>NW_006442124.1:1811557-1861519 GCF_000325575.1 Pteropus alecto | reverse complement strand
TATATATATATTTCAAAAGCCATTCACAGTTTCAAACAGTTTTTACTGAATATAGGTCAGCATCAGAATTACCTGGAGAAAAACAATAAGATAAAGTTTCCCAGGTCTTCCACATGTAATCCTGATTTTGTAACTCTGAAATGATGTCTGGGACTCTATATAGCAGCCCTTCAAGAGAGATTATTGATCACCTTTATATATTTACTGCATTTATACTTTGTGGTTTTGCTTTAAAAATTTATCTTTTCTTAACACTTTGTAGAATATATGAAGGATAGAATATGAGAGTAATTTTATTCAAGCAAGACCTCTAGGATGCAGTCATAATTTCAACAAACCAATAGCTGTATTTTTATCTAACTTATGATAGTTTAGGGATAGAAAATCATATGATTCAACATCTATGCAAATTAATGTATCAAGTAAAAATTGTTCATAGACTCAGTTGTTATCAGATATTTTGAAAACTATTTGTCTTGGAAACAATTACTGAAAATTGGCCAGGAAGTAGTCTTGGGACGAGAAGTTTAGACATGGTAATGAGCATGCATGCAAAGGACACAATAAGATCTTTATTATTTAAAGGCATAGTTAAAATGTGTGTACCTTTCTCATATGATAAAGATATTAGAAGAGTTTGGCTCATAGGGTTAGCTTGTAAAGTGTATTTCTCTAAACACATCTGAACACCCTACATTACTCTTAAGTGTCCGCAGGAAAATTATTTGCATTAGTTCAAAAACTAAAAGGGAGGAGTGATGAACCAGTTTTGCACTTGCCAACAACTTACAGAGACTAGGAGGCTGTGGGAAAGATATCAGTGGATGTTTAGGGATGGTGCATGGGGTATTTCAAATTAAGAGCTAATGGATATTTTTAATAGCTTTTTCTTGGTGGAATGAGGCTGAATGAAAATTAACAACCCAACAACTGCATTTTTCATACCAGATCTTTCACATTTCTACACAAATAATACTTTGATGAGATGCCAGAACTCTTAGTTTCATATTTACACAGTAAAATTCTAATGCATATAAAGAGATTAATAAATACATATGCATATTGCCGGAGGTCTTACTGTTTATAATTTGTCAATCTAAGCAGGAATATCTTTGTTCCTGTTTTAAATGTGCATGTAAAAACAAGTTCATTATTATGATATTTCCACTATGATGTACTTAATGTTTTTTTTTAAACTGACCATGAGTTAATTTTCTATCATCTATAGATATATCAGAATCAACTAGTATAATTTCTACACATATAATTTATTATTGTTCTGGAAGTTTGGAGGAACAATTGTGATCTCTGATCATCAGATAAACACTCTCCTTCCACCCCCTTATTCATGTCATTCAATAGAGAGTAACAAGGACAGAAGCATTTTTGTAGCTGGTACCCATGAACTATTTCAGCTGAAGACACTGAGAGTGTTATCTACACAAAGGTTAAATTGGATGGAGAGCAGGTAAGAAAACTATCTTCTTTGGATCTTTTTAAAAAATCTTTTATTAAAATATAGCAAATGATACATATTATATTAGTTTCAGGTGTACATCATAGTGATTCAACGTTTATATACCTAAAGAAGTAATCACCATGACAATCCCATCTGACACTTTACGACTGTCACAGTGTTATCAACTGAATTCCCTATGCTGTACACCACATCCCCATGACTTATTTATTTTATACTTAGAAATTTAAACCTTTTATCCTCCTTCACCTTTTCCTCCTTTTTTAAATTTTTCAATTAAAGTCAACGTTCAATATTATTTTATATTATTTTCAGGTATACAGCATAGTGATTAGACATTTAATAAGTTACAAAGTAATTTCCTGATAAATCTCATACGCACCTGGCATTATACATAGTTATTACAATATTACTGACTGTATTCCCTACATTGTACTTTACATTTGAGTATTTTTAACTACCAACTTGTACTTTTTAAATCCCTTTAACTTTTTCACCCAGCCTCCCAAGACCCCTCCCATTTGGCATCCACCAACTTGTTCCCTGCATCTATCAGTCTGTTTCTATTTTGTTTGTTCATTCATTTTGTTCTTTAGATTCTGCATAAAAGTGAGATCATATATTTGTCCTTTTCTTATTTCATTTAACATAATACATTCCAGGTATATCTATGTTGCTGCAAAAGCTATAATTTTATTCTTTTTTGTGACCAAGTAATATTCCATTGTAATATGTACCACTTATTTATCCGGTTGTCTATTGATGGGCATTTAGGTTGCTTCCACATCTCGACTACTGTAGATAGTGCTGCAGTGAACATAGGGGTACATTTATCTTTTCAAATAAGTATTCTTAGAATCTATGTATGTTCCTGAATTAGAATCTGTGTATGTTCCTGAAAAAGAACCATCAAGATATAAATATTAAAGAAACCTATCTTTAGTGATAAGTTTATATTGTAGGTTAAAATTAATCTATATTATAGGTTAAATTACATATGTATACATATGTGTGTGTGTGTGTGTATCCAACATGCTTAGTGAAAACATGAAGTCTCATGTAGGCATATTTAAATATACCAGCTTCAGAAGTGTTGGCCTATGCTTATAGGGTTCATAGGTTCTTGACTCCTGAAAGTCACTTTATAGAAGGAAACTTGTCTAAACAAAATTTTCATTTTAGTTCTTTACAAAACAATACTTTATGGCCTTGATAACATTTTAAAGTAATATAAACTTAATAATTCATGTCAAAGCCTATATTATTTTACTTAATACTAAAAATGTGTTTGTGTATTCCTGAGATTTTTCTTGAAATTGAAACAATTACTGTATCTTGTCCAAAGTATATTAATTTTAAAGATGAACTTGACAAGAAAACACAATCGTTGTTGAATTTTTTAGAACTTTGAGTAAATTGTTTTGTTACTACAAAACAGCAATTTTGGCTTAAAGAGTGGGAAAACAGCAGCAAAGATAAGCTTCCTCTGTGATATTTGGTACATCTTCACGTGAGTTCACTTTTGGGTAAAGAAAATTTCACTTTTTTTAGTGTATGGTACTCTGAACATTATATTAGCAAAATAGTTTTCAGAGGAGGCAGTTCATAAAATAAGATATTGCTTTAGTTACTTAAAATGATACTTTTATTTCATTAATTTTTGAAACTTATTACTATTTTCTTTAATATGCATCTGAGACATATCGTATCATAGACTATTACCTGACTACACCATGTAAGTTATATTTCTAGTATTCCCAGATTTTTCTAATAAATACAATGTGAGATTAGTCAGCCTGTAAAGAAAAATGCCAGAATATCCTAATTTCACCAACATATTAAAAGATATATGAAGTTTCTACTAGATTTTAACATACAATTAAAAGCAACAACTAAAAACAAGTTATAATAATCTTTTAATATGATATAGTTGATTGTTTTCTCCTTTTACTTGATAGTTTTCCTTAAATAGAATGTTAACCATTTGAGAATCAGTAATCAAGCTGTAGGATTTTTTTTTTTTCAGATTACTTGAACACAGACATGATTTGAGACCATTCTCATTCTTTTCTGAGACCTTCTGAAACCAAATAATTAACATGTGGTTCTTCTACTTTTTACAAATTACTAGAAATATTGATATTGCAATAAGTCACAAGCCCCTCAAGACTGGAACAATGTCCATCCCTTCTTGTTTCTCCCCACAACCTGGTAATGATGATAAACATATTGATGCCAAATAAGTGATTATAGACTGTTTCCCAATGTCTTTTAAAAATGACTTTGTGATTGTTTTCATTTTACTTATTTAATTTTGTTGTCATTTATGGAAGGAGCCATATGCTAGAAAAAAAGTGGGTTAGATTTAATAAAAATTTTATACCCATCTCTTTGAGATAACTCGGATTGTTTTCCCAGGACTTGTCTCAATATTGGCTTCAAAAATCTAAAAATTGTTGAAAAAAATATTTAAAATATATATTTGTCTAATTTTCAGGTTATAAAAAAAGTTGTGCTTTATTTCACTCTGCTTTTTCAAATTTAGAATTTGATAACTCTGTATTAAACATGTCCCATAATTATGCTACATTCTTTACTTTCATGTTGTTGTTCAATTTATCTTTTATTTTTGATTTTTATTAAATTCATTTGTGGATATTAGTTAATAGAATTATATAGATTTCAAGTGTCCAAGTCTATAATACACCACCAGTATATTGCATTGTGTGTTCACCACCCATAGTTAAATCTCCTTACTTTTAAATTGAGGATAATATAGTATTCATCTTCATGTATGTGTGAGGTAGAATATAATACTATACTTTCCAGTGAAGTTGTGGAACTAATTGATTATTTATTCAAAAGTAAATCATAATCATGGGGATGTGAAATACAGTATAGGAAATACGGTCGATAATATTGTAATAACTATGGTGTCAGATGGCTACTAGATTTATTGGGGTGATCACTTTGTAAGTTATATAAATGTCTGATCATTATGTTACACATGGGAAACTAATATTGTATGCAACTGAAAAAGTTTTTTAAAAAAATTTTAAGTAAATCATAGGTACTATTAAAAAACTGGAGGACTTATAGCTCTATACCTTTCTAGACAAAGAAAAAAATTGAACTAAAATTCATATTATAAAATGAAAGTATACATACTCTTTTAAAATTTGTTTGATTTTATTTTATTATCCAGAAGGTTTTGTGATATTTTCATCAATATTACTCTAAGAAAGATATAGTATAACATATCCTTGAGTTAAAGGTATGAAAAAGCAGAAGTCAAGAAATAATAACTAGAAATCATAATGGAATTCTAAATGGGTGAGAAAAAACAAAGTTAACTTCTTTATTGTCTGTATAACACAAATATTTTGCTAATAAATAATCTTATGCAATTGTAAACAGTAAATATAAAGCATGTGGCTATAGAGATTTGCATATAATACAAAATGTTTTATACATTATTAATTGGTTTCCTAGTAATGGACAGAAGAGAATTATTAAGAAATAATTTTCTTCTCCTCAAAAAATAGGAAAGAATAATATAAATTCTTAGAAACAGTATAATTCCTCAGACACTACTTTCAAATAAGAAAAAATAAAGGAGAGCCAGCTACATGAAAATGCACAAATTTAAAAAAAAAATGCAAAATTTAGCCCACAGTGTCACTGATGACTGTGAAGACAGGTTTTTGTTGTTTTTAATTTTCTCATTATATTTTTTAATTTTATTTATTTATTTATTTTGTGGACTGTAAAGCGTTTATTTATTTACTTATTTATTTATTTATTATATTCTTTTTAAAGGAATATGTTTAACATCAGCATCCTAAGTTATATTGTTGCACCTAGCAAGTCACCTAGAAAATGTATTGATTTAGATGTTTCTTTTGCTTAAATTATGCAGATAAATAAAGTCTTCCATTTAGTTTAAAATTTTGGCTTTATATAAGTGAACAGAGAATTACATTTTCTATGTATTATTTCAAAAGTATAATGCTTTCAAATAAATTATTTATAAAAGTATAGTGGACAAAAATTTTATATTTGATAAGAATGACGATAGAAATGCTTTGTAAATGATAATCAATCAAGATGCTTTAACAAGAGATATTAAAAATTTATTTTAAGAATCTTTTATCTCCTTAACTTGTGCTGTAGTTGAAAAGATAAAAGACTCACATCCAGAGCATTAATTTATTTTTAAGAATTGTGTTATTTACTTAATAGTAGTCCATATGGCAGCATACAGATGTCTAAAAGAAATAGTCTTAGTGTCAAAGATTTAGGTTTTATTTTTCATCTCTGAGGTTTAATGTATTGTCATGTTGACCTGAGATGAGCCCTTTAATAACCTGGAGCTTATCAGTTACACAGTGGGAATAACTGCACCTACATCACAAGGTTCTTGTGAAATTTCAAGAAAATAATCCAGCACCTAATGCACAATAAGTCTTCAAAAACAGTATCTTCTTTTTCTTTCTTTCTCTTTCCTTCTTTCTCTTCTATTTCTTTCTCTTCCTTTATTTTTCCATAGGTATGAGCTATTAGGAAGCGTTCCTCTGTGCTCATTGATATAGACCTATGCAAAATATGATTTTGTTTTTAGACAAGGAAATTAAAACAAAGAAAGCTGTTTTTTTGTTTTTTTGTTTTGTTTTGTTTTTTAATTTAAACACACACATGCATACACATGAGATTCTCATTATTTGGTAAATTATCTTCTAAATCAGGGCTATTCAACAGAAATTTATAAATTAGTCTTCATCAAAATTTAAAATATTATCTCTTCAAAAGACTTTTCATTCAATATATATGAAGCCACAAACTGAAAGAAAATATTTGCACATCATATATCTGATGAAGACTCATATCCTAAATATCTTAAGAACTTTCTAAACACATAAAAAAGGGAACATACCATTTAATAAAAAAGGTAACGTATTTGAACAGATATTTTACAAAAATGTTTTGCAGATGCCAAACAAACACATAAAAAGGTGCTCAACATTAAGTCCACATTGACACCAATAGAAAATACCATGGAACACATATTTGAACAGCTAAAGTTAAAATATCTGGTCATACGAAGTGTGGATAAGGATGTGGAAGAAATTCTCATATACGACTGATGATGATATGAAATAGTATGACCACTTGGGAAGACAAAAGCAGTCAAACCACTCCTGTGACTTCTATCACCTACACAGACTCAGAAAGTCAGGGGCTCTGAGGTCTGATCAACAAAAGTGATTACCAGAAGAGGGCTGGTGGGCCAAGAGGAGCTGCGTATACCTAAAACAATAAGATGAACAATAGTTCAGAAAAATTTTTTGCCAAAAGTTATACACCTAGATGTATGCCTCTCCTTCCTATTATCTGATACATTTTTTGAAAACTAATTAAATATACTCTTATATATATATAAGGATTTGCTTTGGTAGTGGTTGAAATTGTAGTCTCTTTTTATATGTAATAGATATGTAATCACCACTAGTGATAATTATAGCTATATCAAAGATATAAATCAAAAAATGAAAAAAAAATGAATTTGAAATGGGAAAATTTATAAAGTTGTTAGAAGAAAAATCTATGTTGTACATTTTCCTTAGTTGACAATCCCAAATCATTATATTTTTCAAAATATCTGCAATATAACTCTTTAAAAAGTCATAAACAATTGCATAAATGATAGAGTGAATTTTGAGACACTCTAAGTCTGATTGAATATAGCATTGGTAACTTCTTCATGATTTACATTGAGTTATCTGACATTTTAGCTGTACTTTGGATTCCTCAAAATCGTGTTATTTAAAAATTTCCTCTATATTTCTAGTGCATATATCAAAAACTGGCACATCAAGTCATGTCTCTCTTGTCTCTTGCTGCTCTTAAAAAATATATATATTTTTTGTCTTTGACTTTTGAACAATTATAATATATCTCTTATAGCCCTATTCATTTAACTTATGTGGGGTGCCTTGGGCATCACAGATCTGAATATCCATTTTTCTTCCCAGGTTCAGGAAGTTTTCAGCCATTATTGCTTTAATTATAGTTTCTGTGCCTTCCTTTTTCCTTTCTCCTTCTGGAATTCCCATAAAGCAAATATTCTTTTCATTGTGTCCCATAATTCCTATAGGATTTCTTTACTCCTTTTCATCCTTTTTAAATTTTTTGCTCCTCTGACTGGGAAATTTCTAGTGTTACATTTTCCAGGCTAATTTTCTTTTCTTTTCTTTTCTTTTTTATGGTTAATTCTTTTTAAACTCTCTAGTGAGCTCTTCAGTTAAGTTATTGTATTTTTCCAGTTTAAGATTTCTGTTCTTTTTTTTATGGTTGTTTTTTTCTTGTTGAACTTATTTTGTTTATGCATCATTTTGCTAATTTTGTTTGGTTGTCTGTGTTTTCTTGTACTTCACTAAACCTTTAGAGGATTATTCTGATTTCTTTGTGTGACAGTTAGTAGCGCTCCATTTTTTAGGGTCATTTATTTGAACTTTATTAGTTTTTATTGGTAGTGTCATATTTATCTGATTTTTTAAGGATCCTTGAATTCTTACATTGCATCTGTACATTGAGAAATGGGACTCCTCTTCCAGACTTAACAAGTTTTCTCTGGCAGAGACAGTTCTTCACTAGTCAGCTCAGTTTTGGTTTCTAGATATGTCAGCTGGTATGTCCTTGATTGGGTAGGTGTTACCTGCTATAATGTTCTATTTTAGGGTAAGGCAACTGAACTCTGAGAATGGAGATGGAACAGTGTGCCTCTGGAGAACAAAGGGTAGGACTGTTGGCTTGGTTCTCTACCCAGGTGAGGCTGTGTGTGAGTTCCATGCCGACTGAATTCTCTGGTCAGGCTTACTGGATACCCAGGACTGGATACTATATTCAGTAGTATATGAGGCTATGAATTGCCTTCCTTGCCCTGGCAGGGAAGCAAAACAGGACCCAGGGCCTATACATCTCATTGTTTGGGGACGCAAAGTAGGCCAGAGTGTGCATTTAATTCCTTGGTCTGGTGAGGCCACTGGTTTTGCTCTGCAGATGTGGGAAGTCCTGGGCTGGACTCTCTGTTCAAGTGTTAATATATTTAAGACTGTTAAATGAACTACACAGCTCTCATTGGTTTTCCTTGTTAGACAGACTGAAGGTTGTGTTTAACAATGAGCAGGGCTTTAAATTAGATTCCTTTTTCAGATTTAGGAGAAGAAGCAGCTTTAAAGCTGGAGAAGCTTTTTGTTGTTTTAACTCAGACCGACCTGTACACCAAGTTCCTGATCCAATCAGGGCCACTGGCTTTGCTTTGCAAACTTTCAACTGTGCCTGCCCTTTTCTCAGCTTGAATACTGCTGAGCTACACAGCTTCCATGAGTTGCCACCAGCCTCTTGCTTAAAAAAGGCCCAGAAGATGTACTTCACAAGGGATAGGGTTTTGTCTCAGTCCCCTTGGAACGGAGGGAGGTAAAGGGGCCTCTCCAGCCTACTCTGTTTCCCAAAAAGTCTCTTTGGTTAGAAGGGACCAGGAGCTACCATTAGCCTTGGCTATAAATTAATCCCCCTGCTGCTGCTTAGCAAGGGACCTTTCCTGTACTGGTTTTGCTCTGGGAGGTGATTATCTCTGCTTGCCCACCTCTCAAGTCAAGCTCTTCTGGGCTACACAGTTTCCAATAGTTATTGCCAGCCCTCCAGTTCAGACGGGCATGGAAGACACTCTTCACAGCAGGTGGGGCTGCGGTTCAACTTCTTACCTGAGCATGAGCCAACTGGGATCTATGGCCAGTAAAACTCCTCATTTGAGCATTTGAATCAGGCAGATCTGCACCCTGCTGAGGTCCCTGGTCAGGGTTTGCCTTGACTTGGTTCTGCAGATGAGTAAAGGGGCTGATTAGGATCACTACTTGGGTGCTGAAGGTATGAACTAATTTGGCTAAGATCTGTGTCCTGGTTATTGTAAGTCCTCCCTTTCCTTCATCCCTTTTTCATCATAGTCAGATTCCCACTGTTCAAACCTCATGGAGTCCCCTGTATTCCCAATGTAGAAAGATTTGAGTAGGAATTTCCATAAAGCAACCCCAATGCTGGCAGAGGGGGTTGTTCCCCCTAGTTCTCTTTTCCTAATGAAGGAACCAGAGTCTCAGGGAAGACCTGTCCACATGTGCTGCTCTGACTTGAGGGGGAGGGACAATGAGTTAATTATGTAGTGACTTCTCTTACCTTTCTAATAGAGTCTATGTTGGTCTCTGAAGGCTAGGAGGTGTCTCAGCCTCACTTCCAAGTTCTAGGATTCTCTTAGTGGTGTCTTGTTCTTGAATAGTTGTTTTTCTTGTGAGGGGGAGCAAAGTCAAGAATGACCTTAAAGACTTGAAAACTCACATCTGAAAAGATATTTGCACACCGATGTTCATAGCAGCATTATTTACAGTGGCCAGGATATGGAAGCAACCGAAGTGTCCTACAATAGATGATTGGCTAAAGAAGCTGTGGTACATATATACAATGGAATATTACTCAGCCATAAGAAGAGATGAAATACTGCCATTTGAGACAACATGGATGGACCTCAAGATAATCATGCTAAGTGAAATAAGCCAGACAGAAAATGTTGAAAACCACATGATATCACTTATATGTGGGATATAAACCTAAAAGCAACAAATGAACAAGACAAACAAACAGACTCATGGACATGGATAATAGACTAATGGTTACCAGAAAGGAGAGGAGAGGGAGGAGGGGAGACGTAGGCAATAGATTAGGACTTAAATCGAGCCTTAAAAGTTGGGTATGGGAGGTGAACACACAGTGTAATGCCTTATGCCTTACTGTTAGAACGTATAGCTGAAACTTATTGGATTTTACCATAAAAATACATACATACATACATACATACATACATACATACATTTTTAAAAAATAAAATAAAATAAACTTTCCTTTTGACTCTAAAAAAATAGTGACTTATTTTGCCATATTGATGACTTCCTTATCCCACTTATTTTTTAATCTGGATTTTCTCTTATTTGAAATTTCTTTTGTCCACTGTTCATTATTTTCACTATTTGTCTTTTAAAAATTTATTTGCAGGTTTTTGTTATTGTTGATTTTATATATGATATTATTTAACATTAATTATGTAGATAACATACCTTCTTTCACTTGGCTTACATTTGGCATAAACATAATTCTTTAAAATGGTTTTTGATTACTAATTTTAATATAGTTAAAATAATCTTTTTTCTTAATGGATTAATATAGTGTGATGATTTTTTAAAAAATTTTATTCTGATGTCAAAATAATAATCCTCTTTAATTTAAAAGTTTTGCTACTTGTTTAATTACCTAATTAATCCATAATTAATTTTGGTACAGAATGTTAACAGACTCAATTTTTTCAAAACATATGTAGTCATTCTAACACATTTTATTTAATAGTCCTTTCTTCATCAGTCATATATCAGTTTCTATACAAGCATGAGTCTGCTTCTGGGTTATTTTGGTTATATTGGTCTACAGGTTTATTTCTGTGCTAATATCACAGTGCTTTAGTTCATAAGACATCATGATTATCTTGGTATTTGTTAGAGCATGCCTCTTAACATGTTCTTTTTGATAAATATTTTTACTTCATGGAACTTTGCAATTATACATTAGCACTGAGAATCAACTAAGTTACATAAAAAATCTTTTAAAAATCTATCTTTTCCTTTGTGGCCTTTAAAAATATCTATTATTGATTTTCAACAGTTTAATATTCAATACATATGCATATGCAAGTATTAAAATAGTGAAGATAATTCTAAACTCAACAAGCTGCTTTCATTTATGCAATGATGGTGTATCACAGTGTGAATTAAAAAACACATCAATTTAATTTTCTTCTAGTTTCTGAAAGTAATGAAATAATTGTAATTTGTACTATATAGCAATCAGATTTCTCATTCCGCTTCAAGGGATCAGGACTATTATGGATGTTGAATATGTTTGTTTTTTAGTTGTTGTTAGTTTTATTTGTTAATCTACAGGTTCAACTAGACTCAGAAGGCAATGAAAATGCCTCAAATTTATTTCACCAGTACCTTTAATTCAGTATTTTCTGTTCAATGATTACTCTGCCTGACAATGAATAAATTTCTAGTTGAGTTCTTTCTCACAGAGAAGGTTAATATGGAATTTTCTGTGGAGATTTTTAAATATAGACAATAGATACTTCCTTCTCAAATAAAATACTTATATCTCAATTATATTTGCTGATGACAAAATTTTATTTTTTATTCAATTCTGAGAAATATGCTTTCTGATTAATCAATGTCTCAGAACCTTTCATCTACTTAGCACTGTTACTAGGACTAATGGCTTTTGATAATGTAAAAACCTGTTGCTAATCTGTGAAGATATTAAAATCTATTTAAGGATACAAACAATACAAAATATGCAAATGTTATAGAGGTTAATGTAGCCAGGTGGTAAATTATGTGACATAGTCTAAAAATGACAAACAATTCAAAGACTAGACAAAAAATGTGGTTTTACAAGTCGAAGAAAACCTTCAATAATGTGGCAAACTATCCTAGTTTTTAAATAATAGCTAGTAATTTTTTAGTCCATGAGCTTCTTCATGAGAAATTAAATATATAATTTCAATGCTTAAGCTGATATTCTGAAATAAATTAGTAAGCAGACCTATATTACATGATAACTTTATACATAATAACTGTTGACAGATAGTCACTGATGCCAATTCAATGCCTAGTTTTGGGTGTGGTGAAGGAGACTTTATTTAGTGCAAATACCTCAATTGTGATACAGCATGGCTATGGAACAGCTCAGCAGTATTATGGATCAATTAGAAAATAGCACTGCTGTGGAACAGCAGTGGCCCTGGGCATGAGGTGGCCCTCGGGCAAGGCAGCTCAGCCTGGTGTTACAGCTCTACTCCTCTCATGCTCAGACAGCTGTGCTCTGCTCTGCTTCATTCTACTCTGATCCATTGAGATGTTTTCAGTGTTTCATCTCCAGCTAGGGAAATTCAGTCTTCATTGGAAAGAGAAAGTGTGCTCTCAAGTGGTGCTAGAGGGGAGCTGACTTATATAGTGACAAGTTCCTACTCCTGGTCCCTAATTGGTCCATTCTCATGCAAATGAAGACTCCAAATCCTCACAGTTTGATTGGTCCAAAAAGTACTATTCTGATTGGTCAGAATGGAGTTGCTCTGATTAGTTGGTGAAGATGCTGAGGATATAGATGCACAGCTCTGACTAGAAGAGGGAAGTCTCAGTCCTATTGGTTGAAATACTGTTCCAGAAACTCTTTGATAAAGTTGTCTCAGACAGCAGGAGCACAGTACAGGCAGATTGACAGTTTAATGGAGGCTTCTTCCTGAAGCATGACTTGATGAGAGGTCCCTGTTCAGCAATGGCTGCTAGGCTCTGTTTTTAAATTTGAGCCCAGTTAGCCACCAGGAGACCTTCTTAACAGGTGCGCTCATTCTTGGGTTCAACACAACATTGTATTTATTAAATGTTTACTGGATTCCAGGTATAAAAACTCTTTACTGTGAGTATTGCTATTAATCGTACTATATAATTTAGAAAACTCAGGCTCTGATAAATTTAATAATGTGATGTGTGGTGGACCTAATATTCACACCCAGCTTTAGCATATGTCATATGAATATTTGTTAATTATTTTTGTTGCCCTTATTACTAAGATAGAGTTGAGTTTTCTGTTCACTGCATGTGTGTGCATGTGCATATGTATGTTTTGTGACTTGCCATTGTTTCATAGTGAACCAACCAACATATGAATTAGCTGAAATTGGGAACAATTTCTGAAACATTTCTAAACTATAATATAATTAATTCCTAAAGAATTATTAAAGCATAATTATTGTAACTATTCAAATAAAAATAATAAAAATCTTGTGTGATTAATTATACAATAAATAAAAACAGTAGGACTCATTAAACATATTGATATGAGTGGCCTATGATTTTAATTAATTTACAATTTTTAAACTAATAATCGAGACTAAGATCTTCCATATGATTAACGGCCATTTTGTAAAAACTGTGCTACACTTCACATGTTAGGTAATGAATCATTATTTCAGTCTAATCACTCCAGAATTAAAGTTAATTTATGCATTGAAATGTTTTCCACCTTTCTTTATTGTATGACAGTAATATAAGTATTCTTTCTTGTGAAAGACTGTGAAATCAGAGACATGGAAACTTCTTCTGCAGAGGGGAAAGTGGATAAGAAAAGAAAAAATAACTCTTTCTTCCTCTGATCTAATTTGAGAATATTCAGTGGTATGATTTCTGCCTCAAAAGCTTACCTACCTCTTTTCCATTATGGTTATCACCACAGAAGTTATCATCTCAAATACAAGCGTACCTCAGAGATAGTTTGCCTTGGTTCCAGACCACTGCAGCAAAGCAAGTATCACAGTAAAGCAAGTCATAATCTTTTTGCTGGTGGAGGGTCTTGCCTTTAATCTGTAAAAAGCACAACATTTGTCAAGCTCATTAAAGCAAAGCACAATAAACCGAAGTATGCTTATACTAATTGTAATAGATGCACTACCATTTAGTGAGATATTACTATGTGCTAGATGCTATGAAAATCATCTAGCTTTGTCAGGTAAACTAATCAGGGAAATATATGTATTTCTCTGATTATATACATATTTGTAAATATATATATATATTTATAAATGTGTGTGTGTGTATATATATTTATAAATTTTTATATGTATTTATAAATATATACACACATTTATATGTATGTATGTATATATATTAAGGAAACGTCTTTAAGTGCTTTCAGGTTTAGCAAAACTTATACATTTATTGAACAAACTAAGTACCTCATTCAGTTGTTTGGAAAAGCTAACATTGCCAGTACCTTTCTTTTAAATTTTATTTTTATAGGTTCATGTCACAATATAGTGATACAGTGGAACAGTGTTGGAGGACACTCTAATTCCAAAATATCCTGCAGGTAAGGGCAGAAAATGCTATGGAAGATATAAGGTTGTCCCAAAGGCATTGGGGTGGGGTGTTATACATGCTTCATTCAAATCAGATATCCTTCATAACAAAAGACACAAAATAATGGGGCATACACAGCATAGAAATGTATGTCTTTCTTATGGTAAAATTCAGAAGTAGATAATCCAGAGTTAAGATGGTGGCTTTACTGACAAAGTCTTCAGGTCCATGAGATCCTACTAGCTTTCTGTGTCATTATTCCTAAAAGTATGTCCTCATGGTCCAAGACTGCTCCTGTAATCACATCCACATTTCAATTGGCAAGGTAAAAGGAGAGAAAAAAAGAACAAAGTAAACACTACATATTGGCATTTATCCCATTGCCAGACCTGGCTAACGTGCCAATCAATCAATTTGCTATAGAAACCATTACTGCTAAGATATCTGCAGAAGACAAATAAGAGAAGAAAAGTCGATTCCAAGAAATTCACTGTTATTGAATTTCATGGTCATATCATTATTAATTTCTTGCTGTTATTTTTATCATAGAAAAATGCTTTCCTGAAAACAGATAATCTGTTCATAGAGTTAACCATATTTGAAATAAATAGAATTATTAGTTAAAAACTCAGGAATAATTGCATGTATTTATGTGTGATTTAAAATATTTATTCTACCTTAAAAGTAATATACCTCATATAAATAAATATTTAATGCCTATGAAATATTTTATTTATTTTGATTAGAGTAAAAAACACATTTTTACCGATGATTTTTATTCCTATTAATTTGTCAAAAAGCAAACCATGAGTTTTAGTTTTAGCAATAAAAGAGTAATCTATGTTGGACTAGAGTTCTTTTTTTCATAATTATTATCATCTCAAATGCTAATTAAATAAACAGAAAAAATATATTTGGAAAAGATGCACTGCCATGTAGTCAGTTATTACTATATACCAGATGTTATAATAAACAAAGTTTTCATCTTGTGGTAGCAGGTACCAATTATAAACTTTGGACAAATGACAACAAAAAATTACTATATGAAGAAATGGAAGAGAGAGGAAAATGAAAAAATTGGAGAGACTTAACCACTGAAAAAAGAAGGAAAGTAACATTTGTACGTTCTTTCCATCAAGGCCTCTCTCCAGTGTATATAATAAATGTTGGTTGAAACTCAAATAAAACTTAGAGGTCTTTTGGCTTAAGGTGTAAGAGTATGGACTGTTGAAAATTGATAAGAAAATTCAGGAAAGGAGGAATCCACAGCATAGCGTTTATGGGAGAAACTGGATCTTCTCAAAATCCCCTCTCCACAATTTCTTGGTTGATCTGTGATCTGTGCATGTGACAGGAGGGAATTCCAAAGAGGCTAGAAAAGAAAAACAACTGGAAGATCAAAAGAACAGAGCACTGATTTCAGATGATGTTCACCTATGTGAGAGGCAGTGTGAGTTGAAGTCCCCAACTATACATGGCTTGATAATTACATCAGGTTTTTGTTACACCTTCTATAATAATGAGGAGAAAGAAAAGTTCAAAGTGATACATTAATAAGCTAATAGAGCAAAAATCGAAACTCTTCAAAACTATACCATCTAGATTCTCTATATCTCCACAATTATTCGGCAAAGTATAATCCAAATGTCTAATATTAAAATGTATAGACATAGATATATATAGATATATAGATATAGATATAGATATAGATATAGATATAGATAACTGATACAAGATTATAAACTGAAATTATCTGACAAGAAATTAAATATATATTATATATATAAATCTGTTTAAAAATTTTAAAAATATATATGATTTTAATAATGGACCAGGCAGAAGATTAGCATAGATATGGAAAATATCAAAAAGCATCAAAAGAAATTTTTAAATCTGAAATGTAAAAAATCAGGAATAAAATTTTACTTCATGGATGATTGTAGAATGTTTTGACGAAAGTAAAATTACGAGTCAGTGAACTGGAAGACAGAATAGCAGATTACCTAACATAAACTACAGAGAGAACAGTAATTGAAAGAAGTGAAGAAATTTTCAGTTACCTGAAGTGGAATCAAAATCCCAAAAGGAGAGCAGTAAGAGGCGGACAGAAAGAAAGTAGAAAAAGTACTGGTTGAGTGTTTTCCAAATTTATTGAAAGAGTTCAACTTATACAATTTAAGACTCTCTAAGAAATATAAACACAAAGACACTGGTAAATATTTAATATAATTCTTAAAAGAGTCTAAGAAAAAAGGCACATTGCTTACATAAGAGCAATAAAAACAGTGCTTGAATTTTCAAGAAAAATAATGGAGGCCAGAAAACAAATAATGGAGGCCAGAAATATGCTTGCAGAGGCTGGGGTAAGGGGGTAGAGTAAGATAAAGTCATCCCAGAATTCTGTACCTAGCAAAAAACTTTCTTAAAAATGAAGATAAAATAAAAATAGTTTTCAAATAAATGGAAGATACAATTTCTCTACAGCAGAACTTCAATAAAAAAAGTACTAAAGGTTATTATTTTTTTTTTTACGCTAAATAGAAGTGATATTAGATGAAAACATGTAACCACAGGAAAGAATTGGTTAAGTCCTCATAAGAATGTATCTAAGGTAACATCGTACATATGGTCGAATATACATGTATAAAATGTTAGTATTAGCATTAATTATAATTGCCAAAATAGAAAAATATGGAATATGTCTTTATTTCATTCGTTTAATTCTTTGTTCAATCAATCGATATTTATTTAGTGTCCACTATGTGCCAGAAACTAGACGTTGGGGATAGATCGATAAACAAGACAATAAAAAAATAAATATACAACTGGAATGTACAATATGGTTGATGCTAATGAGAGCTGTGGAGTCAAACGAAGCACAGTAGAATAGGAATATAAGAGAAGGAAAGAGGGATACATTGTACATGAGGTGTTTGGGGAAGTTTTAGAGTCAAGATTTTAGTAGATATCTGAAAGAGATTAGGTATTATTTGTAAAACATGTGTTGATCTTCCAAAAAATCTTTGAGGTCTATTAATTGTGCAAATCAAGTATTGGGCTCAGACATATGAAGTAAGTTGCTAAGAATAACACAGTTAGAAAGTGACAGAGCTACTTCCCATTCAAGAAAGCACAAAGAATGCATAGTTTGAAAAGTTCTTCTTAAACATACAGCAACAATATATTAAAAAAAAATTACTTACCTCAAATATGAAATAGCTAGCTATCTCCACAGACCAGACATAGAACAGAAATGTTGAATGTAACCTCTTGCCATGCTACAGCAAAGTAAAAGTACTCCATGAGACAAGGAACTGGAGGCATGGTGGCTGCTTCAGACTGGGGCTGCATAAGCACACATCTCAGGCTCCTGCCCACAGATCTATCCTCTATCACCATTAAAAAGATTTCAGTTCATCACTACTCTACTACTAACATTAGCAAAATGGAAAATTTTGAAAAAGAAGCATAAAAGAAAGAAAAAATAAAACAAAGAACCAGTTGTGTTGGTTTTAAATTGCTGTAGTTCAGTTAAAGTGCCCTAAAGCAATGCTAAAGGGAGCTGTACTAAGCAAGAGGACAATTGTATTCATTTACATTCATTTAAGGCTGTGAAAAGTATGACGTCTTTTATTGAATGAGCATTGAAATAAAGAAATAGACAGCAATATTATATTAGCTACAAATTACAAATGTGTTTGTTAGAGTAGAAAGGCCAATACAGCAGAACCAAATCATTCCTGTCTTTCTCATGTAAATGCTTGGAGGTGGTTGGTTATAGACCAGTGTCCAAGATCCCAAGTTCTTCCTTGTTGTTCCATCTTTTTTGGTCTTCATTTCATGTTGGTGTCACCCACATTCCAAATGTTGACAGAGAAGAAAAGTTCTAGAAAAGAGCAAAGGCACACAGAGAAATTGTTTTCAAAACAGTATTCCTAGGAGCTGCTTCATGGTATTTCTGAGAGGTTATAAACTTCTCCATACCGATTTATAAAAGTTAGGAAACTGTGTCCCTATACTGGTAGTGTTCTACCAAGCTAAATTATATCTTCCTTCAAAAGTCAGAGAAAGGCAAAACATACAGCAGGAGGGGATAATAATGATGGACAACAATCTGCAGGGTCCCCAAAATGAATACCAAAGGATTCTAGAGAACAAAGCTGCAAATGTAACCCTCCCCTCCATCACCACCAGCAACTCAATGGCTTTGCAGATTTTCAGAAGTAGTTGCATAATGATACATCACTAATACAATTTAACCAGTTGTATACAATGACCCTCAATTGATAAACCCTTCAGCAGTAATTTGTACCTACTCTTTCCTTACAATAGCTATTCCACTACAGAACAAAGATAAAGGGAATTGACACTTTGTGAATGTCATCTATAGAGTTCGCCACTTAGGGAAGATAGCTATGTAAATGGAAGACATCTCAAGGCTTCAAAGTGAATAAATTGAAAGTCAACTTCACACCTTCACGCTATGAAAAACCTTTGCAATTGCATGGGAAATAAATCTCAATTAAAAAGTAGATTTTCAAGTTGAAGGGTAGAAAAAAGAAACACTTCAATCCAGTGCTGAATCCACAGGAAAATAATACAAGTATTTTGTAAAGAAACATTTAGATAGCTCAGAAATTGCAAAAAATTGTTAGAGTGCATCTTCAACAGCTCTGTTTCATATAATTTTGACTGTATGGGTGAAAGCTACTTAGACTAAAACAGGAGTGCAACTGGAAGTTGGAAAGAATTTTAAAATATTCTTCCATTCTGCGAAACTTTAAAACTTTTTAAATATTCTTAGCACTGAGCTTTGTGTAATTATCCTGCTCTAATCTCAGGAGGAAAAAAAAAAAGAATGAAATATACACACTAGCACATAAAATTGCCTTGATTCTATCATTCCCATAAATCCTACATTTTAGAGCCATAAATTCCCTTTACTCAGTGATTCTGAGCACAAACATAACCAATTTAAAAGCATTGTGAGAAGGAAAAACAAACAAACAAACAAACAAACCAAAACAAAACAAAAAACAACTCAGTTTCCCAAATAATTATTTATTCAATCAATGAAAAATAAGTATTTGGAGCTTGCTCTTGCTAATCATTAAGTTAAGAATGGGTCTGATGAGAAATGCATAAGAAATAATTTCTTGTAAAAGCTCATAATTTGACAAAAAGAGATTGAAAGGGAAAGATTATTTTAAAAACGATAAGTGTTATGTTTAAAGTACAAATTCAATACCAGCAAGGGAAGGTGGGAAGAAATCCCATAGTAAATCAGGAAAAACTACAAAAGATGCAACAGTTGGGAATGTTTTAAAATGACTCACAAGAATTCTACATGTGAATCCACGTGGAATGGACATTTTTTGCAAAGGGAACCATAAAAACAAAAACTTTTTAGGGGGGATTATCCAACTTGATGCATAAAATAATTTTTTCATGGCTTAGTGTTGCTTTTAAAAACTTCAATTCTAGTTTGGATCCGGACTCAGTGTCGTGACTTACAAATTATTTCAGTTCTCTAGAACACAGCCCCTCATCTGCAGACATGAGAATATTGCCTAACGTCAAAGCCTCGTTGCAAAAGTTAAATGAAGTAAAGTGCATTACACTTTTCACAATATCTGCCTTATAACAAGAGCTCATTAAAAACAGTTATTTTATTCTGTATACTCACTCATTTTATTTAATGCTGCTTTTACACATATAAAAACCAGTGGCATGGCCAGTGGCTTCCTGATGGCTCTGATACGCAAATAACCCACACCTCAACTCTGCCTAAAGTGACACTTGGGAAAGCAGCCCAGCACCTCTTCAGATGGGTCACCTGCGATTTTTTTCCTTTGGCCAGAGTTTCTCTTGCTACTTTTTATATTCTCCAGGTGTTCATTCTTCATGACCCCTCCAGAACCCTTTCAGGAATCACTTAATCTTTTAAAATCATGAGTCTAAAAGGTCCAGTCTGCATTTAAAACTGCATAGCGAGAAATGAAATTTTACTCTGTGATCTCCCAATGTTAAATTAATATTACTCTATTTTATCACGTTAACGATTTTCAAAATTATGTCCAAAAATATTTTTATTTAATTAAAGCCAGTAGTCTAAATTTTTTCATACATTCTATGATCTGCTGAGGGTTAAATAAAGCTAAGAATGGTCCCTGTAATAAAAGTAATCTTCATTCATTATTTTATTTATTTTGAAAAATCAGATGACACTTACAGGGACAGTTTATGCAATATGACCACAGAGTTGGAGGTCTTTCTAATATTGATTTATTTTATTTATTTACTTTTCAATGTAAAATTCAATTTTGATTGCTTTATCATCTCTGTTCCTAAATATTTCTAGCACACCAGAAGAAATTAGACAGCAAATCCAGGTAACTTATGTCAACACTCAGATAATGATATTTTACATCAATACTTCTTTAGTGTACTTGATATTTATTGCATCATAA
This sequence comes from Pteropus alecto, assembly GCF_000325575.1. Taxonomy (NCBI): domain Eukaryota; kingdom Metazoa; phylum Chordata; class Mammalia; order Chiroptera; family Pteropodidae; genus Pteropus; species Pteropus alecto. The sequence continues at coordinate 1,840,565 of NW_006442124.1, read as the reverse complement.
TTTATAGACTAAACAAATTTCTTTTTTCATTTCATCAATTGATATTTGGTTTCTTTAATTTGAAAGATGTGGATATGTGTTGTTTTATATAACATTGACTAAATATGATTTCTTAGATTTTTAACATAGGATATAGTTCAATAAATATAAAAAGCAATATCAATATCAATATCTCAAGTAGATGCCATGTTTTCACTGACATAGGTGATAGATCAAGCAATTGACCAAGTGATAAAATGTAAATTATTTAACTTTTAAATAAATAGAATAATTGTGCTGAATCTGAGTCCACTCCAATAATTTATTGGTTTCATTTAATTTTTTCACTTATTTATTTGTGTCTTTTTACTTTTTTGTCCTTTGGTGACTAGACTGTTGTTGTTGTTTTTTTTTTTTTTTCAACAGTTTTGCTCTCAACATATATTGTTTCCTTTCCATGCATGATATAATATAAAATTTTCTTTTTCTATATATATTTAAATTTTACTTGTTCAAGATTTTCTTTCTCAGTTAATCATGCATAGCATTACAGAATCTCTTTTCTTCCTTTTTTATTTTGCATTATTCAAATAAGACTCTTCTAAGATGTGCACCTTGATATTTAGAGAATATCCAACATAAATGCAAGAGTATTATTATTATGTCAGCTTTACTTTCTCTCTTCCTTATTTTTTTTAATTATTCTTTCTCATTATGTAGACTGTTATATTCACTGTTTTTACTTAATCCACTGAAATGTGGATTTTCAAAAAAAAATTTGAAATATGTGAACCAGTAATCTAAAGCTTGTGATAATATATCTAAATAAATTTTTTTAAAAACTCTCTTCTAAAATAATCCACAGAATGTGATATAGAACTACTTCACTGTACTTGGGCATAGCAACCAAAACTAACCTAAATTTTAATATTACACTTTAGTAATATCCCTCATTTGATCTTTCATTTGCTTTTTTCATTTTATGCCCCAGTGTTTTTAAAGCAAGAAAATCACATGGTGAGATTATTATAAAATTGTTTGACATGGTCTTCTAGGGTCTCTACCTCAATTACAAACCCCAATTGGCTTCTGGTTTTATGTCTTTTTGTGGTTATATTTGTTATTCCTAATGACATATATTATTATTATTCAATTATTCATTTTGGATAATATCTACTGACTCTTTAAAGGGAATATAAATAATTTATTTACATTAATATTTTTTGATACTCTTTCAACATAATTATGTCTCCTATTGGTTACCTTTCTAATTGAAAGAAAATATTTATCAAGAATTTTTATCAATGACTAATTTGACACTGTACTGTAATATTCATGGTAAAGCAATGTGATTAGCTCATTCATACTTCTTTTTCCTTCTCTCGAAAATTGCCTTTGCAATGCAATTGTTTAACCATAACAAAGTTCTTTAAGAAATATAGAATGGGACAGTATAAAAAGTATCTCTTCATGGTGATAACCTTTTCTTCTATGAAAATTGCACTCCTGTTCTTTTCACTGAATAATTGTTTTAGTTCCATGGAATACGAAATGTGAAAATTACACTGACACATCCTCTACTCATGTTATTACAAAAACTTTGTGCCCGCTTCCTCCTTTGAGCTAAACTGTTTATTCTCAATTATCACCACTGCAGAATTAGAAACACTACTTTCTTCTAATTAGGCTATACAAGAGTGTGATAGTCCTTAACCTCTCCACAGAGAAGTAAACCCTTGGCTTTCATGTCTAAAGATCTTCATAAAGGTCCATGAATAATGGAAGTGAATCTGCATCAAGACTAACTTACAGCCCAGTCCCAGGTTTTCTACAGACTCTCACATCAGAATACTTACTGCCTTTTTCCACAGTCTTCTGAACATAGAAAATGAAAGCTCATTCCCACACTGAAGGTTCTAGGAGAGTTCTCCTTCCACCTATATATGGTATAGTAACAGGGACTCACTTTCCCCTCTTTCTTTAAACAATTAGTTGGAAAATTATCTGAAACAAATATTTGCCCACACTCGACACCAGACAGGTCAGGACAATAAGAAGATAAGCCCTACAATCTCCCTTGACTCCCTAGTGAGAGTTTACAGGTGACAGCATAGAAAGGGAAAAACCAAGGGTAGCCTAAGGTCTCCCTGAGTAGAGCACATAGATGTTGGAAAGTTCAAGGCACAAAGCAGAGTACTGGAGAAGCAAGATTTGCTCAAAGAGTTCTGGAGAAGTAAAGACAATTCCTCTGAAGTCTCCACTTGTCTGGTAATCAGTGCATAAGTGTAAGGAAATGATTCAATTCAGGGAAAGAAACACAAAATGGAGCAGAAGAACAAGCCTAGATTGCACAAGAATCAGAATAGCTTATGTTCCCAAAAGTTAGAGTAGAAAATCTTTATAATACACAAGGTGTTGAATACTCAGTAGGGTATCGCCTTGGTAATGGAGCAAAATGGCCTTAATTAAAGACTTCTCTGGTTCCCTCTAATAAATGTTACAAGCAAGCTACAAAATAATCAAACCATTTCCAAATAATGTGGAAATGTCTCAGAAAAAAAATTTAAAGAAATATAAAAATAACCTCAACATTTAAAGTTCACATGGTCTGTTAAGCCAATAAAATATTATATATGTCATGCAAACAAACAAACAAACAAACAAACAAACAAAAAACAGGAAAATATAAGCCATAGTGGAAAGGAAAATCAATCAATAGAAATAAAAATGATTATAGATGATAGGATTAGTAGACAAAGACATAAAGACAGTTAAATAACCATATTATATTGGCATAAGCAAATTAGAGGCAAGCATGAACATGTTAAAGAGAAATATGAAAGCTATAAATAAGCCAAATCTAACTTTTAAAGATGAAATATAAAATGACTGAGATTAAAATTATCCTGAATGTGCTTAAAAGTAGATTAGACACTGTAGAAGAAGATATTAATAAAATCAAAGACATATTAATAAAAATTATCTTAAATAAATCACAGAGAGAAAAGCACTGATATTTTTTCAGTGAGCTACAGGACAACTTAAAAAGGCCTAAAATAAACGTTATTGAAATCCTCACATGTCAGGAGAGAGAGAAGGGCAGTGAGATATTTTAAGTAGCAAAGCCCCGAAGTATTCACAAATTAATAAAAAAATATGAAATCATAAATCAAAGAATCTCAGCAAACTCCAGGAACAAGAAAAATGAAAAGAACTACAATATGACATGTTGTACTCAAATTATTTAAAACCAGTAACAAAGAAATATCTTAGAAATCAGAAAAAAAAAGTCAATAATAACAACACAATAAAAAGTGGGCATAAAGAAAATCCACTTTCAGGAACAAGGAGTAGACGTACTTTCTCTATTTATTTTGCTAAATGTAGCTGAAAACCCTGTATATATATATAAAACAATTATAAGAAAACTTTGAAAGATGGAAAGAAGAAGGCTTACTGCCTAGGAATGTTGGGACAAGAAGAACAAGGCAGAGGTGAGTTTCCTGGGTTTTCTTTTTCCGTCTTGTATACCAAACATGAAACTGATGAAGCTAGCAACTTGGAAGCACCAGTAGGTGTTGACCAGAAAAAAAAAAAAAGAAGAAGAAGAAGAAAAGAAAATCCTGCTCTTTCTCACCAAAAAGGACATCCTAGCAAGACAAAAAGGTTTAAGACAACTTTCTTTCTATTCCAGCCAAACTCCACAAACAAAAACTGTGGTCCCAATATACACATACCTGTAAAGGCTGAGAAGATAGCCTAGACTTCCCCCTTTGTGAGATTGTAACAAGACTTCCCAAAACCCGTACCTGTATGGTGTCAAAGAGGACCAAGTAGAGAGCCGCACCTTTTATTGCTGCCACCCAGTGATGGAACCCTTGAGTCAGTGGAGATGACATGCAGAGCACTGAGAAGGATCCCTACTGTAGGTGCCAATCGAGGCTGCGTGAAAAACTGAAGCCTGATTTCCTACCTGTACCTGGTAGTAATGAGGTAGTTAAACAAATTTAAGTAAAATACAGTCTCTATACATAATGTGAAAATATCCATGTTTCCATTGACAAGTATTTCTTACAAAAGAACCAAGATGAAGGGGACATATTTCTTTCAAACGGGATTTAAAAAGGCAATAACTAAATGTTAACATAAAGGTGACGGATATATTAGAACTGTCTGCCAAAGATGTTTAAACAACCACAATAAAAATGCTTCAAAAAGAAAGTTCGAACATGCTATCAACAAGTGAAAAAAAAAAAAGCTAAGAAATAGAAATGCTAAGCAAGGCAATGGAAGCTACATAAAAGAACCAAATGTTTTTAAAACTGAAAAATACAATAACTAAAGTTAAAATCTCAGTGGATGATCTCAACAGTATAGCAAAAAAGACAGAAGTAAGAGTAAGTGAACAAGAATATATAACAATAGAAATTTCTGAACAATAGAAAGTAGAGGGACCTTTGGAATTATAGCAGAATGTTCAATATTTGTGTCATCAGAGTCCCAGAAAGAATAGTAAAAGAAGGTGGGGCTGAAAAGTACTTAAATAATAACTGAAACTTGCCAGAAATATAAGACTCGATATTTCTCTCCTGGTCATTTATTCTAGAGAAATGAAAACTTATATTTATACAAAAATTTATACATAAATGTTTATATGATTTCCTTATAATAGCTTTAACCTGCTAACAACTCAGATGTCTTTCAATGGGTGAATAGCTGAAAAGAACTAGTATATCCTTACCTTCAAATACCAATCAACTATAAAAAGGAATAAAGTATTGATATATTCAATAACCTATATAAATCTCCAGAAAATTATAGAGTAAAAAAAAAAAAAAAATTTCCGAGAACAGAAGCTACATACAGTGCAATTCCCTTTATGTTTTTGAAAAGACAAGAGAAAACATCTCCTTGGTTACCAGAGAGTAGTGAAAGTGGGAAGTGGATGTGTTTTTAAACAGGCAATAAGAGATATTCTTGTGGTGATGGTTCTGTATCTTGACTTTTTCATTTCAACTGATTATTGATTATAAGATGTTACTATTGGGAGAAACGGGGTAAATATTTTTTTTGTATTATCTCTTATAATTACATGTGAATCTGCAATTATCTAAAAATAAAAATTTTAATTTAGAAAAGTAAACATAAAGTTTGGCACAGCTTCAAAGACATATCGGTGGCATATAAGCACAGAAAAGCATGCCCCAAATTATTCGTCATTAGGGAAATGCAAATGAAAACCATATTATTATAGCACTACATCTCCGAGGGAATTGCCAAAATTAAAAGAGTAGCCACAAATTAAAACGATGAGCTATTGCTATACACATACTGAAATGGCAAACATTAATAAACACGGCACTACCAGTTGCTGGTGAGGAGGTACAGTATTATTGCCGGAGCAAATGTAAAACGGTACAGACACTGTGGAAGAAAGTTCAGCAATTTCTTACAAAGCTAAATAGAGTCTTCCCATACAACCAAGCAGTCACACTCCTAGGTATTTACTTAACTGAGTTGAAAACTTATGTCCATTTAAAAAATTGCACATGAATATTTAAAGCAGATTTATTCACAATTGCCAAAATCTAGAAGGAACCAAGATGTCCTTCAATAAGAAAATGAATAAACAGCTTCCCAAATAAATAGGAAAAATGAATACTATTCCATACACTGGAACACCATTCAACAATAAAGAGAATGAGTTATTGACCTATGTACCAACATAGATGGATTTTAAAAGTATCTAAGTAAAAGAAGCAACATTGAAAAGGCAACATAGCATATGATTTCATTCATATGACATCCAAGAAAAAGCAAGACTCTAGACAAAAAAAGTTCATTGTTTAGATATTTAAGGAGAGGGGAGTGTTTGACTTGGGAAAGCACAGAAAATTTTTTGAGAGTAGTGAAAATAATCTGCACAGTACAGTATGGTACAGCAAGGGACTGATGCTATGCATTTGTCAAAACCCACAGAATGTTACTGCACATTTTTAAAAGCTAGCAGAAGTTAAGGGGAACTCAGGATGTAATGTAGGCTGTGACAGAATAATTTAAATATATTATCTGCATTACATAATGTCACAGAAAGGGATGGGAGAGGAGTTGTGTAACAGTATATAGCCTTGTACTCTAGTTGGTAAAGCTTTTTCTTATGAGGAGGCAGGTTAACAATTCTGAAACTGTTGTGCATGCATGATGAAATTGAATGAATAAGTAAATGGACGTCGAGTGATGGGAACCAGAATTCTCAGTTTTAATAGTGGAGGGTTACCTATAAGCAAGGAGGAGACTAGAATGAATCATATGGTATTGGTTTAGATTCAGAGACATTGTATGAACTTATGTTTAGCTCAATATAGATGTGGATAAATGGATTAAAAATAATTGTGTGAGTAAACAGATGTTAGTATAGATATGTTCTCTTGTTCTTTCTGCTGAAATTGACTAGAAGCAATTACATTCCAGTAGCAATCAAGCACCCAGATCTTGATTTGTACGACTGTCCCCCCAATAGGTAAAACCAGACTCCAAGGAGAAATTGGCAATGTGAGGGTTAGGACAGGAAATATAAAACATGTGCTTTCAGTTCCAAATGTAAAAAAGTGCTTAAGAAACAAAACAAACAAACAAAAAAATGGAGTCACATCAAAAACAACAGTTAAAATAGCTTCCAGTGGCTAAATCTAGAACAATCTGAATAGCAAAATAAATAACACAGTATTGGATTACAACCCCGAATAGAAAACAAATACCCATGAGTACATATTAATATAAATAAATGATCGAATAAATAATAAAGAAGAGTCTAATCTCTGTGCAAATAATTTAGGTAGATACTCCCCTCTCAAGGAGATGGAGAGTAATTCTCACCCCTTACTTGAATATTGCACCGAGTGTCTTGCTTCCAAAGAGTAGAGTAGGAAAGGCAGGGACAGTGACTTTACAGTGGAGAGACCTGCAACCACTTCTTCAGCCAGGTGATCACGTTTAATATCATCACTGACACATCAAGCTGATAGCATGTGCTTTTTATATAATGTGTTGAGAATGGCATTCACCTCTCTTAACTTCTTTTCCCAAATCCATAACCTATTGGACCACAAAAAAACAAGCAGAAAAATAAAAAAAGAAGTCAGACAAACCCAAATTGAGGGATATTCTGCAAAACATAGGACTATTATTCTGAAAAACTGTCACAGACCAGAGGAAACTAAGGAGAGAAAATGCCTAAATGCAATGTGGTGTCCTAAACGAGGTCCTAAAAAAAGAGAAACAAATATTAAGGAAAAAACTGCTGAAATCTTAACAAGTGGTGGTTAGTTAATAGTAGTAATATGCTGCTATGTGTTCCTTGGTGATAATGAATGTACTATAGCCTGGCAATACTACGTGTTGAAGAGCATATAGAAGTTTCATACACAGTTGGTAAAAATATGTAACATGGTACAACCACTTTGGAAAATAGTCTGATTGTTTCTTTAAAAGTTAAATGAAAACCTTCTAGATGAAACAGCTACACAGCTCCTAGGTTAAAGTATGTGCCCACAAAATATTGTACACAAATGTTCATAGCCACTTCATTTATGACACCCCGAAATGGAAACAATGAAAATGTTTATAAACAGATTATGGATATACCATAAAATGGTATATCCATAAAATGGTATATCCATAAAATGGAATATTCTTCAGCAATAAAAATAAATAAAATATATTTCATTGATACATTCAGAAAGATGAATAAATTTAAAATATATGCTGAGTGAAAGAAGCCAGACAAAACAGAATACATTTTATATAATTGCATTTGTAGAAAACTAACAAATATAATGTGACTGGACAGAAAACACGCCAGAGGTTGCCTGGGGTCAGGGGTGAGTGTTGAGAGACTGAGGATAGATGACAAAGGCCATAAGAAAACTTGTGGGGATGACAGGTATATTTATTATCCTAATCGTGGTGACACTTTCATGGATGCCACCCATCCAACTATGCACTTTAAGTAGGCTCAATTAATTATATGCCAATTATACCTCAATAGAGCTGTTAAAAAATAACTACAGGTGACTCTATATTGTGATTTCCGGGCCAATTTCCCCAAGCCTAAGAGACAAAAGATTTTCCCTCCTTGAAGTCAAGAGCCTCTTCCCCACGGCCTCCCAGAATGACTGACAGGGGAAATTTGATTTACTTCAAGGAGAACCCTGCCTTCACCCACAGAGCTGTGCTCTGTTCCTTTGTCCCTCAAAAGAAAATCAAACAATAATTCAACATCAGAATATTCTCTAATATCTTGGTTATTCATTTTTAAGACCCCATGTGAGGCATCAAAAGACCAGAATAGTCTGAGTTCAGCACAATACCTTTCTATCTCTCTTCTTCCATCCAAAGCTTCAAAAAAGTTTAAATTATTACTTTAACTAGAGTGACCTACTTACACGTATATTCCAAATCCATAAATATAATGTCAAGGCATATAGATTTTGACTATATACTTCAACACTTCAATTTGTTATTCATTATTGTCTCAAATTTTAAAATTTTATAAACATTATGTTGCTATTGAATTTCATTGTATTTTCCTCAAAATATTTTAATGCTTTATTGCTAACCTGGAAGCAACTCTCTCAGTGTATCAGCTTATGTCGGAAAGCACCTTATTGGATGTTCATAAATGGATATTTCTTAATGTATAATTTCTGTAAGAAACGTTCTCTTCAGCTTCCCAAAATCCAACCACATTTTTTAAAAATGAATTTAAGTGTAGTTGGTATACAACATTATATTAGTTTTAGGGGTACAATATTTGATATTTATACATCCTACAGTGTGATCACCACACTAATTCTAGTAATCATCTGTCACTCTGCAAACTTATCACAATATTATTGACTTTATTCTCCTTCACTTTTTCTCCCATCCCCCACTATCCTCCCCTCTGGCAACCATCCATTTGATCTCTGTTTCTATGATTCTGTTTTTTATTTTGTTTTGTTTATTCATTTGTTTTCTTTTTTTAGATTCCACATATAAGTGAAACCTGGGTGTCCATCAATAGATGTATGGATAAAGAAGACGTGGTATATATAAATACACACATATATTTTTATATATCTATAAAATCCATATATAAAATGAAATATTATGCAACTATAAAAAGAAATGAAAGCTTGCCATTTGTGATGACATGAGTTGCCCGAGAGGGTAGTATGCTAAGTGTACTAAGTCAGAAAGAGAAAGAGAAACACAACATGGCTTCACTTCTGTGTGTAACCACATTTTTGATTGGAAGAACACTCCATGGTGGGATGCAGGGATAGGAACGTCTCCCCATACCTTGGAAGGTAAAATGCAGTTAATTGACTCATCTTTGGCCACTTACATATTTCCTCTAAGAGCTTTTAATCAGACTTTAGCATTCACTTTTTGTGGATGCATTCAGGAGCTTGGTTATTCTGCCATGGCAAAGGAAGTGTTACCAGAGGCCGCATCCGATGCAAATTATTACTGGTGCATGACCTTGACTAAGAGTCCACCTGCCCCTCCCGTCTTCTGTGTTAGTAGATATTTATCATGTCTTTTCCTCTATATCCTTCCCATAAATTACAGTTCAGCTTCAGTTAGTTCCTATGAGTCTTTGCTGCATGCAGTTAAGAATCTTGAATGACACATATACTTACATGTACATATACATGTTCATGTATCAGTGCAAATAACACATTTCTTGTTGGGTCCTGGTAGGTAGCTTCTCTATATTTTCAGTTATCTGTGGCAGTGGAGAAAAGATTGCCCTGAGCATCAGATGCCTCGAACTCCTCATTGTAACAGCTAAGAGCATAAGATTGGATGTCACACCCCTGAGTCTATATTCCAGCTCCCTCATTCTGTATGACTTGGAACAAGTTACCAATCAGCCTCGACTTCTGCATAAACAAAATTGAAAAATAACAATTTCACCTTTGTACGGTTAAGTGAGGATTAAATAATTAATCCATGTAGAACATTTAGAAGAGTGCCTGGTACATAATGAGCACCCTGTAAGTGATGATTGTTGTTGTTTTCTATGTAGTCTGATATCCTACATTTGATTCCCAGTTCCAGAACACAAATTTTGTATCCTGGAGCAATGATATATACTCTTTAATTTGGGGGTCTTTCATCAGTACATTAGAGGTAACAATAGAATTATGAAAAATTAACAAGATAATGAAAGCAGAGTGCTTGGGATAGTGCCTGATAACACTATAAATATTAGCTATTATTTTAATTATTATATTATTCCATCTTCTTGGGCCTCCCAGTCCTCTTCTACATAATGTGGAGATCGAAAATAAGTTGTATTGTCTGCTTAATGCAGGTTTTAAATAATTCTATGTGTTCTCCTAAGTGTCCCTTGTGATAAATTCAAACACAAATTCTAGATGCTCTAGGACAGGGGTCTCCAGTCTCCCAGCTGCAGAGAGGTACCAGTCTCTGGCCTTTAGGAATGGGCCGCACAGAAGGAGATGAGCTGTGAGCAAGTGAGTGAAGCTTCATCTGTATTTGCAGCTGCTCCACAGTGCTAGCATCACCGCCTCAGCTCCACCTCAGATCATCAGGCCTTAGATTATCATAGAAGCATCGGTCTCTGGTGCCAAAAAGGTTGGGGATCGCTGCTCTAGGGACCTATTAGTCAAACTGTGTCCAAACACCTACATCAGTAACACCAGAAGAATTTGTTAAAATGTAGGTCCAAGGCTCACCTTAGATTGAGCAAATTGGAATTTTAATGGTGTGACTCAGGAATCTCCATTTTAAAATAAATTCTCTAGGTGATCCAGACTCTAGGCTCTATCATTGAAAAATTTTGTACATAAATGATTTCTCAGTATTAAGCAAGAATATTGTGAGGCTAATTTTATATATATATATACACATATGTGTGTGTGTGTGCGTGTGTATGAGAGAGAAGAGAGGAGAGGGAGTTCATTGCATGTTTGAATTGAGTCTAAATAATGGTCAGTGATTGAGAATGACCTAATTTAAATGACATACATATTTGTTGTCAGGAATAGATGTCAGACTGGCCTGAAGCCTAATCACACTAAGAGAATGTTAAATGTATAATTCTGGGGATGGCTTGATGGAAGAAGCTTGAATTCTGTATGTTCTCTGTATGAGTTACTCTTTGCTGCAAATCAGAGCAGGTGTTTAATCAATATGATGTTTAAATATCTGTTTGATTTGGATTTCCCTTGTAGCTATTGGTTGGATTAATTCAATCTAAATGAGGTCAAGGTTTCTCTTCTTTTTTCACTCAGGTCACTATGCCAGGTGTTATGTACTATAGCTGTCAAATTTTGAGCACCTACTTAGTCCTAGAAACTATTATTCACTTTACATACATAATCTTATTTAATCCTTACAAAAGAGTTATTAGTCACCTTTTGTAAGAGAAGAGAAAAGAAAAGAGAAAAGGCAAAGTAGAATGAGTACAGTTTAACATGTCTCCCCAAATCTTGCATATAATAATAGGTATAAATGAAAATTAAGTTCATGTCTATTTGAATCTAAATATCAGAGTTTCTTTCACTATGACATGACACCTCCAGGTGGCTCATATATTAGAGAACTGTCTGTGTGTCAAAGAACAGTTTAAAAAATGAAGCCTACCCTAAGTAAGCTTTGCTCACTGTCAGACTTTAATGCAGAAAATACTTTCCCCAACCTCTATAAATACAAGTCCTCCGATCTGCACGTGACTTGATATTAAAGGGAAAGATGGATTAGGGACTCTCTGGCAAGACAATAAATACGACTGTTAAAAACGATGATCAAAGCAGGAGTTCAGCAAATGGTGAAAGCTCTTAGATGCCTGGCTTGTGACATCTAAGCCCAGGCCAAGGGCCCCTTCTTGATATTTACTCAGAAAAAAAGGCTTTTGGAAAGACAGGTGCCACCCAACAAACGATAGACCTTAAATCATAGCAATTTAAAGAAAAAGCAAAAAATGAACTCGTTTACTTGTGGAACAAGTACTGCAAGTAATATTTATAGGTATTTAAATATTTTTCTAGAAAATTATTACCTCATATGTTTTTGACACTATAAAGATTGAAGACAACCCATAGCCTACAAATCAGGAGCAGTCTTAATTTTTTAAAGTTGCAAAAATTCTTATTTATAACTTCTAAAGGAGTTTACTGAATCTAGGTGCCACCAGTTACTATTTGTGTATGACCTTCACACAGGTATTAAATGTTTCAGCATATCTATTTCTTCATCTGTAAAATGGAAATAATGATAACACCTAGTTTAGTAGATGGCTTTGAGGAGTACATAAGTTGAAGAAATTAAAATGATTATAGAGATGTCTGATACATAATAAGGCATAAAATAATATTTCTAATACTATGCTTTACTCAGTAACATTGACAATATGAAGTTATTATTATTATTATTTATCATTATTATTATTATTACTCTTAGTTCCACAAATGAGAGTTGACCATAAAAATGTCACCTACTTACCTCTGAAATGGTACATGAAGAGACTGAGTGAGAAAACATCTTCCAGACAATAAGAGTCAGAGTGCTAGAATCAGTTTCTAAATTATTGACTAGTCTCTAACTATAAAACAACCCCAAGGCATCTGTGTGATTCACACTCTAATCAGAACCATGGACAATGAAGGATTAATGAGCTCATAAAGGCATACTAGAAAGTTCTACAGGATGATTATTGCCCACAGCACAACCTAGTATTGGTTGTTTGAAATCCTTGCAAACTAATTATATTAAATATATACACACACACATATATATTATAACAAGTGACAAGCCCCCATAAGAAATATGGTGCTCCTCAGAACTCAAGTACAAATGACAATCTATGGAAGATATAATCGATAGGAAAAGACTCTCTTTAGAAGGAGAATCATTGCGCTATCTTGCCAAAGCTATATGTTCAGGTTTTTGTACATTGTGTTTTCTGGAAATCAAATATATCAAATTTGGTTGTCTAATGAATACACAGTAGGAGGAAAAATAGAAATTATTAGTTACCCTTGAAACGAAGTCATTTTCAAAATTATCAATCGAGAGTAGAAATAGCTAAATAATCTCAGGGGTTTAGAATAATGTGAACCTCCTAAACCTGAGTTATTAAGGGCAGAATTATAACAGCTTCTTTCTTCATGTACTTATTTCCCCTTTCCTGTTTTATGCACATAAAATGGCTTAGATTGTTATCCTACATTTTTCTAGAATTTAGGTGTAATAACCACTTTATTAGAATAATGGCTATTTTTTAAAGCAATCTGCTTTCGATCCGATTTTACAGGCCCCTTTAAAAATATAACTATGCTCTATTAAACTGCTTTGAGAACTAAAAAGCTGTTCTCTAGCTGATGAGTAAATATGGATTTCACAGTTAAATACATAAAATAATGATTACATCCAATGGTCACGAGGGACATGTTTTTAGAAGTATACTAATTAAACTACATCCTTCAGACAACATGTCTCTACACTTACTAGCAATGAACCATATCTGATTGGTCATTAAGTAATTAGAAATGCTAATGTAAATAAAGTGTCATTTAAATGAGGCTTCAGATTGGAAATGAATCATATATTTTGTCTTCAGGTCTGAACTATACACAGATTAATCAAGTAAAACAACCAAGTAAAAAGTACTTAAGAATGAAAAGAAAAGGTGGTCCCATCTATTCTTTACTGCTAAATAGATCTAATTATTTTAAGCAGAGTTATATTTTAAATTGTACCAATAATAAAGAAGTTTCATAAACAGTTTAAGAAAAAATGGCTTAGATTGTTATCCCATATTTTTCTATGCCTACTGTCATTTACATTTCTGTGTGTGTGTGTGTGCATGTGTGTGTGTGACTGTAGTTTCTATGAAACAGCAAATATGAGAGCTCCAAGATTATACAAAGTCATGAAGATGGTGAGATAAAAATGGAAAAATAAATGAAACTGGGCCTCAAAGATGGAGGAATATCAACTAAAGGCTAAAAGTAGGGAACTGATGCAAAGGGGGAAAAAAAAAACAAGAAATGGAAACATGTTCGAAGTTATAAATAAAACTACATAATAACAGGTTGGAACCAGAAACCTATAGGGCGCTATATTTCTTAAATCTGGAATATGTGTTTAGAAAATTTGATAAAATTATTTACTTAAACATTAAAGCATAGGAAAAGTGCTAAATCATACAATAATGATTTTAGAATGGTTAATACAATAATTTTTTAAATACTGGGATTTTTTTTGAAAGGATGATTTGTTTCAAATTCCTTACATTGAAAAAAATTACCTGGCATCTGATAGGTGTGAAATAAATATTTGTTAAATGGATAAATGAATGAATGAACTAATACAAATTTCAATATAAGACAATTTCTTTTTCTAGAAAGTAAACAAAGTACCAAATATATTCCATTTATTTTGTCAGAGTGTCAGCTTTTCAATAATGTTCCCGTTACTTCTGCTGCATTTATGCCATCTTTTGTTGAAGTACAATTTATATTCAGTATAGTGCACAATGTATAAATCTTGACAATGTACATAAGTACATATCCATTAAACTATCATCTAGATAAGCATACAGCACATTTTCATAACACTAGAAGATTCTCTTATACGCTTTTTTTGTCAATATAAATTCCTTTAAAGATAACCACTGTATTCTTACATTTTCTTGAAATTTTTTATATGTAGAAGTATATATTGTGTACTTTTTATGTCTGCCTTTTTCTAGTCAATATGTTTTAAAGATTCACCCATGTTGTTATGTATGTCATACATATACCTATATGTGTATGTTGTCATACAGATACATAAAATGTTTGTCATGCAGATAGTATGTATATACCATACACATACAAAAAAAATAAGTTATTCTTTTTTATTACTGCATAGCATTTTATTGTATAAATACATTAAATTTTTCTTTTTCATTTTCCTTTGCAAGGCATTAGGTTGCATCCAATTTGGGTTATTATGGACATTCTTGTAAAAGTCTTTTACTGGATAAATTTACTTATTTCTCTTAAATAAGTATCCTGAAGCAGAACTGGTGGAACATAGAGAAGAGAGTGTAATGTTTTTTGAAACTGTCAAAGTCTCTTTTCAGTGTCATCGTACCATTTTACATTCATGCAAAGTATGTACACACTTCACAATGTTCCGAACCTTAATGTTTCTAAATTTTATCTATTCTGGGAAATATGTGGCGATGACTCATGCTGGTGATTTTAATTTGCATTTTCTTCATGTCTAATGATTTCTGGCAAATTTTCATACAATATTTTTACATGTCATTTGTTTATTTTTTATTGAAAGAAAGTTTTTTCATGTCTGGTGCTGTAATTTTAAAAATCTTGACCATTTATCTCATACAATTTACTAAAAGTCATGAAAAATTTTGAGTTACTACATACATATAAAAGTGGAAGTTGAAATAATAGACTTCTGGAACAGGAGTCAGTAAACTACAGTTCAAAGGCCAATCTGGTCTGCCACCTGTCTTTTATTTTCTTTTAATGTTTTTATTTTAAAGTAGTTGTAAATTCATAGGTAGTAGGAAATAATACAGATATTTTTCATGAGAAAAAAAAATACACTCAGCAAACTAGGAATTGAAGGGAACGTCCTTAGCTTGAAAAAGGACCTCTGTTTAAAACCCACAGCTAATTAAGGATGAGAAACTGCTAGCTTTTTCTCAAGACCAGGAATAAAACAATGTCTGTTCTCACCATTTCTATTGTACATTTTACTGGAGATTCCAATCAGAGCAATCAGGCAAGAAAAAGAAATGGAAGCATCTAGATTGATAAAGAAGAATTAAAACTATATCCATTTTCAGATAACATGATTTTGTTTATTCATGAAAAAAATGTCAGAATTAATAAATGAGTTAAAATCAACATATAAAAATCAATTTTACAGGCGACCCTTGAACAACATGGGTTTGAACTGCATGAGTCTACCTACACGTGGATTTTTTTCAATAAATGTGTTGAAAAACCAACTGCATAACTTAGAAATATAGAAAAAATTAAGGAAAATTTAGCTATGTCATGAATACATAAAATATATGTGGATACTAGTCTATTATATCATTTCCTACTATAAAATATATACAAATAGATTATAAAAAGTTAAAATTTATCAAAACTGATGCACACAAACACAGATCGTACATGGCACCATTCCCAGTCGAGAGAAATGTAAACAAACATAAAGATGCAGCATTAAATCATAATTGCATAAAATTAACTGTAGTACATACTGTGCTGCTGTAATAATTTCATAGCCACCTCCTGTTGTTATTGTGCTGAGCTCAAGTGTTGCAAGTGTCTGCTTAAAAGACCATGTTATACTAATCATCTTCGTGTGAGCAGTTTGTCTCTCCAATGAATTGTGCTTCACAATAAAAAGTGATCTCTCATGGTTTTTGTGCATTTTTCATTGTGTTTAGTGTAATACCTTAAAACTTGAATAACACCATGAGACCATACAAAGTGCCACTAGTGATACTGAAAGTGTTCCCAAGAAGCAGAGAAGAGTCATGACATTGCAAGGAAAAGTTGAATTGCTTGATATGTACCATAAATTGAGGTCTGAAGCTATGGTTGCCCACTATTTCAAAATAAATGAATATAGGATAAGTTCCATTGTAAAAATAGAAAAACTAATTTGTGAAGCCATCACTGCTGCTATGCTAGCAGGCGTGAAAACTGCACTTTTTGTGAAGTACCTTTTTATCTCATATTAAAAATACAGCCTTTATGGGGATGCGGGTGAGTATAAGGAAGGCACACCTGTAGACTCAAGTAGGATTCAAGAAAAGCAAAGTCATTAGATAACAACTTAACCAAAAGTAAGGTGAAGGAGCTAAAGCTGGAGGATTTAATGCTGGCAAAGAATGGTTTGGTAACTTTAGAAAGAGGTTTGGCTTAAAAAACAGGAGAGGCAGCTTCTGCTGAACAAAAGGAAGCAGATGAATTCTTAGACACCAAACACCATTAAGAGTATCAGCCTGAATAGGTTTTGTTGTTGTTGTTGTTGTTGTTGTTGTTAAAAATTATTGGGGGTGATATGGATCAACAAAATCCAATAAGTTTCAAGTGCACAATTCAGCAGTATGTCATATATATATTGCATTGTGTGTTTACCATCCATAGTTAGATTTCTTTCTGTCACCAAATACTTGATCCCTTTTACCCTTATCCCCCCTTCCCTCTGGTAACCACTAATCTACTGTCTATGATGAAAGTGCCCTATTTGGAGGGAGGGAGGGAACACTACAAAAGCCATTTATTAGTAAGGAAGAGAAGCTAGCACCAGCATTTAAGGCAGGAAGAGATAAGCTAATTCTCCTATTTTATGCAAATGCAGTTGGGTTTCTGATCAGGATCTATAGAGCTGCTGACCTCAGAGCCTTAAAGGGATAAGATGAAGATCAGCTGCCAGGCTTTTGATAGTATGATGAGAAGGCTTGGACAATATGAACATTTTTCCTTGATTGGCTCTACTGATGCTTTGTCCCTGAAGCCAGGAAATACTTCGTTGTAGGGGACTGCCTTTTAAAGTTCCTTTAACATTGGACAATGTCCCTGGCCACCCAGAGCCCCACGATTTCAACACCAAAGGTGTCAAAGTGGTTTACTTGCTTCTACACAAGAAGGTGTCTAATTCAGCTTCTAGATCAGAGGGTCATAAGGACCTCATGGTTTGCTTCCTCTCTGTGGAAGAGAACCTTAATAGAAAATTATGAAAGTCTGGAAAGATTATACCATCAAAAATGCCGTCATTGTTTTAGAATAAGCCATGAAAGCCATTAAGCCCAAAACAATAAATTTTTCCTGGAGAAAACTGTGTCCTGATGTTGTACATGACTCCATCGAATTTATGACAGAGCCAATCAAAGAAATCATGAAAGTTTGAAGATATGGCAAAAAATATGGGAGGTAAAGGCTTTCAAGACCAGGATCTTGGAGAAATTCGAGAGCTAGTATGCACCACACCAGAAGAATTAATTAACAGTAGATGAGTTGATGGAGATGAGTGTTTCTGAACCATTGTTTGCCTCCCCACCACTTACTCCATCTCTTTTGCCTCTGCCACCCCTGAGAGAGCAAGATATACCCCGCCTCTTCCTCCTCCTTCTCAGCCCACGCAACGTGAAGACAAGGACAAAGATCTTTATGATGTTCACTTCTGCTTGATGAATAGTAAACAATCACCATGCTGTACAGTTAATAAACTTACCTGTTGTGTATATGTGTGTCCTCATGTGAAAATCTAATAACTGTATGGCAAAAACTTTATAAGATGTTTTGTGTCATCATCATCATCGCCTAAGTGTTCAGTGCATAGAACATCATGTGCAAGACTTGTATTGAAGTGCATAGCCTATGCTTACATAGGTATAAGGTGAGTAATACTTCATACAAAATGAATGATGTGTTAGTTTTCTTAGTTTTATAACTTTGCATTCAAATTACTACATAGTATGTCTCTCTCAAATTATTGGAGAAACTTCTTTACATGATTTTTTTCGTTGTCTACTGTTAATTCATTATTTATATTATTAGTAAGATTTCTAGTCAATAGTAGGCTATTAGTAGTTAAGTTTTGGGGAGTCAAAAGTTATATGTGAATTTTTGACTATATTGAGAGTTGGTGTCTCTAACCCTCATATTGTTCAAGGGTCAACTGTATATGTAGATATTAAAATTAAAAATATGGAAATGAAATTAAGAAAACTTTATATACAATTGCATCAAAAGGACTAAAATATTTAGGAATGACCTTAACAAAAGTTGTACAAGATTTGTACACTGAAAACCATAAAATTGTTGAAAAAGTTAAAGAAGATATAAATAAATAGAAAAACATATCTTGCTCATTTACTGAAAGACTTGACATTATTAAGATGAAAATACTACCAAAACTGATTTGCAAATTCAATGCAATCCTTATCAAAATCCCAGATACACTTTCTGCAGAAATTGACAAGCTAATTCCAAAATTTATATGGTAATTCAAAGACTCTAGAATAGCAAAAATAATCTTGAAAGAGAGGATCCATTCTGGAGGACTTACACTTTCTGATTTCAAAACTTACGGCAAAGCTACCATGATCAAAACTGTATTTATTAGCATAGGGTAAACATATAGATCAAAAGAATATAATTGAGAGTCCAGAAATAACTTTTAGATTTATGACTAATGATGTTCAGGAAGACTCAATAACACTCAGTGGGAGAAAAAATGACCATATTTTTCTAAAATTAAAATCAAAATTAAGTCAAAATGGTTTAAATACCTAAATGTAAGAGTTAAAATTATAAATTATTAGAAGAAAACATACTATCTAGTTCTTTACTGAAATGTTGATGCCCTCTGCTCTAAAAGAAAAATAAGAATATTTTTCATGATCTTAGTATAAACATAGTTGTTTTTTTTTCCCCCCCTTAGGACACAAAACATACCAATCTTAAAAGATGTATATATTGCACTTAAAGAAAAAGTAAAAATTTATGCTCATCAAAAGACATCTATAAAAAAAACTGAAAATGCAAACCATAATGAGAAAATATTTTCAATTTAAATATCAGACAAAAGGCTTATATCTAAATTAAAAAGGAAATCTCTAAAAATTAATAATTATAAAGCAATAAGGGCACAATAGCACAAAATTTTACCTAAATTGCATAAAATATACTATGTATTTTTGTTCTGAGCTTATCTTTGAAGTTAAATCATTTCCAAAATGGACCAGGGAAATGCACTCCCTAAAAGGCAGTTGACAGGATGGCTGATATTCACACGTGCAGGTATTTTCATAGGCTGGGGGAAAATGACATAGTTAATACTTTATTTTTATTTTATTTTGTTTTATTTTTTTACACCTATAGCACCTGGTCTTCCTACGTGGTCTCCCATCCAAGTACTAACCAGGCCCGTGTTCAGGGTGGCATAGCCGTAGACCTATAGTTAATACTTTAAATAAATCTTTCACAATTTTACATTTGTACATGTTTCAAATACTTTGCTTAGTTATGCTTGATTATGTTATTAGATAGCCAAGAGGTGGGTATATATAAAAAATATATATATTGTTGAGAACAAGGAAAAAGGGAAGCAAGAATGAGAGAAATGAAGAAAAAATTCTAAAAGTTAAAGAAGAGTTTGAAAGCTGAAAAATGAAAGAGACTTTTAGGATGTATTTTTCCACCTCTACCTTTCAAATTCCAGCATCTTTTTTACGGGGTGGAGTAGGGTAGAGGAATCCAGAGCAAAAGGAAATAGTCATTTTATAAGTTAAAAGCCCAATAGAGAAAGACTAAATACTTTTAGAGAAGGTCATAACCAGTTCTATTTTTTAAACTCTACCACTACAGAATCCAAGTTATACTTCAACTTTTATTTTTCTGATTTTTCAAGTGAAATATACTATGTTTTTTTCCCCATAGTTTCTGTCATCTTCTAAATTTCCTTTTTTTTTCTGTATTTTTAGATTCCACTGTTATTGTGCTTCACAGTCATATGTGTGTGTGTTTCATCTTCCGTATGCATGTTTTTCAAGTTGTCCTTATTCTTTTTGAAAAAATTTTGTATTTATATTGAGATTCGACTTGAATCATTTCTTTGGTGTTTTAAAAAAATGGGTTTTTCTGTGGTTTTCAGGGAGTTGAGGGTAGGTGTGAACCAGGACAACATTCCTAGCTGGAAGGTTCTTGGCCTCCTTTTTTGCAGTTATGATTAATTATCAAAAATAGGACCTCTACATCTAGCCTACTCTCTAGTAGTTTCTGTTTTGTCCCCCATCAGTACTCTGTCCTTTTCTCTCAAAGTAGCTGTCATTTTTTATTCTCATGAGTTTCTCATCAATGTAAGACACAGTCCTTTCAGAGACATTTAGGAATCTCTGAGCTTCTAGCCCATTCAGCGCCCATACATGTCGCCACAGTCCCTGACTGCAAAGCCCGCTCCTAGTTCTGACAGTGGATCTCAGATTTTTCAGCTGAGTCTTCCTGTCTCAGAGAAATAGTCTACTAGGGTAAGAGCTTGTAGGAAAATTTTGTGCTCCTCGGAATTCAGGACATCTTGAAATCTATCTCCCGTTCTTTGCACATTGACTGTTTCCTTGCAGCTCTTGAGGCTGTGATTCGGCTCCAAGACTTGCTATTCTAGAATTTAGAGCAATAATTCTTCCCTATTTCCATGATACATATTTTTTTTGTTTCCTATACTAGTTGCTCCATCTATTTTTGTGAGGAATAGCCTTGAGTTTTAACCAATTTTTAAGAAAATTTTTAAATGTTTCTCCATTGAGTATGATTTTAACTAGAAATTTATTAGATTTCTTTTTTCATTAAATTTATTGGGATGATAATGGTTAATAAAATTATATAGGTTTTAAGTGTACAATTCAATAATATGGCATATGTATCTTGCAATGTGTGTTCACCAAAATCAAATCTTTCATCACTAAATATTTGACCCTCTTTACCCTTTTTTTTCTTCCCCTTCTCTCTCCCTCTGGTAACCCCCAAACTGTTGTCTTTGTCTATGATTTTGTTTGTTCATCTTCTTCATCTGTTGTTTTCAGTTTTATACTCTATATATGAGTGAAATCATATGGTCCTCAAATTTTTCTGTCTGATTTATTTTGCTTAGCATGAAAAATCTCACGATACATCCATGTTGTTGCAAATGGCAGTATTTCATCTTTTCTTATGGCTGAGTAATATTGCATGACTGGTGCTGGGGTGGCTTAGTGGTAGAATTCTCTAGATCCCTTTTCTTTCAGATTAAGAAAGCTTCCTTCCATTTCTATTTTATTGAGGGTTTTTAGTCATGTCTTCAGATTATACTGAATTGTTTTCCAACATCTTTGAGATAATTATTTTTTTCTACTTTTATCAGCAAATGTAATGCCTTTTACAGATTTCTAATGATCCTAATTTTTTTTTTTTACCCTGTCTTAATCTCGACTGTACTTTTTAAAACTAATATTGTCATCAGGATTGTATTTGACTCATAAAATGATTTTAAGAATGACTTTTCTTAGTACCAGAAAGATAGAAATAATCTTTTTTGGATGATCGCTACAATTTGACTTTGAACACATTTGATCTTGGGGATTTTTTGTGGGAAGATATTTATCTACTGATGCAAATGTATTAATAATCATGGGACAATGCATGATGTCTGTTTTCAATTGAATCTTTTTTCTTTACTTTCATATTTATATTTTTGCGAATATTTCCATGTTATCTAAGTTTTCAAATTCATTGGCATAAAGTTATTGATAATATTTATTTAACCTCTGCCCAATCATCTTTTCTTGTGTCTTTTTTTTTTTTTTTACTCCTAGTTATATTGACTTTATATCATGGTCACCATTTATGTATATAGAGCAGACTTCCTGTATTTCATGGTAAGCCCACTGGTAAGTGATACATAACTCAGTTTTGTGACTTTCTGGATAGTCAAAGTAATACTGTGATGTAGCTGATGACCTATTACTATACTACATTAGTGACTCAAATAAGTACTAAAGGGAAAAATGATATAGAGAACTTCAACACCCTGCAGCTTCTTGATCTTCAGCCTCTCAAATACTAAGAGGAGAATGAAAGTTAAAGTTGATTATCTTTACCCACTCAACTAACTTTGCTTGGGAGCACTTTTAAATGTCTATGGCTTTGATGAGCAGCTTCTCCTTTCTCAGTAATTCTTTAAGTGAAGCCAGTGTGAATATTTTTAAGATAAGAATGATTAATTAATTTATAAATGATTCAACATAATGCATTTCAAGTACCATTTAATAGTTTGTCAAAAGTGTTAGTGGGTTTAAAATTATTGAGACATGGCAATTTGAAAGCATAGCGAGATATTTTGTATTAATTCTTATGGAAATAGTTCAATATAGATTATTTTTACCTGGAACCTAATCTCAGTATATGATAATTACTCTATATGATCATATTTCTTGGAAGGGGATTTCATGAATAAACACTGCATTGTCAGAATTATAGAACTCATTAGTAAAAACTTTCTACTTATCAGTTTGCAAGAAATGTAAGTTGATTTATTTTTCTCATTACCTAGGAAATGTTTTTTTTTTTTACTCTTGACTATCTTTGTTCTTTCCTTTGACCAAGCAATGAAGTTATAAGTCCTGTGAAGTAATAAACTACTAATTACAATGCTTCATTGCATAAGCAAGTAATAGGAAATGAATTATAAAGAACAAAGTCCATGTTACGCAAGCTTCAATAATCCTTAATTCTAAACAGGAAAATAGGCAATTGGTTGTACAAGGTTCTATGAACAAAATAGAACAATATGCATTTGAATTGTCATTGACTAAGTTTTCA
Source organism: Pteropus alecto (assembly GCF_000325575.1). NCBI lineage: Eukaryota > Metazoa > Chordata > Mammalia > Chiroptera > Pteropodidae > Pteropus > Pteropus alecto. Next base: position 1,817,181 of record NW_006442124.1, on the reverse strand, counting down.
TTTTAGTAAAAGGAAGAACTATCCAAAGTATGTGTGGAAAGTCAGGGTTTTTTAATAAGTTATGCAAAATATGTATTCACTTCTTTTTAAAATCTCTATTAAAAGTTGATTTTCCAGCAAAAAACGAACTGGTAAAATAAGTAAGATTTCTATGTGCATGGGAAATAACAAAATACAATTTTCTGAGTAAAAAATTTAAAAATAGCACCAAGATAATTTAAAAATTGTAAGTATTAAGTATCTTCTTTTTATCAAGAAGATTATAGACATGAAGGTGAGAATTACATACAAATGAACCACTATTATGTCCTTGTGATTTGTTTGTGAAAGTTACCTGGAGAACACCATTGGTTTCACTGCCAAGTAGTTCCAAGGTAGTAAAATAAAAGTAAGAGGGAGATGGTTTGTACTGTTTTGGCGTGTGTGTATTTTTTTCTCTCTTTTGACTTATTTTGTTAATAAATACATTTTAATATCTGCGCATTAATAATTGAGCTTACTTACATACTTCCTTGTTAAGAGAAATAAAAATACTGAAAACCCTTCGTGTTCAGAGCTTTCTGAAGAAGAGAGAATTTCAGACCTGGATCAATATATGTATAAATAAGCCTAGAACATCAAGTTGTGCCCCAAAACACAATGGTAGTAAACATTGACATTATGTAAATAAAAATTATCTTAGCCTATCTGAAAGAACTTCCACTGGCCAAAAATGAAACAATTTGAATATCAGAAAGAATAATGACTGCAAAGGATACCAAAAAAAAACAACAAAAAAAACACACATACAGAAAAAATTCATGAGTTCAAAATGATACCTAAAAAGAAAAAAGATACCTATTGGTCATTTAGCATTATTCAAAAAATGGTAAATAAATGAAATGCTTGATTAAGTATTTATCCTGCTTTTTCTGAAAAACTTTACTGTAGGGTAAACAAGTGGTACAGATTTTTTAAAATTAAATAATAGCTAAAAAATTAAAAATGAGTGATGGAAACTCACCGTTTTGCTATTTCTAATGCATAACAAAACTAGTTATTATCCACAGAGGCCAAAACTATTAGCTATTTATTCAAATACTTGGTAAGGAATACAACACCTGAATGGATACCTGAATTCATGGACCAATCTTAGCATCACTAAATGTGGGACACAAATTCCTATATTCTCTTTGGCATGATGCCATGGAAAGTGAAAATCCCATCCAGTGGTTGTACACACAGTCACACAATACAAAAGGTCCTAGCTGAGAGTAAATTGATGGAGTATAAAAATAGGAGAAGTGACATCACAAGAAAGCAATCAGCCAAATACAAATATTTGACATTCTGACTGATAAAGAATTCAGTTTCTTCAACAAGTAAATAGAGTAGAAAAAAAGGGTACTCAGAGAGGAAAACTATTATGATGTAAAGGAGAGTTAAAAGACAAAATATATGAACAAACAAAACAGAAGCAGACTCTACTCAGAAACAGAGAACAAACTGATGGTTGCCAGAAGGGAGAGGGGTTGGAAGGAACATGTGAAGAAAGTGAAGGGGTACTAAGTACAAATTGGTAGTTACAAAATAGTCATGGGAATGTAAAGTATAGCAAAGGGAATATAGTCAATAATATTGTAATAACTGTGTATGGTGTCAGGTGGGTCCTAAACTAATCGAGGGGATCACTTTGTAAATTATGTAAATGTCTAACCACTGTGCTATATGCCTAAAACTAACATAAAATAATATTGGATGTCAACTGTAATTGAAAAAATGATGAGCAAAAACAAAACAAAAGAACTGCAGTCAGTTGAATGTCCTCGTTACCAAGGTTATGCTAGAGGAGAGAAATAAAAAACATATAAAGTAATAATAATAAGCGTAGAAATAACTTTTAAAAAGATATTAGCAAGATAAAGTGTATAGATTTTATTTTAACCTCTATTCACACAAACCTTCCTTATATTATTTTTTAGTTAATCCAGTCTTGGGAGGGAACATTTCATTGTCAGAATTATAGAACTCATTAGTAAAAACTTTTCAATACCCAATATCTAATTTCAATATCCAATGATTTTGTGGTCTTATTTTTTTTTATTCTTTCTCTGTTAAACATAAATACATCAGTTTTGGTGGTTAGTTAATATGAATTATAAATTACCTTATAATAAAGTTTTGTCTTATAAAATAGTTTTTATCAAACATATTACTGAGAGTAATATTTTTAAAAATATTGAGGCAAGAAAGATAAACATGGATTGAATAAAATATTTGATTTTAAAAAGTATAGCTAATGGGTACATGAAGATTCATCATATTCTTTCCATTACTTTAGTGTAATTTTGAAAACATCCACAAAATAAGTTAAAAAAAAGAATCAGACCCAGGAATTATTTAGAAATAAAATATTAATTTTCAAATATGTAAATGCATTGATTATTTATTGATGCCTAACAAATTACCCTAAATTGTAATGACTTAAAAAAATAAACATTTATCACCTCTCAGTGTTTCTGATATCAAGAATTTGGGAGAAGTATGGCTGGAGGCTTCTGGCTCAGGGTCCCATGAGGTTTCAGTCAACATGTTGGCCAAGGCTTCAGTCTTCTGAAGGCTGTAGTAGGTGGTTCACTCATATAACGTTTTCTGGAGACCCTTATTATTCATTCGCTTTTGAGTTCCTTCCTTTGTGGATTTCTTCATGGAGCTGCTTCCTCATCCTCTAGAGCAAGCAATCCAAGAGATAGCAAGAAGGAAGTTGTGATGCTCTTTATCACCTATTCTCAGAGAAGACATATCACAACTTCTACTATACTCTATCGGTGACACAGACCAACTGTGACAAAACATGAAAGGGTAATAAACAAAAGTTGAATCCTAGAAGTCAAGGATTATTGGAGCAATCCAAAAGCTATCTATCATGATGAGTTTATTGGTACAATGATTATTATTGTTGTTAATTTCTAATTTAATTGCATTTTAGGCAGAAAATTTGGTTGACATTGCAATTCCTGAAAAATTTTAGTTGTTCATTGGGACCTAGTGTTTAAATATTTTTAAAGCATTTTTGTAAAGCTACTGGAAATGTTTTGTAAAGTTGTTTATCTACTTTCTATATTGAGAGGTTAATTTATTTAGCTTTAAGTTTTAATTTTATGATAAAGGTATTGCTATAACAGCTTTCTTTTGGTAAAGATTTGTGTGGCTTGTGTTTTTTGATTAGTTTAGTCTCTTACAAGCATCTTTTCTTTTCCATATCAAGTATCTCTAATTCCATCAATCACTACTAGTCATCATAGATCTAAATCTTTTAAAAGTCAAGTAATAAAAAGGCTTAAATACTGGGTGGTCAATGCTAATTACACCGATAGACGATGATAAATTCAGAACGCAAATCTACAACCTAATGAATTCAGAACTCAAATTCTGATGTCTCCAGTAGTTTTAACCTTATACAGGTTAATTCTATGTCATAAACATTATCAATGTCATTGTCATGATTTAATAATTTATCTTATTAATCACTATCTTAATAACTAAATTTCAAAAAACAAATGGCAAAAATTTCAAAAAATTTGAGAAAGTTCTTGAGAAAGTGTACACAGTAATTATACTTATAGCCTAATCGTAACAAAATTTTTGTGATCCAAATAAATAATAAAGACCACAGATTGTCTTGTCCAGGTTGTCACAAATAGCTGCCAAATATCTGAAGAAGAAAGTTAGGGATAATGATTTTAAATTAGTTTCCAATTAGAAAGTCACTGCTGGAGCTTGCTTACTAAATAAATGATTTACATGGGAAAGTGAGTAATAATTATTAAACTGGCAGAAAAATACATATGACCAGTTTCTTAGCAAGAGAACTTTCAGTATCTTATATTTATATTTTAGACTCTGTCCACAATGGAGGAGTGCATGCTTTTCATAGAACAAATGACATCATAGCTCTCCTGCTGTAGGGCTTACTCTGTACCTTCCAATAGAGACATAATCCCTTTTGTGCTTCTGAAATTAAAATGAATCATATGCAAAAATAGAGCTAGCCAAGAGGGTCTATGGAGCCCATTATGATTATTATACATTATAGAACTGTATGCTGTGCTCTGCAATAGGTAAATTGCACTAAGTAAAGAATAGCATTGTTCCTCTGTAATAATTACATTCTACAAAATGCCTATTGGCCAGTAAGTGGTTGAAACGAGAGGAAACGATTTAAAATCATATTTTAAAAAGTTTATTTTTGAATAGAAGGGAAAGTTAAAATAAGCACCATCCATTAAAACTCAAGTCATTCTGGATATTAAAGAAAGGAAAAGCACAAATAAACGAGGTGGATATTAACAATCTTAGTAGGCGACAAAGCTGCTCAGCCTTACTGACCAAAATTCAAAATGCAGATAGGAGAAACCTCAACAAAACAAAGGGAGAGAACTAAGACTTTGAATATTTCTATGCAGATTGATAAATGTCTTATGACAAAGGAAATGTTCTATCACCACTTGAAATACATTGAATATAAATTTTTTATTTTCTATCAAGTTTTGCTATTTCAAAAATACATAAAGATCATGACAAAAATCTGTTAAAGACTTGAGAAGATTTCCAAACAAAGAAAAATCCAGATGGAAATACATTGACTTCTTCCTATTCTTCTTTTAAAATAAATTAATCCTGTTAGGGAAACATCACCCACAAGTCTCCTGGCTCTCCATGCTCAAGCCAGAAAAATCCTGATTTAATAAAACCACATTCTTCTTGAAAGCCTTGTACACATGTCCATTGGGTATAATGTAAAGGACATTTTACTTTTCAAAATAAAATCCCAAATTACCCTTTCAATTGTGATTCTTGCTTCCTTCAAGTTCCTCTAAATGGACTTCTCCTTAGTTAGCTCCTCCCTCGTTGTTGCCTCTAAGAGTCTCCTACCAGGGAAAGTGAGAATTGCTCCAGGTTATAGTCATCCAGCCTGCTCTGCTCCCATGGCCACGGGGGAGCAAAGATAGACTGAACACTTCATGTATAGTCAAATTAGAAAGATGGGATGCTGAACAATTAGAAATATATCATTCTAGAATAATCAGTAACCGAGATGTTTTTGTTAGGGAGTTAATGGGAACTGTGCTACTTAAAGTTTTTTCGTTCATTCAGTGGACATTTACTGAGAATCTATTATGTGCAGCACATTTTCATACACTTAAATACAAACTTCAGACCAATGACAATTTCCAGGATAGGTATGTCTCAAATAATCCATGAGACATATTTATACTAAAAATCATTTATTATTCAAATTCAAATTTAACTTGGCTCCCTGCATTTCTTTAAATAAACATTTTAGATGTTCTGAAAAATTATGAAGATAGTACAGAGTTCCCATATACCCCATGCCCAATTTCCCCAGCATTAACATCTTACATTTGTTATAATTTAATCCACATTGATATAATACTAGCAGAAGTCCATACTTTATTCAGATTTCCATCGTTTTCTGTTCCACATTACATTTAGTCATCAAATCTCCTTAGCCAGTTTCTAAGACTGCCATTGGCTTTGCTGACCTGACTAGTATGGAGGTGTTTATGTACTCATGTAGTTTCATTTGCATTTAGTATTACAGACTCTACTCATTTTCTTTT
>NW_006442124.1:1783155-1811495 GCF_000325575.1 Pteropus alecto | reverse complement strand
TGAGCTGGTTTCCCTACCCTGTTAAGTGAGGTGATTTCATACAATTGAAACACAGTTAAATTGTTTTTACACTTTCTGCACACCATTGTGAGACTCCCTTGACTCCCAAAATAATTATGTCATTTAAATACGTTAAAGTACACACCTGGTGCTGTACAGTTTATTGGGGTTTGATATAAACATAGCATCCACAATTAGAGCATCATATAGAATACTTTTGCTGCAAACAAACAAAAACAAAAAAAAAACTGTGCTGGTGAAAGTATAGATGTAAATCATAAATCAATTAATGTTTAACAAAGCTACCTTAGTAAGTAAAAGGGAAAGGAAATTTAATAGTGGTGCTAAAATAGTTCGTCTATGATAACCATTGGGAATAAAAAAAAATATAAGAAAACACTTATACTAATAAGGCAACTGGATTAAAACAAAAACAAACAAAGCAAAATCCTGTGTTTCATCTATTTAATCCCCTCTCTCCCAAAACTCTGGCAACCACTTATCTTTTTATTGCTTCTATAGTTCTGCTTTTTAAGAACGTTATATAAAGGGAATCAGATTGTATGTAATCATTCAGTTGGCTTCTTTCTCGTAACGATATACACTTGACCCTTGAACATTCTGAGGGTTAAGGGCGCTACACTCCCAAGGCAAAAAGCAATATATATAGTTTTTTACTTTACAAAAATTTAACTAATAGCCTACTGTCAACTAGAAAACTTCCTGATAACATGAAGAGTTGATTAACACATATTTTGTATGTTATATTTTATAGTATTATACACTGTAGTCTTACAATAAAGCTAGAGAAAATAAAATGTTAAGAAAATCATAATGATAAAATATATTTACATTATTTATTGAAAAAAATCTACATATAAGTGGACCCACCCAGTTCAAACCTGTGTTATTTAAGGGTAAATTGTACATTTAAGTCCTTCCATGTCTTTTCCTGACTTGGGAGCTCATTCTTTTTAGTGTATGGACACAACATACTTTTGTATCCACTCATCTATTGAAAGATATACTGGTTACTTCCAGTTTTTGGTAATTAAAAATATTCACGTGCAGGTTTTTGTGTAGCCATAAGTTTTTAAATCACTTGGGCAAACACCTAAGGGTGCAGATGCTGGGTTCTGTGGTAAGACTGTGTTTAACTTTATAAGAGATTTCCGAGCTGTTTTCAAAAGTGTCTGTACCACTTTGCATTCAACTGACAATGAATGAGAGTTGTTGTTACATAGTTTCACCAGTAATTGATACTCAGTTTTTTTTTTTAATTTTAGCCATTTTGACAGATATGTAGTATTAACTTGTTTATATTTTAGTTTTCATTTCCTAAGAATAAATTGCATTAAATATCTTTTCATTTGCTTATTGGCTATTGTAGACAATTTTTGCTGTGGAGTCTCTTCAGATCCTTTATCAATTTTTTTTAACTGTTCATTTTCTTACTGTTGAGCTTTAAGAGTTCTTTGTATAAGGTGGATATAAAACCTTTATGAAATGGGTGTTTTGCAAATACTTTCTCTCAGTTTGTGGCTTGTATTTTCATTCCCATAACAGAAGTTTTAAATTTTAATAAACTCTAATTTATCAATTTTTTTCTTCATGGACCATACTTTTTATCTAAAAACACACCACTGATCTCAAGATCATTTATATATCCTTCTATGTATTCTTCTAGAAGTTTTATAATTTTCTATTTTCCATTTAAATCTGAGGTCTACTTCTACTTAATCTTTGAGAAAGTTGTAAAGTTTATGTCTAGATTTACTTTTTGCATATAGATAATCAATTTTTCCAGCACCATTTGTTGAAGAGATCATTCGTTTTCCTTTGAATTACCTTTATTCTTTTGTTGACTACATTTGTGTGAGTCTATATCTGGGCTCTTTTTTTCTCTTTGATTGATCCGCATGCCTATTCTATCACCAATAGCAGGATGTCTTGATTACCATAGTTTTATAGAAATTCTCAAAATTGGATAATGTGATTCCTTCAACTTTACTCTTTTATTCAATATATCGTTGCATACTGTCTCCGGTCCTTCCATATGAATTTTTGAGTAATTAATGGTACATACAATATAGCTTGCTGGAATTGTCATTGAGATCCTTTTAACTCTATAGATCAAATTGGGAGGAATTGTCATCGTAACAATATTTTCACATAATGCATGAACACGAATTATTTCTCCATTTATTTAGATCTTTAATTTCTTCTGTGAAAGCTTTGTAGTTTTCTGCATCTAGTTCCTTGACATATTTTGTTGGCTTTATACCTAAGTCTGTCATTCTTTTGAAACTATTAAGTGGCATTTTTAAAATTTCGAATTTTAATTTTTCATTGCTCAAACATAAGAAAGAGATTGAATTTTTAATATTAATTTGTATTCTGCTTCATTAGTATACTCGTTATTTTATTCTATTCTATGTAGACAGTTAAGTCATCTGTGAAGAAAGACAGTTTTATTTCTTTTTTCCCAATCTGTATGCTTTTTCTGCCTTTTTCTTGTCTTATTACAGTAGTTAGTATTTCAGTATGATGTATATCTGTGAGATAGAGCTTCCTTGCCTTGTTCCTAATATTATCAGAAAAGCCTTCAGCTATCATTATTAAGAATTTTATTAATCATAAAATATTTTAGATGTCTCTTATCAAGTTTAGTATGTTTCCCTCTATTTGCAGTTAGCTGAAGATTATTTTTTTTTCTAGGAATGAGCATTAGATTTTGTCAAATGTTATTTCTGAATTAATTGATATAATATTCTTTAAACTGAAATATGGTGGATATTATTGATGGGATTTTGAAAGCTGAACTAACCTTACATGATTAAAATAAATCTTACTAGGTCACGGTATAAAGCTATTTTTTACATTGCTGGTTTTGATATGGTAGTATTTTGTTGAGGACATTTGCTTCAATATTTATAAGAGAAATTGATCTGTAGCTGTCCTTTCTTGTGATGTCTTTATCTAGTTTTGGTGTCTTTGTAGTACTGGCTTTATAGAATCTGTTAGGTAGTTTTCCCTCTGTTTTTACTTATTTTTATTTATTTTTTTGTGTGGTGTGGGGGTAAATTGTGAACAATTGATGTATGTAGTTTCTAAATGTTTGGTAGATTTTAGATCAGTGAAACCATTTTGATCTGGTGCTTCATTTTACAGAATGCTGTTAATTATTAATTCAAAGTATTTAATAGTTATGGGCGATTCGGATGACCTATTTCTCCAGGGTTAATTTTGGTAGTGCATGCCTTTTAAGAAATTGATCAATTTCATTTAGTTATCAAATTTCTGGCCAAATATTAGTTCATAGCATTAATTTATTATTACTTTAATATTTATGGTGCCAATGATAATAGTCCCACTTTCATTTTTGATATTGGAAATTTGAGCCATCTAATTTTTTCTTGTGTAGTATCACTAGAGGTTTATCAATTTTCTTGATCTTTCCAAAGAATCAGCTTTTGGTTTTGATAATTCTTGTTATCAGCTTTCTGTTTTCAATGTCATTGATTTATGCTAAAACTTTTATTATTTTTTTCTTATGCTTGATTTAGGTCCGCATTGCTCTTCTTTCTATAGATTGTTAAGATGGAAGCTTAGATTATTGACTTTAGAGCTTTCTTTTTTCTAATATATGCCTTCTATAATATATATTTCTTTTATTATTGTTGCTGCATCATACAAATTCTGATAAAAGTATTTATATTTGCATTTATTTCAAAATATTTTTAAATTTTGGGGGGAGTTTCTTTGACTAGTTTATGTTATAGGTATGCTATTTAATCTTTAAATATTTGGGGATTTTCTAGTGATCTTTCTGTTATTGATTCCTAGTTTAATTCCATTGTGGCCTGAGAATATATTTTGTATTATTTCTACTTTTTATTAAATTTCTTAATATGTACCATGTGGCCTAGAATGTGGTTTATCTTATGAGTGTTCTGACTGAGCTTGAAAATATTGTGTATTCTGCTGTTGTTGAATTGAGTATTCTATAAATGTTAATTAGTTAAAATTAATGATAGGATTATTCAGGTCTACTATAACCTTATGTTTGTTTGATCAATAATTTGCTGGAAGAGATGTTGGAAGTCTGTAACTATAATAGTGGATTCATCTATTTTTTCTTTCATTGTATCGGTTTTTTGCCTCACATATTTTGACACTTTGTTGTTAGGTGAATATTCGCTAAAGATTGCTGTCTTCTTGGAGAATTGACCCGTTAATCAATATGTAATGTTTTTCTTTATTTCTGATAATTTTTGGTGTTCTGAAGTCTACTTTGTTTGAAATTAATATAGCTAATACTATTTTTAAGTAGTGTTAGCATTGTATATCTTTCTCCATTCTTTTACTTTCACCTACCTGAAACTATATATTTAATATGGATTTTTGTAGACAACACATTCATTCTGAAAAACTCCATGGGTTTTTTTTTTTTTTTTATGGTGTATTTAGGCCATTTATATTTAAAGTGATTATTGACATAGTTGTATTAATATTTACCATGTTTGCAACTGTTTTCTATTCATCATATTTGTTTTTTTATTTCCTCTTTTATTTCTGCCTTCTCTGATTTTAATTGAGCATTTTATATTCCACTGTATGTCTTCTCTTAACATATCAATTATATTTATTTAAAATTTTTAGTGGTTTCCTTACTTAGCATGGTTTCTGAGGAGAAATACACTGTAATTCTTATCCTTGTCCATCTATATAGATAAGCTGTTTCCCTTCTGTAATGTGTGCAATGCTTGCCAAAGCTAAAGGTCCCACAGGCTGCATTTTCTTTAGGTGTCTTGTCTTCCCTCTTATCTTTCAAATTCCCCAAGATCTTCTCCTTAGAGAGAGCCCATGTCTTGTAGTTCTTTGAGCCCTGTGGTGGTAAGGTCAGGAAGGGGAGATGTCTATAATCTTATAATTAAAACTTTCATCTGGCCTTTGTCCCTCATCTGTGTCTTTCACCTATGTTTCTTTGCCCGCTTAGGTGAGATGGGAAGGCTAGAAGGGGCTAGAGTAAGGGAACTGCCCATCCCTACCTTGGTTAAGGCTTGGATATAGCCTCTTCCCTGGCAAGTAGTCTTTTGTTATCCAGAAGGCTCTAGAAGTTTATTCATTTCATAATGATGATTCTTCCCCTTACCCTGCCAAAGCATGAGGACATCTTGCTCACAGCTTTACACTGAGAACCCAACAGAGTTCCTGGAGGTAAAGACATGAACATACATGCCCCCACCAAAAACTACGGCCCCTCAAAGCTCCTACTCTCACAGTTGTGCACACAGCTTCTAACTCTTTGTCAGAATTACCATTTGTTTGTTCATACCAGCTTATGTCTCCAGTGGCTTTATTTCCAGATAAGCAGAGTTTGGCTGTAACTCTGGATCTCTAGATTTATCTGTCTCTCCATATTTTGGGGTAGTGATTTATCTCAGTTCTCTGACAGATCCAAGAAAAGTCATTGATTTTCATTTAATTGTTTTTACTTATTCTAAGAACAGGAACAAAATTTACAAGCTTTTTAGGTGTCTGAGCAGGAAGTGAAAATTCTGCCTCAATCACTTCTCCACACTTTCTCTAGAGGCGAGCCTCTTCCAATCTTGCAGAAACAGAGGGAAAATTTGTAGACATACAGCTCTACCTAAATGAAAGAAAAAAAAAAAAAACAAGTCACACAGGACTTTTTTGCAGTTATATTTAGGTTCAGTTATGTTTTTATTGTTTTGCTATTTTTATTTTCTATTTCATCATCAAATACATGCCTGCCTTTCTACTGCCTTGTTTTGCTTCATTCTTTCATAAAGACCTATCAAAAAGTGAGACGCTGATAAGATAAGAGAAAGTGTTTGTGACTTGGAAGTCACTGGCCTTTGAGGTCATGCAGTCAAACTTACTCTTTTTATTTAAAAAAAAAAAAAGACACTTTTTCATGTAGGGGCATGGGTAGAGAAGGAGCAAGATTTGGCCAAGGTGGTCTAGCTTCTCAGTAATAACATCAGGGGACTTGAGCTCAAAAAAAAAAAAAGACACTTTTTCATGTAGGGGGATGGGTAGAGAAGGAGCAAGATTCAGTCAAGGTGGTCTAGCTTCTCAGTAATAACATCAAGGGACTTGAGCTCAAGTTTTCTGAATCTCTTGATAATGAAGGATATGAGAAGAACTACAAGGAATGGCCAATTTATTACGTGGTATCCCATTAACAGTAATGTTATATCATACCTTCCTAGTAATAGAGCGTAGAAAAGTATGAGTAGACATTTGGACTCTGCAGGACAGTCTCCATGAAACTATGTCAGTAGAATGTAGGTCACATTTTGATACAAATGTTAATTGACAGAGTCCCTTTCATGTGCATTTTGGGGCTCAAGTAATAGCAGTGATGGGAACTCATTATAAGCTAGACAAGAAGACAGTGTGCGACACCGTGACATGCTATCTGATGTTAGAAAGGGATTTTCACTGAATTTGTGTAGCTTTGCCTAAGGATAAAACCACCCTTTCACCAGCACTTGTGAGGAAGACTGCCTGTGGCCCATGCAAGAGCCCTCAGGCAGTGGGATCCCTGTCACCTGCGGTATCACCCAGGCTTTGAAAAGCACTTCTTTCTCTTTTCTTTAAGGATCTAAAACCTTTCGGTTTCACTTTGTCCACCAAGGAAAACTGACGAGCATTATTCTCATGTCTCAGCGTTTAAAAGTGCCTCCTGTTTGACAAATTTACTTGTTCCCCATTAGTGGGTAGAAATGTTACCCCTTGCAAGTCTGCATCAATAAAAATCATTTAAATTTCTTTCTCAGGTTTTTGTGGCAGTCGTGAGCTTGTCCGAGCTAGTAAATAAATACTAACAGTCATATTTTACTTTTCATAGGACCACTAAATTTTCAATGAAACTAATTGGTAACTAGCTTTCAAAAATAAAGAAAATAATGACTAAAATAAAGTGAAAATGACTAACACGAATTTTGAAAATAATTTTGAAAAGCAGTTTTAATACAGTATCACTGTTAATTCTTGTGCAGCAGATAAACCATTGGGATGATGGTGTGTAAGAAAAGTAAACAGATGCCTACAGTAGAGTGTTTTAATGGACAACTGTGAAATTTAATTTTTAAAAACTATTTCTAGACTCATTTAGTTAAACTAAGTTTCTTAAGCCCTCACCGTTATGGTGTGGGTTCTCTTGGAAGTTTAATCTGAGCCATTCACTTGTGAGTGGCTTTATCAAGAGGGTATTTCAAGAAAGGCTGGTAGAGAATTAGTGAAGTGATACAAGGAACAGAAAGAAACCCATGAAGAATTCATCATCGAGCCATTTACCTATCTGGAGATTTATTTTTCCTACCTAAGGGCAAGGAAGCTCAGGTTGTTTTCCAGCCTCTCCCTGCATTATGAGAGATGCTGAGCCCACGCCACTTCCGGTTTTCCTTCTGCATCCGCGCTGATGGATTCCTACAGTCAGAAAACCCTGAGCCACAGAGGTCACTCCCCGGGACAGTGGCTCTCAAAGTGTACTCTCAAAACCAGCAGCATCAGCATCACCTGAGAGCTTGTTAAAAATTCAGATTATGTCTCCGGTCCCGTGTTTAAGAGTTACATCACACCATCCGTGTTTTCCCCTTCTGATTGTTTCTCCCTCCAGCTCTGCTGCACATGTCTCATTTGAGGGCGCCTTTGTGATGTTTTATAGTGCGAAGACTTAGAATTTCCTGAATTCTGGAACTTCTGCTTTCAGGGCTTGCTTTCTTATTTGCCAAAGAACGCGCACTACAGTAGCTGCTGGGAGAGGGTACGTGGGAGGAGGTCACCCTGTTTTAGTATTTGCACATCTGAAATACACTTGCTTATCTGAAAAATGTTTTTTCAACCATTACCCTTACTTTACTCTTTGTTTGGGTAAATTCTACAGCAAAAATCATCTTCCCTGGAAAATTTAAAAGTAGTTTTTGACTTTTCTCCAAAGCATACGTTAAGGCTTGAAAAAGCTAAAGCTATTCTGATTGCAATTGTTTCTGTTATGAGGTATTTACTCTTTACTCCAAAATATTATTTTCATGCCTTGTGTTCTGAAATTTTTCAGTGTTGGTCATTTCTGCCTTAGTCATTTTAAATCTAGAGCCTCATCCTCTTTGTTCTGAAATTCATGGTTTTTAGTGTGGAAATTGTTCCTAAATTTTTTGGTAATTATCTTTTCTTCATTTTCAAAAATGCCTTTAGTCATATGTTGTGCTACTTCAATTACTTTCTGCTTTTATTATCTTTTTTCTCCTATTTCAAATTCTTTTTTATTTTTGTTTTCATTTTTAAAGAAATACCTTTGAGTTCATATTCCAACCTTTCTTTTGAATTTTTCATTTTGATTTTTATAGTTTTGATTTAGATGTGCTTTTCATGTTATGCTATTTTTCATAGCAAACCATTCCTAATGAACAAAAATTTCATTTAGATATGATTTTTATGGACACGAATTATATAAAAGTGTATTTAAACTTTTCTGCTTCCGCATTATCTGTTTCATCCCTTTTATTTTTTAAATTTTTTTATATTCTCTTTCTAATAAGGAGGGTTTTCTCAAATTTACTTCATTATAAAATAAATAAGAGACAGTAAAAAGTAATTGAAAGTTTTAGGTACAGCATGAGACTTTTAGAAGACGAAGTTATGCTGTCCAATGGTCCGCTAAAGATCTCAGCATCTTAATTCCTAGAACCTCTGAATATGGTACATTTTAAAGAAAAATAAACTTTGCAGATGTGACTAATTATCTTGAGATGAAAAATTATCCTGGATTATCAAAATGGGATTCATATAATGATGAGAGTCCTTATTAGAGGAGGCAGGAGGTGAGAGAGAGGATGTTACAATACCGACTATGGAAATGGGCAAATGGCCATGAGCTAAGGAATGTAGGTGGCCTTTACAAGCCGGAAAGGCAAAGAAAACACTCCCCTTGTAGTGTCCAGAAAGAACACGGCTCCGCAGATGCATTTTAAACTTCTGTCCTCTAGAACTGTAAAATAACAAGTTTGTGTTGTTTTAAGTCATTACATGCGCCAGTTGTTACAGCAGCCATAGGAAGCTGACGCAATGATCCGTAAGATAGGTAATGAACTGCCTTTCACAGAGCAGCCCCCACCATGGCACCGTGTAGATGTGATATCAGTTTCTTCGGAACTCACCAACTCTGTAAACACGGTACATTAATTACAACCTGTGACTTTTAGTTTTCTCACTTGTAAAATGACCATGATAATTCTTACCATAATTATTTCCCCGGATTTTTGAAAGAACCAAATGAAATAATCGTCTAAAATGTCCTTGAAAACTGTTAAGAGTTATTAAATGTAGGATTTAAAAAGGGTGTGATTTTTTACACATAGCCCTTATAAGTCCATGGTATCTCAGTAAAACATATATGTATTTAAATTATTTTTTAATTATAGTCTACATACAATATTATATGAGTGGCAAGTGTACAACATAGTGACAAGACGTTTATTTACCTTACCAAGTGGTCTCCTCGATAAGTCCAATGCCCGTCTCATACCAATAGCAGTATTGCAGTTTTACTGACTATATTCTCTATGCTATGCTTTACATCCCCATGACTCTTTGATCTGTAAAAGTACAGGTAATCTAACACAAAAAAGTAAAAAAAAAAAAAAGAGAGAGAGAGAGAGAGAAAAGGTATTGCTGCATAGTGATAGGAAAATAACCAGGCTTCGCCAATGAGGAAGCGAGGTCAGATTATTTTTGGTAACTTTTATTTTGACATAATTTCAAACTTTTAGAATATGTGTTGAAGTAGCACGTGAGGCTCCCATATATCCTTTACCCATGTTTAACAGTTGATTACAGTTTGTTCCATTTGCCTTATCATTTTCTTTCTACCTCATTAGTACGTTTTTACATATTTCATATAATCAGGTGTACTCATACATTTTTTTATCCTTAAATGCTTTGTAGTGTATTTCCACATAACAACAGTAAGCAAAATCATAAAATAAAATACTATTTTTTAATTGAGTTGTTCCCAAATTTTGCTAGAGATTAGACTTACCCAATGAGCCTTTTTAAAATATCTCAATGCCCAGATTACAAACACAGAAATTATAATGCCTAGGAGTGAGAGTTAGGTAAAATAGTACATAAATAAATAAGCTAATTGTAAACATTAAAGCAATAGATCAAGCACAGGTAATTTCTACAGTTTAATTAAATCAATGATATTGGCAGCTTCTATTAAGAATGGAAGTGGCATAACATAGTGTGATTGAGCACTTGACTTTAGCTGAAAAAAATCACGCAAAAAACAGAGAACCTTCCTTAAATTTTAAAACCAAATCATGTTCCCCCCAAAAACAGGGAGACCAAGATTTAACAATTTGTTTATCTTTTTAAATTTATATGCAATTTTGAATCACTGAAGGAGTGGCCTGGCGTATCATTTCCTACTGCATGCCAATCCGTGGAGTTTCATTTTGTGTTAGATGTGTCACCCAAGATCACCCTGGCCTGCAGAGGCTGCACTTGCAAGTACAAAAGGGCCAATGGATTTACCAGGGAGTCTGCTGTACATATGAGCAAGGACAGTGGCAGCAGTATGAGGGAGAGAGGCTGAAGGAATGTGTGTGGGAAAACGGAGTTAGCCCCAGGAGAAAGATCAACAAGGACAAAGTCCACATAGATATTGTCTAAACCCGGGGCTTAAAAAACATCTGAAGCAAAACCTGAGCACCGTGTGTCTTAGTCGGCATCTATTAAAGAAGTCGCTATTCAAAATAATGATTTCCCTTTGTTAGTGAAGAAGTTCTATGGTAGTATAGCCTTAAAGTTATTATATTTTATTTTTGATGGCTTAGGAAGAGATGCTGACTGTATTTTTCTCTATTAACTTGGAGCTCGGAGAGAAGTCTTCAAAATAGGACATTATCAGACACCATGGGGTAAATATTGGCCTCCGGATGCAGGACCTTCCTCACACCTGCCAGCATTTTGATCTCACCTGCTGTACTCTCTGTGTGTAGTGTACCCTAGTGGCATGTAGGCAGAACAATTGGATTATAACATTATTTCTAAATCTAATGCCTAGCAATCATTTTCTCTGTGTTTCTTTGCCCTAGCAAGTGAAAAAAAAAAAAAATTCTGATTTCTTAAATAAAATAACATAAAATGCCATACATAGTGTTTCCTCTCATTTTAATGCAACGAATACACAGTAATACAAAAAAAAAAAACATTCTATGTGGAATATCAGAAACACTTAGAGGTTAAAAGAAAATATGAGAAAAATCTTTTAAGAGGCTTTGAATCATTATCCATACACAGGGAAGGTGGTTATTTTCCTCCTCTTAGAGCGTTCCTCACTATTCCGTGTTTTATTATTACAGTGGGGGTAGTTAGATCTTCATTGATAGGGGAAAGGCACTTATCACACATTTTTTATACTCAGTGTCCCCATCAGAGGAGATGGCACCAATAGGAGAAGCTATGCAAATGTAGTGCTCTCATCGCTGTATGAAGTGACAGGAGCCTCATGCATCGCGCTCGAGAATTCAGAACAGAGTCAATTCTTTTTGTCAAAAAGAAATCCACGATTGATTGCATTGCTCAGCTGAGACCATCCGTAACTTTTCGCTGCACTTTATGTCCACTCAGAGTTGTTGTTAATAGTACTTAATGATGTTTACGAGCTACTTTACAAGTGACAAAAGTCTTAATTTGTTCTTTAACCAAAGTGGTGTTACTTAGCAAATTTTGAGAGGGACAGCAGGTAAACAGTGATATTGACGCACTTTATTTGAAGGTAACTGAAATGCATATAAAACTTTTTAAACTTCTAAGACTTTTAAAGGCAGGTTTAACACATGAAGCCACCAGACCCTAGAAACTAAAATAATCTTTATTCTAGACAAAGCCATTTTCTTTTACTTTTCTTCACCTCCCTGCCCCCCCATCCAAAAGAAGAGGATCAAGTCTGTGCAATCTCACAGGTGAGGTTGTCAAACACCAACTGAGTTTCTAGACCTCATTTTTGTGGCTCTTCTCAGCCAGCATGCAAATAAAAATGCAGTCAGAATCCTTCTGCTGCAATTAGTCCAGGCGAAGGCTGAGCAATGGGGTTAACTTCTAGGCCTGGATGCAAGTTTTCTTTGATTCTGCTTGCTTTTCATGGGCACAAAATTCCCCAAAGGGAAGATGAGTCTTGAGTTTTCATTCCCTGCACACAGGAAGTAAGGGATTGGGGGAAAACACCAGGAATGCACAGCAGAACTTTTGGGAGGTAAACTATGGGCCTCCAAATTTGCACATAATCAAGGGAAAGCTGCCAGTGTCGGTGACTTCCTGCTTTTTATTTCTAGCCCCTTCATCTACCTGAGCGAACCTGAGAGGGCAGCTGAGCAGCTAGGTCTTGAATTCTCAGCTAGGGGAAATGATGTGCTCGCAATACTTAGGATGAAAAGGGGGTCACTCGGTGGTAGGAACACCTATCTGTTTCTGCACGTCCTCGTTCTCGAAGTTTGCCTGGGAGAGGAGTGTGAGGCAACAGGCAGGCACCGGTCATTCCTGATGGCAGTCCTAGTCCCTGTTGGTAACATTTTGTCCAGTCCTCAGATCTCACTGAGAGGAAATAGGACTTGTTATCCAGTGATGCCTCCATATTTTTGAGTGTCTGTGTCTGCCAATTCCTGTGAATTTACTATTGTTGTATTCCCTCTTTCTTTTATTTTCTGTGAAAAGGCAGAAGAGTTTGCAAGAACTAGTGGCCACCTAGAAAGATACAAAACCCACAAATCTTTTGTTTGCTTTCTTTGGTATGTTTCTTCGCCATATAGTGTCTCTAGACATCACCATTTCATCTGTGGTTGCACAGATGATGTGCATTGAAGTATAGTTAAAAATATTAAAATGTCTACTCATATTTATTTTAACTTATCATTTTATTTATTTTTCCAACTACTTTATTTTTTTTTTGTTTACTGTTTGAACTCAGAGATTTGTGATTTCTTTTTTTTCAGCATTTTATTATTAGTTTCAAGTATATGGACATTGGTTCGAATTGATCTCTTCAATTACTGTCCAATTGCTTTATTTTGAAAAGTTTAAAACCAACAGCAGAAAAGTTATAATGATAGTAAAATAAACACTCATATGCCTCTACCCAGATTCACCAGATGTTAACTTCTCACTACTTTTATTTTATCCCTCTATACGTAATTTTTAAGATTATTGTTGCTGAACCATTTGAGAGTTGCAGGTATCAGAGTACCTGAATACTTAAGCATGCATCTCCAAATCACAAAGACACTTTCCTGTACAATCACAATATAAGGGTTAGACTCAGGATATTTCATATTGACACAATACCAGTATCCAATATATAGCGCCAATTGTCATAATAAAGCTTTATCTTTTTTTTATGCAGGATTAATCAAAGGTCATGTGTTGCATTATATACTTTTTAAAACTAAAGCACTTCACCAATATTTTTTGTCTTTTATGACATAACATCTTTAAAGAGATTAGACCAGTTGTTTTGCAGAATGGCACTCAATTTTATTTTGTTAAAATAGACCTATATACCATAAAATTCGCCCTTTCAAAGTTTATCATTCAGCAGCTTTTAGTATATTCACAAAACTGCACAAATATCTTCATTATTTAATTCCAGAATATTTTAATCACCTCATAAACAAACCCAATTCATATACATTAGCAGTCACTCAGTCACTTCTTCTACCCTCAGCCCCTTGGCAATCACTAATCTACCTTCTGTCTCCATAACTGTGTCTATTCTAAACATTTCATAAATATGAAATCATACAATATGTAGCCTTTTGTTTATGGCTTTTTTTTTCACTAAACAAAGTGTTTTCAAGTTTCATCTGTGTGGTAGCAGGCATCAGTATTTCTTTCCTTTTTATAGTTAGAGAACATCCTGTTGTATGGATATACCATATATTATTTAACGATTCCATCGTTGAAAATTTATACGACTTCCATATTCATGAAATATACTGCTATGAACATTCAGGCACGAATTTTTGTGTGGACATATGTTTTCAACTATTTAAGGTATATATTTAAGAGTGGAATTGCTGGTTCATATAACTCTATGCTTAACTTTTTGAGAAACTGGCAAACTGTTGTACAAATGTTTTGCCATTTTACATTCTCACCTACAATATATAAGTGTTCCAATTTTTCCACACTTCCTTATCAAGATTTGTTGTTACCTGTTTTGTTTTTTTTTGTCAGTGTGTTACGGTGGATCCATGAGTTATGTTCATTATAAGAGTACACTCTCTTCTTTTTCCCTTTTAAAAATAAGTCATCTGTGGAAAGATTCTTTGTAATAATTTTCCTTATCCTTTCAGATTTTTATCTTTGCTAGTTTTAAAAACATACAATATATAACAGTACTGCATTCACACAATTTAAAAAGAAATAGATATGTTTATTTTGGGGGTGCATACACACTAGAAAGTCCTTTCTGTGCCTATTCCTTGGATACAAGAAAGAAGCGGCTCTAACCCCGAGGGTGTGCTTCTTTTCTGAAATAGAATTACATTGCTGATCACATTTAGCATCAACAATCTTTTGTGAAGTTCAGTGAACAATCTGGATCAATGATGCATTTTATATACTCCTATTTCATACAAATATAAAAAAATTTATATATATGAGATATATATCATATATATGAGATGTATATGTGTGTGTGTGTATGTATTTCTGAGTTTAATTTAAGGGTCACTTATGTTTTCCAAGGAAATGTTTGGTATATTTCTCTCAGCATGATGATGAATGCTACAGTTCAGAAAACACATATTAACGCAGAACTAAGGTATAAACTCCCAGGGCACTTTCATGCTCTAACGCTTAGGGTAAAAAGAGAGTAAACACCATCCATTCATTTACCCACTCAAGATTTATTTAGGCCCTTTTAACTGTTAGACACCATACTAGGCAAAGAGTACAGAAATAAAGACCCACACTCATCTTTCTAAAGCACAAACAACATAAATTAGTGGGTGTTGTGATGGGTACATAGATATCATGGCATGTAAGCACGGGCAAGCAGCCCCCTATGCCAACTGGAAAGAGCAAGAATTCTGGAGATGAAGGTATATAATGAAGGTGTCCTAGAGATGACCTTTAAACTTGATCACAAATGATGAATAGGGCATGACCTACTGGAAGAGATATGGGCCTAAGGGGGAAAAGCACAACTAAGTTTAAAGTGGATTTCAAGTAGTTTGCAAATGAATCGGGAGAGGGGAGTAAAGAGAATGAAAGTCAGGAAAAGGGAGGAAGAGGAGTGAATACTTGGGAGGGCTTTTGAGCCCAGCCAAGGAGTTTCCATTCTGCCCCTAAGGGAGTGCAGCTTTAAGGAAGCCCTGCTGAAGAATGTTTTGAACTCGGTAGCCAGAATACAGCTAATATTTATATTTGTTTTGTGAAACCACCGGTGCTGGACATTCTTAGGCATTCCAAAAAATAAAAGACAAAATCCCCAAACTTAAAGTATGGAAAATCTGCTCACAAATATACATTAAGCCTAAAGAGGAAAAGGTAGGGCGGGACAGTTTTGTTTGTGAGTTTCAAACAGCCATGCTATTAGAGTATTGACATTCAAGTCCTCAAAAATGCATGTTGACTCACAGGATAAGAAGAGTCAGGGTATCAACTGGGGGGAGACCATTCACAAGTCAAGTCACATTCTTCCATTGTCATTCATATTTTCTCTTTTGAGGAAAGCCATCCGAATTTTTCCCTGCTTCCCAGATTTTCCACTTCTGCATTTGATGTAACTTTACCAGCTATTAGTCTTCATGCGCAAGTAATATATTTTCTTAGGAAGTGCCATGTGGACCATAACAGTAATTAACATATTCTGATAATTATAGAGTTAGTTGAATGTGAGTGTGGTTCCATGCACTGAATCATCATTCAATAATGCCCCTTTGCAGAAGCCCAGATCATGGTACCAAGATAACAATAAAATAAGATTGTGATTAATTTAGATTTTACCTAGTGCATAAGGTTTTGAAGTTTTGTACTGAATATATATCTGAAAATGTTTATTTTCAAATAAAATATGTCTAGAAAGATATCTGCTTCTAAATGTGTGATATATGTGTATAAGCATTAATATATGTCTATATGTGTACATATATATGCATGTACATATGTATGTGTATGTACATATATAGTATATATATGCACATATACATATATTGTATACACCTGCATATATATACATATGTACATATTTACATATATTGCAAATGTTATGAAATCATTCTTATGCAAATGAAACAGGAATCCAAACATGAAGATTATGGCTGCTTTTCGCAGCCTTAGGACAGAGGATTACTTTTTGTTAGGTTAGGTTGTAGATTTTTAGAGTCTAGTTCAAGGCTGGTGCCCTTTCATTTTGTACTCTTAGAAACTTCTAGTAGAACTGACTTGGGTACTAAATCTTATTAAACTAACATTCTAATAATGCCATATTTGAGGATTTTTTCCTACTCATTTTACAATTTTCAGTTCTGGATGCTATTTTTATCAGAAATGGCTTCATTGGAGCTGTCTCCTTGTTATAATGAACAGAATAGTAAAAACCTGACTTAGTTGCTTTATGGGTACACATGTAATTATATACATTTGTTTATAATTTTGTTCTTCGTTGTGATGTTGAGTTAAAGTGATGTCCTGGGTAACTTTTTATTTCCTATGTTTCATCGAGTTAAAACATCTCAATAACATATTTTTCTTTCTTAAAGATGATTTCTTTATTTATACTTTCCAAATTTTTTAAATCGTCATTTTTTAAATGATGTATTTTTATCCGTTTTTTTTCCCCAACTTTATTGAGGTTAAATTGACAAATAAAAACTATACCTCTAACATGTAAATGTGATCATTTGATATGCATAGACATTGTGAAAAGTTTATTACCATAATTAAACTAATGACCATACGTACCACCTCACACATTTACCCTTTTTCTTTTGTGATGAGAACACTTAAGATCTATTCTCTTAAATTTCAAGTATTATCAAATACATTCACCGTCACCGTGTTGCACATGAGATTTCCAGAACTTATTCTTCTTTTACCCTTTCAACCAACATCCCTCCCCATTTCCCCCACTCCCCAGCCCCTGGCAACCGATGTTCTGCTCTCTGCTTCTCTGAGTTTGACTTCTTTAGATTCCACATATAGTGAGATCATGCAGTACTTTTTTTTTCTGCGTCTGGCTTATTTCAATAAACATACTATCTTCCAGGTTCATCTATATTGTCTCAAGTGGCAGGATTTTCTTCTCTCTTTTTATGGCTGAAAAAGATTTCATTTTATATATGCCACAGTTTCTTTATCCACCCATCCATCAAAAGACAAAGATTTAGACCATTTAATAATGCCTTAAATTCTATTTAGCAAGGCATTCTTACTCTATTCCAGTTGTACTGCTAAACAATCTATCCTTTTTCAAGCCAATCTTAAATAAGTCATTTTGCTTTTTATTAAAAGGAAAACTCAAACTGCCTCATTTCTACCTCTCAGGTTATAACTTTTGTTCTTACTTTAGCTTTTGCTTTTATTTTACAGAACTTCAGAAGCCCTGGAGGCTATTCTTTCTGGACAGAGAAATACCTGGTTAGTGAAAGAGGCATGTACTCCTGGAGGAAAATGAGGTGAAATTTCCCAGTTTGTTGCTCAATTTTATACATAATCTTTCTGGTGTGTTGGAGAGTAGGTAAATGGTGATTACAAAACATTTATTAACAGTGTCTTCATTTGTAAACACTAGAACTCAGTAATAAATTATAACTCCAAACATGGCCAGTAATGTTTTCTACCTAGTGTTAGGAGATATAGGAATTTTTCCCTCACTTCAGAGATGTGCTCAGTTTATTGCAGGTGATGGTGGGTCAGAAATTCAGTTGAATTTATCTTCTGCTGATTTTGGAGGGTTTCAGATTAAAGACGGTTAAGTTCGCACTTACCTCTAGTGTCATATTTAAAATCTAGTAACCATTTGTATATTTGATTGTGTACATACAACTCTGGGCACTCTTCTCAGAAATTTACATTTATCTTCTGAGTTCACAAAACCCTATGAGCTAGATCATGATTTTATTTTTTATTTTTTTCCCAAGGACGGGTTAAATAATATTCCACTAACAGAACGGGGACTTGATCCGCTCAGTCTAGAGCACGGGTGTCCAACCCCGGGGCTGTGGACCAGTACCTGTCCTTGGTCTGTGGGCTGCACAGCAGGAGGTGAGTGGTGGGCCAACAAGCAAAGTTTCATGTATATTTGCAGCCGCTCCCCAGTGCTAGCATCACTGCCTCAGCTCTACCTCAGATCATCAAGCATTAGGTTCTCATAAGAGTACCGATTCCTGGTGCCAGAAAGGTTGGGGATCACTGGTCTAGAGGGTAAACTATTAAAAATAATGGGTAGAATGCTGCTATTGTTGACAAACTCCCTGAAGTATATGGTAGTTCCTGGGACATTTCGAAGTTCAATAAGCATTTGTTGACTTTATTGAATAACAATTAAGTTTAGAACATTTCATTTCTTTCTTTTTGTCTAATGGACTATCTGAAGCCTTACTTTCCCCTTTTGAGACAAGTAATATAATATTATATCTTTATGTGGAATTTGTAATATTGCATGCAAAATGTTGATAATTGGTGTTTATTGACTAGACTGAAATTCTAAAGGCCTTGGACCATGTTATATTTTTTTGTACTTTAATATCATCATAACAGGGGTACTTCTTTGGTTCATAATTTCTTTAAGCGAAGTCCGTGTTATTTGGTAAATTGATTCAAATATAAATTTTCATTGTGTGGGCCTTAATGGTTAATTTTACTTTAGAGTTAGACAAAATTTAGAAATAGTCTTTTTAATTCTTACTACTGCTCAATTTCAGTGGTTTTGATTCCTCTTTTAATAACAATGGATTATAAAAGAAATGAGAAAGTGTGAAAAAAAATCCTTGCCACTGATAAGCACAATAATTTAAGGAAGACTTAATATTCCTAATACATATATATACATATATATATATATATATGTATATATATAAAATCAAAAGTTGACTATCCTCCATGATATTTGGTTATTAAAAGAACAGATTTTTTTTGTAGATTTGGAAACACTTATTTATTTTTAAGTATTGTTAGAGAAATTCCAAAAAAATAATTCTAATTGGATAACTAGCAATTTCTCAGGAATATAACAACTATGTTAGAGCAGAATAGGTCTTATCACAAACAATAATTATGAAGACTGAATCCAAGAGTGAATGAATAGCAAGTCTAAGTCCTGATGACTTTCCTGGGCAGCCCCGTGACTCCTAAATGGGAGTGTAAACTGTGACCAGTATTCCTTTGCCGTGTCTCATGATTCTGTATAGAGAGAGAACATTTTTCTGAATTCACTTGAAATTCACTAGGAGCTTCTATAAATCTAAGAGAAATATTATTAGAAAGTAGATACTTTTAGCTAATATTAAAGTATAAATCATGATCCGAAGTAAGAAATCTCAATTCTTTTACTCTGCAGAGAAGCACACATGCTTTCTGCAGAAAAGAGCATGTTTCCGGCACCATCCCAGACAAGAGGAGGCTCAGGATCCAGGCCTGGCCTGAGTGTAGCACAAGGAGGCAGGGCTTGCAAAGACCCTCCCAAAGACACGTGGTGCGAGGCACTTACTGTCCACAGAGGATGTCGATGAATCTCTAGGGCTGGGTTTCTCTGCCTTGGCGCTCTTGACACTTGGGGCTGGCTGTGGGGAGCTCTCCCCGGCACTGTAGGGCTTTAAGCAGTGTCTCTGGTGTCTACACACTAGATATCAGTAACACCCCCTCCTCTCTCAAGTTGTGACACCAAAAATGAATTTAGATATTGTCAAATATCCCCTGGGGGACAAAATCACCCCCTTACACACTTGCAATAGTCAGCTCCAGGGAAGAGAGACTTGAGAGACCAGCTGAGAGGAGCAGTACATACAGAGTAAGAGATGATGCCAGAAATACACTCTGAACTAAGCCAGTGAAACCTCTCTGGACTTTTTCTGTTTTTTTTTTTTTTTTTTTTTAGCGTGTCTGTGGCCTTAATGTGCAAAGGAAGACAGCTCTTAAGTAAGCAATTGCATATCGGAAGGTGTCATAGCTTCTTATGTTAATGAAGATTGCTAAATGTTAAAATGCTAACGGTACAGAGTGTGCTCTCTGTCGATCTAAGAAATGTTAAGAGATAATACTTGATAAAAGCGTTCCATGCACAGATGTGTTTGGGACAGCCTTGGCTAAACAATACAGTTGTTGATAGACTTCTCAAAGCATTTAATAGGCTAATGTGTTCTATAAAGCTCCAAATATGTAACCTCTTACCCAAACTTATCTGACCACGCTTTAGAAAAAAATTACTACATTATGAAGTATAGTGACGTTGGCTAATTTTTATTGTTTTGTATCTTATCCTGGGATGATACTTTATGGAAGAATTCCACACATGCTTTTATTTTATATTGAAAAGGAAAACAGAGTAGAGCTGAAAATGGAGCCTTTCTGACTCTGTGTCCACAGCCCCTTCAACTCAATAGACTCCGTGCAGAATACCAATCAATACTTAGCAATTTAGTTTATAATTTTATTTATTTTTGTTCCAATACTGCTTTCACATGCCATGTAAACATTTTAAGTGCCAAATAAGCTGTCAAGGCAATCTAAATGTCATGAGACATATTACTGTTATTGTTATTATCACTATATGAATGCCCTGTTGGTGAACTTCTCGAGACCTGCATGTAGACACACACACATACACACACAAAATGAGTGGCTCTGAAAAATAAATAAATAAATACTAACTATTCTTAGAAGGAAAAGGTATGGGAGTATATAACTGTATTTTCTCTTTACAAAGAAGAAGCTGCTCTGAGGGAAACAGATTTCTCTACTTCACGATCTTTTCTATATATCTTTCGTCCTCCTGAAAAAGTAAATGTTGATTCTCCCTGAATTAGTTTTAATATATTTATAATATACATGAGCTCTGTGTATCTCCACAGAAAACATAAATCCCATCTGAAATCACATTTGGTTATAATTTGAAAGAGTATTTCTTACAAAAATAATAAATAAATAAACAAATCACTTTGATCTGCTAGGCAGATAATATTAAGAAAGGAGCATGGTTTCATGAAACAAAAATTCATTTTCGGTGCAGAGCCCTCCTTGAGGAAGGAGCGTGTGGAGAATTTCTGTGTCCTGTGTACAGCTCCGAGCCGTTTTCATGTAGCACATTTCCCTGCCTGAGAGCTGAAAGAGGGTAGAGTGAATCTCAGTGGATCAATTAACAGAGGGACCTGTCCTTCAACAGCAGAAGATCTATTTCAGGATTTGCATATCACTGAAAAAAATTACAAAGCTGAGATAAATACAAGCCCGATAATAACTCACTGCAGACTTGGCTCCATTCCTAGATTTCCTTGGCTGTTTGTCCTAATAAAGTGTCTCCATGGCACTTAGGGCAGGAAGGTTATTAGTAGCTGTCAATCAAAGGAGGGAGTAGGCATCGGAAGGAGGAGGAAGAGAAGAGAGGTGACATTCATCCTCTCTTCTCACTGATATTGGGTATAAAAGTCATTCAGAGCAAGTGGTTAAAAAGGGACAGGTCCCTCTTCATCCTCGTGGAAAACAGAAAAGCTGCCTTGGTTACCAACAATTTAATAATAAAACGAAATACATCAATCATCTTTTTTTCTACCTTATTGATGCCTGAACGTCCATTAATTCTGAGGAAATGAAGGACATATGAAAGAGATCTTTATGGGAGACTCTTGACTTAATATTGTTTTCTTATGTTTTCATACAATGCATACCTATCGAAGCTTAAAATTAAAAAAGAAATTTTTACCATTATCAGATATCTTTTTTTAATGTTGAAATTTTTCCTATGGCATAACAAGTAAATGCCTCAAGAAAAAAAAATGGGCAAAACATGTTTTCTTAGTTTATTTAAATTACATACAGTGATTTTGACTTTACCAAGTTGATACTTGAAACCTACCTATATAGCAATTAATTGATACTTTAAAAGTCTTTAATTTACTGTCTATTTTCTTAATTAAAGTATATCTACTGCTTGAGCACCTCGTCTCTCTATACGCATATTTTCATAAGTAACAGAGTCCATAGAGTGCTAATTGATATCCTGGTCTCCAGACAATACTTTACTAAATGAAATGACAATTATAGCCAATTAAAATTCACTTTACATACTACTTCACCTATTTGGTATGTATTATGCATGAAGACAGAGAGTACATTGCCTCACTGCTCAGAATTTCTGTGTGTCTTGGAAATTGATGGACAGCTCCAAGATCTTTCTTTCGGTGCATTTTCCCCCCTAAACCAGGGATCACTTGGGAGCTTATCAGAAACCCTATATTTTAGTGTTTCTTAGATTAAAGAACTAATAAGAGCTGTTATTTGTTGCAGATAGAGGCTTTTTGAAAATATTTGCCTAACGTACAGCAAGAGCACTTTCCTACAAAACTACTCATGATGAGTATTTTTTGATACACCACTTCTAATTGCATATCCAACCTTCCAGCTCCTAGCTGCAAGATATCCTGCATAGACACTACTCATATCTACACTCCGTGATAACAGTTATGCATTGACCTGTTGCTCTTTACATAACTAGACTTGGAATTGTCAAACTTGCATTATCTTTCCAAGGCCCATTTAGCCTTGAACTAGTATCAAAAGGCACACAGTACGTAACGAGAAGGAGAGCACTATTAACCATTTACCTGTTTATTGAATAAAAGGGACGTCTGTTTCCTGTCATTTCTCTCTTTAAAATTTTTAAATCAGAAATAATCTAAAAAAAAATTAAAAAGAACAAAATATATACATAAAAATTCATATTATTGTGATACATAATAATATCATAAAATTAAAAATGGATTTCTGATATTTTGATAATATTTTATGTGAACAAGTGATCAAATTTATTAGGTAACGTGCATTTGACTGTGACTCCACCCCTTTTAATTATTATCTATCTTATTATGAACACATGGTGCCTTCTTATAGGAGGATAATAATCTTTTAAAAATATATTTTAACTAGAAATATTATGATGTGATGAGACATGTAGAGTTCTGCTTTCAATAATGTTACCTCGCGTTTTTCATTAAATGAGTCACAAATCATAATGTTTTTATAATATTAATTTTATTTACCTAGTTGCATGAATCTTGCATTTGGCTGAGTAATTTCTGAGCAACAAGTATTCGATCAAATTCGAGGAAACTCTGGGCGTTTAGGGGTTTGAACTATAAACTGTTTAAATATGAATTGTTTTGTAAAAGCATGAAAAATGGAAAAGTCAATACAATTGCGATTTGCATGTAGAAACATTTTATTGATTTCAAAATTTTAACTGCATCCCCTATAAATTATATTTGTTTGGGGTTTGTTTATTTTTCATTTTTGATGAAAAGTTAATTAATTATCCAAGAAGAAAAAACACTTTGAAATTAGACATCCATTTGTAAAACATTTACCTTAAAATATATTTGCATTAATAAATATCTAATTTTAGTCAGCATTTTTCAACAGTCTTGGATTATATTTTGAGTAAGGTTTAAGATTAAATATCATTTTCTTTTACAACATTTTACTCCAGAATGTTAGATTTCGATAATTATTAAACAGGTTGCCAACATCAGACATAATAGAAAAATAACTCCTAAATAGCACCCTCCAATATTTTTTTTACTTCAACTATAGAATGATACTGAATAATTATGTATACATTTATAATTGAATGTAATATGTTATGAATTAGATTTTATAATCATGAGTTTTCATTTTGATAATAGGATTTTTTCTTCTCTCCTTTCCTTATTTACTTTCTTTGCTGTTTTCTTCTGAAATAATCCGTTTTATGCTCTGAATCATCTGAATCATGGAATTTAACAAATTATTTCTTAAAAATATGCTTTTATCAAAATGAAACTGTTGGAAGTCATTTTGGTTTAGTCATTTTGACTAAACTTCCCAATGAAGTGATGTGATCTTTCCTATTTATAGTACTCTGTTCTAAGGACTGCTATATTCAATTTGCAATAAAAAAAATACCCTTTTCCTAAAATGATAAACTTCTGACCTTTTTCCTTAAATTTTAAGTGTTTACCTTCTTTACTTTTTGATATTTAAATATCACTAAACATGTTTCAGGCACAAAAAATTGTTGTATAATATTTTTTTGCAATTACAAAGTTTGATTTTTTTCCTTCTGTTCCCCACCCGCCAGAAAAGTTGTTTTGCACAGTAAATAAAGTGCCAATGCAGACAAATGTAACCAACATTAAGCTGGCCAATAGAATTCAACAAATTGCTAAGGTCATTAATATAATTTGTTTTGGCACTGTTACATTTCCTAGTGCTACTCTGAGTAGTTTTCTGGGTACATCAATTTGTTTTCAGCTATTGTGAAGTTGGATATCTTGGCTTTCATCCAAAGCACCCTCTCAATTTGCATATCTTTGTTATCATTTCAGGTTCTCAGAACATACTGTGGACTATCACACCATCTGCACCCAGATCCTCACATCCAAACACAAATTAAAAATGAAACTGTAAAATTTGCAAGGAAACAATACAGACCTTTTATCTCATTCTCCCTCTGTTCATTTTCAAAAGAGAAACTTGCTTGTAGCCAAGCATAGCAAAAAAGGCTTTTATTAATTGGACTGGCATCAAGCATGCATACATAAAATTGTTTATTTTTTCCCTATAAAGGGGTTGCCTGACATAAAAGGGTCTTTGAAGATGACATTCAGATTTTGACATTTGCATGATATTGTATAAATATCAGAGGTAGGAGACTTTTCTGACAAACCAGATGGGTCAAAAAAAAAAAAAAAAGAAAAAAGAAAAGAAAGAAAGGCACTTCCACAGAAAGATAATAGTCTTTACTTAAAGGATATTAACTTCCCCTTTAAACTGGGAATTATTAGGCAAGATAAACAAACATATTTGTTACAAACTAGAGTTTTTATTTTTTTAAAGAGATTTCTGTTCCTGGAAAAACATGAAGTTTATTTTTGCTATATTCTATTTTTCAATTAAGAGCATATAATGTAATTGAATCTTGGCCTTCTAAGAGCTATAGCAATTAAGTGTTATTGTTGAACTCATTACTGCTGGATGGTCTTAATTTTGATTGTAGGTTGGGCTCTGGAATGTTTTTGAAGGATAAAAGGGCATTCTGAGTCCCTGTATTCATCAACATCTGGATTATGCAGGCAGAATTTTTCCCTTCCCTTTGTGATTTCTGAATGCAGATGGAGGCAGGTTATAATTTTTCACAATAAGTGTCCCTCCCAACCCCCATCAGTATATCTGCCCATTAAAAAAAAAAAAAAGAAAGAAAAAGAAAACCACCTACATGGCACTTCGGGGCAAAGGCAGGAGAGGAGAGCAGACAGATGACAAGGGGATTTGCTGATGATGTACTTCCTTATGGATTTCAAATGCCAGCAAAGGGGATCTCCTCCATCTGAGTGTATAATAGAATAGCACAAATTTGATTAGACTTTTTGACCCTTATATCAACCAAGAATCAGACAGAGTCAGCAGTTGTGCAAAAAGTCAGTTTATGTATTCGGCCTTCAACATAGAGCACTCTTTCTTCAGGCCCCTGCAGCCTGCACACAGTTTCCTGGTGTCTTTACTCTCACAATAATCTCAATATATATTCTGACCTCCTGGAGAAACTTGTATGTTTTGTTCTTTGTAGGTCTCGCCTCGAACAATAATACTCTTCACTTACTCTCCAGAAGAGTCCAAAATTGAAAGAAAAACACGTTTTTTTCGAAATTATGGTCAGTAATAGGTCTGAGTTTCACTCACACATGGGCTGCATTTGAAGGTCAATGGCAGCTGTAGCTAGAGGATCCTAGAGGCTCTCATATGTATGAGTAACTGATAGACTCTATCCCTTTAAATCATTTGTAACATCATCACCAAGTTCTGTCTCTTACCTGAAAGTCCTCCCTTCCACATTCATGATGTAAAACTATGTTTCCCTTTAACACCTTTCTTTCTCAGAGGACTTAGTGGAGTCTTGTTATTGATCAGATGATCTAAATTTCACTTCCAGGCCACCTTCAAGAACACGTTTGCCTTCAGATTCCTGTAGTTCTCAGTGTCTCCTTCACCTTCCTTTCAAATTCTCCTCTTTATACTTCTTCTGTTTTAAAATAAATTAATAGAAGATGAATATAGTGAGTAAAATTGCATGAATAGTGGTATAAGGCAAAACTAGTTCTACTTAGAATAAATCTATGTTTATTAGTGGACCCAGAGCCGGCTGGGTCTACTTACAGCTCCATCCTGTGGATAACTATGGGGAATGGGAGTCAGAGCGTCTTCTACTTGGGTAGATGGGGATATAGTTTTTCTATCGGTATTTGAGATACAGAATATCACCAACAAGGTTTTATGTTGTCAGGCCAGCTTTTTCCCTGTCCTTCATCCAGGGAAAACAGGTTTTTGATGGATCATTTTTTTGTCTGTTCCTTTTGGGGGTTCTAGCTGGCGGCTCCTACGGCAACCTGTGAAGGACACACGGGAGCACTGAGGACAACCAGGAAACAAGCTGCACGTTGTTCCTTAAGTCCTGAAGGCCCATCCACACTCTATCTTCTTTCCACCAACAGAGTCTTTCTTTGCTGGTTTGTTATGGCCAGCTTTTTAGCATTTTAAGAGGAATGACTGAGTGAACTAGAGCTTCTCCATCTTGGAACATTTGCTATCCATTTCTTTACCCTTGATTATTTCTCCTACTATGTTTGAATTTTTGTGTTAATTGTATTGCTGTTAATAAACATGCAGTGATTGGGAAAATTGTTCTGGGTGACATTCTTTCAGTTAAAGAAGACACAATTCTGTATCTTGTGTGCAGGGTTGAAATCTAAAACTGTCTTTATCTCTTCTACTTCTTTCTTTCCATTTTTACTTTTTCTCTTCCTCTTCTACCTGTAGTGCTACTTGACTCCAGCACTGTTTTCACTATTGCTAATCATCAACGTTTTCATCTAAAATCTCAACCTTTTGCTCTTTTTTAAAAAACTTAAATGCTATTTATTAATTCTGTTAATTATGCAAATGAAGCTTATTGACATAATGGTTACATTACATTTAGTTGCATAAGCAACTAAAATGTTCTTTGTATTGATATTGTAATATTCAACTTCTTAGACAATTAGAAAAAGAAAACCACATTTAATGAATTTTTACTATGTGTCGGGGACTGTATTATTTTTTTTTTTACTTCCAATTTAGAAAGCTCCTTCAATTAATAAGAAAATTTAACCTCTGCCATTGACTACTATGGAAAATGGAAGTTAATTTTTGTCTCCTAGCTATATTTAATGAGAATAGCCAAACTCTTTAACCTTTACAATTTATATACTTTAGGCTCTAAGATCTATGTATTTTAGGAAATACCACAGAAGACTATCTATGGCTGAATATATAGTATTCCAATACAAATATTTGAAAGTGAAAAAATATAACTCAATAGTTGATTTTACTTGATTTGCAAACACTAAAATAAAAATATGAGCCTTTTTAATTCAGGAAATAAATTTATGGTTTAAGTTTACTATAAATTAGACATTGGCCATTTGTCTTTGTTCTATTATTTTTTTTAAATTTACAAATATCCAAAAATGATTTTGTTTTTATAAAACCAATTTGGAAACAAAAGCACAAAATATTTATATATGTATGTATGTGTATATATATATATATACATAAAACATTAAACTGACAATGCTATAATTTGGCAGTTCACAATTAAAGTGCATCTTTAGTATCTGTGGCATCTCTGTTCTATTCCTTTCCTTCTCTTTGTCTTTCCATTTCTCTAAGACCTTTCTAAGTTCTCAGCTGTTGTTATTTTCTGTATAGCATTCCTACCATGTTATATATCATTTCTCAGCAACTCTACCAACTAGGTAACTAATTTTCTCAATTAAATTTCCTTTTTCTAAAGAGGTGCATTTTTCCCGTTAGTGCTTGACTCAGTTACTATCCCTGATATTCTAAAGTACCGTAAACCAAGTGGAGGCAAAATTAATAGATAACACCTATAAAACCAAGCCACCCAAGTGAAATGAGAAACAATATAACAATTATGTTTATTTTAACTACGGTATTCTAAATTATTGGTTTTTCTCTCTGGTATCCACTTACCCATTCAATGAGTATATTTTGAG
>NW_006442124.1:1758286-1783113 GCF_000325575.1 Pteropus alecto | reverse complement strand
GTTCGAGAACAGAGTCCCTGCACTCATGTCCCATGCATTTCAGTGTGGCAAGTCAGATGCTCAATAATTAATATTTACTATATTAGATGGTGATGGGTACCAAAAAGAAAAATCAAGCAGGGTGAGGGGACAGAGAATAGAAATGGTGCTTTAAATTGATTGAAGAAGGCCTCACTGATGGGTGATTTGGGGCAGGGTTCTGATTTCGTGATGAAGAATGTTCTAGGATACCTTTGTGGAGAGTTAGCCAGACAGAGAGCAGTGAACATTAACTCATCTTTCAAAAATAAGCAAACAAACAAATAAAAAAGGCTTCTTAATGGCAAAAAAAAAAAAAAATCTACTACACGTTGCATAAAAAAGCAAACAAGCTTTTTGTATACCAGACCAGTTAAATACAGGTCAAACCCAGTAAACAAGGCTTAAAAGAACATTTCATAACACCACAGGTCATAACAATGAGGATACAGCATATATCACTATCTCTGTGTCCAAGGCAGCAAAATCAGCAATTCTCATAAAGCATAAACTACAAGAGATACATGGATAGAGAAAAACAAACACCTTACTCATAGGAGATTTTGAACTAAGTGAATTAAAAATCTAAAAAGGATTTAGAACGGCTCTGACCAAGAGAAACATCATAGTGCCTTCATATATAATCCACACATATAATTTAGATATTTTAAAAGCAAAAAATAAAAACATGAAGAAAAGCAGGTAAATTGGTTTTAAAATAGATTTTATTTAACAAAATATATCCAAAATATTTTAGTTTCAACATGTAATCATTAGTGAGATATTTTTATTTGTTTATTTGTTCTCAGTCTTCAAAATCTGGTTTGTACATTACATTTATATTACATCTCAGTGTGAACAAACCTCTTTTCAAGTACTCAATAATTATGTAGACTAAGCTCCATAATCAATAGAATAAATCATACATATGCATACATATTTATAAAACTTTGAAACCTGATAATGGGGAAACATACCTTTTGTTTCAAGTATAGATGAAACATTCAAGAAATTAAACTATATAATAAGCCATAAAGAAAATGTCAATAAAATTTAAAAAATACAAATCATACAAATAGCATACCCTGATCACAATGTCTTAAAACTACAAATCCGTAAAACTAAGCCATAAAGAAAATGTCAATAAAATTTAAAAAATAAAAATCATACAAATAGCACACCCTGATCACAATGTCTTAAAACTACAAATCTGTAAAAATAACCAAACGCACGCGCGCGCACACACACACACACACACACACACTCACATCTATCCATCTGGAGACCAAAGATAAAACAAAAACAAAATAAACTTACCATTAAAATATTCTTGGATCAACAGAGAAGTGCAAATAAAAACTGGGGATCAACCAGGAAACAATAATAATAAAAACATTTTATATTAGAGTCCATGGACCACAAGTCATGGAGTACTCAAAGAAATTCAGGAGCATTGAATATTTGGAACAATGAAAATGATAATAAATAGAACAAGATTCTAACTCAAAAATCTAGGGAAAAATATAAGGAAAGCAGAAGGAAATACAAGATAAATAAATAATTACTGAGAAATTATTAAAGACATAGGAAAACTAATGAACAACACCAAATGCTGGTTCTTTAAAAAAAAAAAAAAAATCAATGAATCAGCCATATAACTAGCTACCTTAATCCATACAGGAGAGAAAGCCCAAATACACAGAATTTAAAAAATGTCAGAAAAAAAAATGGTATTTTAAATAAATGAAATTAAAACAAAATAAAGGAAGGTTTTTAATACAAATTTATTCAAATGAATTTGAAAATCTAGATAAAAGAGATCTTTTGTGGAAATATAATTTAGCAAAACAACCATAGTAGAAGTAGAAAGTCTAATCTGTCTAATATGCATAGAAGGAAGAGAAACAAAAATGAGAGAAATTTATGATAAATACAGATGATTCCATATGGAAATATTACCAACTGTAAAGACCAGCAAGAGCTAATATTGCTGAATGAATTTCAGAAGATAGAAAAAGAAAAAAAGTTTATTTTTTAAAACGAATTGACTATAATAAATACTAAGGATGGTACAAAATCCGATAAGATCGCATGACAATGAGCACTGCAAACCGATCTCACTCTTGAATAGTAATAAAACGTTTTACAGAACTCTTTCCTGAAAAGAAAACTCAAAAGACAATGATAAAGTATTAAAAATAAAAAAGGTTAATATCCCTAATATATTTTTAAAAGACTGACAACTCACTGGGAAAATATAAGAGATATGAAATAGGTCAAAGAATAATTTATAGAAATGACCTTCAGTTCTGAATGCACACTCAATTTCACTTATAATAAAAGGAACCTAACTATACTGATGTGAAAAATTTGATAAATTACTCTGATGGCAAAGTTGAGGGGAATGCTCCTACATAACTAGGAAAAATGAAAACTGGTACAGCCCATGTGGGGGAGAATTTGGTAATGTCTAACAACATTAAATATACTCTTATTCTTTGATTCAGCAATCCTGTTTTTAGGATTCGATCTTGAAAATACCTGGGCAAAAATAAAATGGGACAAATGTACACTTTTATTAAATGTAGCATTATTTTTATTTTTAAAAAATTATAAATTCAAATGTCCACATATGGGACAGATGAATAAACAATGGTGTATTTTCTCAGGGAGTACTATGCAGCTATAAAAAGGAATGAAGAGAATTCCATATATTGATGCATAGTCATCTGCAGAATATATTCTAAAGTTAAATAAAAAGGTAAGAAAGAGAAAAATGGACGTAGTATGTCACCTTTTGTGCAAGCAGGAGAAGGAAATACGTATATTTAATTATTACAAAAATATTGAATTATATATTTACTAAGTAAATAAATAAATTATATATCTCACCTCATTCAATGTGAGATAACCAGATATCATACGGCTATTGACTGATGCAGTACGCAGGACATGGTACCAACCGTGAAGTATTCTTCTCCCCCTACCAGAACATATTTAAACTTTAATCTAATAAAGCCTTTACATCTATTAATCCACTGATATTTCTGAACTACATGGACAAGCTAAAGATGACCGCAAAGTAGCAGTTAGCCAAATCTAGAAAATGACATATTTTTATAGGACAAGCAACCCAATTTCTTCAAGTTGATGATATAGAAACAAACTAATAATAAAGAAGGGGATAATCTTCTAATTAAAATTTACTTAAACATAACTTAGGGATGGAACAATTCAAGTGGTCCCACTAAAAAATGGACCAGAAAATAGTTTAGAATGATCACTTTGTTAGCTATGTTGCCAGCGTAGAAGTTATAAAGTGCTGTTGTTTGTTTATTTTGAGATGAGTACTGAAGTTCTTGGTGAAGGGAGTTGAAATCATATGATATCTGAGATTTCCTTTTAATACTTCAAGAAAGAAGCGGGGCAGGAGAGAAAAGGGTAGAAAAGTAAAGAAAACATAAAACAATATATTACATAGTCATGATTGTTAAGCTTGGTTATGGGTGAATGGTGGTTCTTCATATTTTCTATATTTGCCTACATGTAAAGATTTTCATAATAATAATGAAAGAAAACAAAAGGGAACTTTTGAAGAAGGAGACAGTTTGCCAACTACATTAGTCATGCTGTAAAACAAAACATAAAATAATAGTGAAGTACAAAAATAAGTTAGTTCCCAAGCTTGCAGATCCAGAGTAAGCTCTGTTTCACAAGTTTTTTCTCAGGCCTGGGCTCAAGTCGCAGTTACTGACTGGGGCACCTTCTTCTCAGAATGAAAGTCAGAAGCTCCAGGAGAAGCTGGCAAAATCACACAATGGCTTCTTGGCCCCAGCTCAGAATAGCAACTCTCATTTTTTCATATTCTATTGGTCGAAGCAAGATACACACTCAAGGCCAATTGACATCCACATGGCAGGGACAGTCATTTCTCTCAGGGAAGTTTTGACAGATGTGGGGCCTGTGAGGGGAGGTGGGAAGAGGAAACTTATGGAGTAGCAATCAATCACAGGGAATAAGATTCAGAGTTTGATTTTAGGTGTGCCGTTCACTCTAAGTGCAGGAGGAAAGTAGACAGTTAAATATAGAAGTCCTGATTTCAAGGAAGACATTGTGTGGAGATGGAATTTTTAATATCAATTTACTAATGTTTTCACTGAATTGCCTTGATAGTTTGGTATTAAATATTAGGAAAGCATATTGGTGAGACTAATCATGGATATTTTCCAAATCTTGATTAGAAATGTGTAAAGAAGTTTATATAAAATAGCAGAATTCAAATAAAATACAAATCGAATTGCAAATTAATTTTCAAATAAATGATTCTGTTAGATGATTTTTATCCTAGTTTATCCTTCCGATTTTCTTAAATCACAAAATGGCAGCCAGCAAAATATTAGGGCATCTCAGATTCCACAGAACATAGGGTATCATCTTGTCCTAACTCCTGGATCACTTCGACGGTTCGATTCCTTTGACAATATCTGTGCAAATGGTCATCCAGATTTGTATCTTCTTTCAAGGAACCCATATTATTTCACATGGTGCCCCATTTAATTTTAGAATGATGTCCAGCACATCTAAGCTTTGGCTGAC
This sequence comes from Pteropus alecto, assembly GCF_000325575.1. Taxonomy (NCBI): domain Eukaryota; kingdom Metazoa; phylum Chordata; class Mammalia; order Chiroptera; family Pteropodidae; genus Pteropus; species Pteropus alecto. The sequence continues at coordinate 1,778,499 of NW_006442124.1, read as the reverse complement.
ATCTTGGTTCTGTATTTACTAACATTACAGCCTCATTAAGCTTCAGTTTCCTCAGCTGGGAACAGTAATACCTAGATTATTCGCTCCATCAGTATACAGTGAGAACGATGACTCTCTTTAAGGTGCATCGAATCTCTTCAATATTCTATGACACCTTAAAAATTGCTGATCATGGTTTCAGAATCATAGCACGATGTTATTTCAGTAGCCTGAGATGTTGTTTACCTGGGACTGTGGGAGTCTTCTTAAGCTTGTCTACACATCGGGATCACCTGGGAAAAAATTATGAAGTCTGGTCCCTATCCCTAGAGAATCTGATATAAATATCAGTGGAATGTCTTAAGTATTGAACTGTTAAAAGTTCCTGAGGTGATTCTAAGATATAGTCAGCACTGAGAACCACTGTCTTAATGATGTGAACTATTTAAAGCAGAGAGATGATTATTCTCTTAACCATCACCCCTTCCTTGGGCTAAAATTCCCTACTGACTTTAAATTAGAACAGTTGTTTGCACAGAGCAGTGAATTTTCCAGCCACATTCAGAGAAAAGGATTTATTGGAAAACTGTAAACGGTAACAAAGAAAATAGAAATAGAAATCCAAGAAGTGGCAAAATAGTAGCACTGGTCTTCATAAATGTTATTATGGAGTTATAATGTTGCCTCTGGAGTCAGAGTTAGTCTGATGCAGCTACACTCCAGTTTATTGAGTCTCAAAACTTAGCATGCATCAGAATGATATAGCAGGCTTGTTGGACACAGTTTGCTGGGCTCTATACCCTCAGAGTCTGTGATTCAATAGACTTGGTGTTAAGCTCAAATTGTGCATTTCTCATAAGTTCCCCAGTGATGATGATGATGCCCACATGGAAGACACACTTTGAAGACACTGTTCTAGTTGTCTGCTCCTTTGGCGCATCCATGAATTGGCTTCATCTGTATTCACTGATGCTGCTTTCTCATTCCCTCTCTTTGTCTATGGCAGTGGATCTCAAATCTGTGTTCTAGAATTCTCCAGATGATTCTGCTGCAAGATAGAGTTTGAAAAGCATTATGACAGGACTCAACCTCATTCATCTTCCCTCAGGTTTTGCTCTCACTGTCACTGGGAAAGTTCAATTTCCTGAGAAGCAGCAGCTGATTGTTCCAGTTCATCTTTTACACCATAGATCACTGGTCACTGGTCAGTTTGGTTTGGTCATATACTCAATCCTCCATGGTAAGGGTGAATCTCACCCCAAAGATTTTGATTCAAGAAGCTCGTAGTTCATTGCAGCCAGTATTAAAAATTATTGCTACAGAACAGATTTTTAAAGGTGGGTCTTTGGACTGGTAGTATCTGCATCACCAGAGAACCTGATAGAAACACAAGTTCTCAAGCTTTATCCTGGACTTCTCTGAATCAGGAACTCAAGGTGAGGCATGGCAATCTGTGTTGGACCAAACCCTGCAGCTGATGCTGTTGTGTGCTGAAGTTGACAATCACTACTTTAGAAGAACAGTTCAGCTTAGTGCTTCAGACCTCATGTATTACTTTATCTCACGTCCAACTACATATGCCAGGTTGCTGGTGAGATTTATAAAGTACTTCAAAAAATATAAAACCTCACCACTAATTTGCATGTCTTCAAACTCCAAATTTCACAAGTTCCACACCATCTATTTCTAAAAGAGATATTGAAAAAAAACAAAACAAACAAACTAAAAAAACCACAGATATGTCTTTGAAACCATAGGCTTCTTATTACCACAGTTCTACATTGTCTGTGGCAGAAACCTTGTATAAATGACCTCGCTTTGGTTTATGATTATGAAATCCACAAGGGTCATATTGGCAATAAAATACTCCACAACTTACATGGCAGTGAACATCTGGTATGTAATTTTACATAAACAAATTCTACTTTGATGAAACTTAAACCTATGGAGTTTAAACAAAATGGCGCTGGGGCTGAATCCCCAAAGAAAAAGAAAGGAATGTGAGTTTCTGTTTTTCCTTTTTTGAAACACAGGTGCACATTAAAGTTAGTGCCAGGACATACACTTGTGTAATTTGGCTCAAGTGCAGGCTTTCCTGTCTAATGATATTAGACTGGCTATATCAGAATAACCACAGGCCTCAAGTGGAGTTCAGTGAGCCCCATCCCTTCAACAGGGCAAAAGGGAGGAACTTGCTTAGGTAGCCAGTAATGTGCTCAGCTGTACCATAATCTTCATCGTGAAATCAATGAAAACATTGAAGGAAAGTACCGTTTTCTGCTTTGAATTGAATTACTTATTCGGCAGCTCGCTTCATAGATCTGATGTAGGCAGACGCCTATATCAGGTGCTGCAGAGAACCAGAAGCCAAAATGTTACTTTTCACCTTCTCGTAATAAAATAATTGGAAAAAAAAGATGGACATGACCACCTTTTCCAATTCCTACAGTGTATTATCCGTAACGATGAAGTTAGGCTATTATAGTCATTAAAATGCATTTTTTCTAAAACATGTTATCCTCAACTATAAAATTTTCATTGAGGAATAAAATGTTAATCTTACAGATCTAGAACTCGAATTCTTATTTAGTAAACTAGAAGGAAGCAATTAATAACAGTAGTCATTGTACCTTTTAATATTGTACCTTTAAGAACATATATAAATAATCACTTTGTGCTTTTTACAGATATGCTGGCCCATATCGGTTTACTCTGTGAACTCAGTAAAATCCCACTAAGTCACTCTCAGGGCATCTCTTGTTCTCTACTCTACCAATGAGCTAGGTTTCTCCAGGATTTGTGAAGCACCTCTCTCTGGATCCACAAGCTTTACTTCCTGAGGGGTTTCACCTGTGCTCTCCATCTTGAATATTGTCCCAGCATCAATTGTCTCTGCTCGATCCTGCATCATTTTTTCATCTGCACTTACCGTAGGCACCTCAAAGTTAATATATACAAAACAGAACTCAATGTCTTTTCTCCCTTCTTGCCACAAACCTGGTCATTCCCAATGCTCCATCTTAAGCAATAACTCCCGCGATTATTCCTGACTCCTTTCACTCTTCCCACGTATTACTCATATATCCTACATTTATGGTTACCTATTCTTATCGATTCTACCTCAGAATTACTTTTTAAATCTGTCCTTCGCATCAATTCTCTACCATCTCACTTAAATTATTGCAATACCAACATATTTATTTCTGCCATTTTTTTTTTCATTCTAACCCATTTTCTACCTGGATAGTTTCTTCCTTAAATTGCTCTGATTATTTCTCTTTCAAATTCTTCTATTAGAGTCAATGCTGTTTACAGAATGGAACCTAGTAGCATTCTTTATGAGGCCCTTCAAAACATTACACTTCATGTTCACTTTGCCTCTATGTGATTCATTTATGCTCCAACTCTTTGCTCTTTCTACCGTTATCAGAGTCCACCATGCTTTGCCAAGCCTTTCTATGCTGCTGCACCGGCTGCTGCTCCTGATTGCAAGGTTCCTACCTTCCTTCTCGTCTGGCCCGTCCTATTTGTCTTTTCACACTAAACTCAGCTCTTAGTTTACCCAAACAGCCTTTCTCGACTCACCCGGCCTAGAACACATTTTTATTTATTCTAGCCCTTTGCACACAATATTGTGAGGTTCTATGTCACAGATAATTCTAGTGGTCACCCATATTGAGTTTTCCTCTCCTCTCAGAGCATGTGGGAAGAGGACACAGCTCTGCTCCCTTGTTACCAGATTTAGCTAACGGGAGGGTAGCAGAAGTAGTAGGGCTCACTTCCAGTGCATAAGCACATTTAATTGCTCTCTTCCTCTGCTGCAGTGACAGAGGAGGCCTTGTATTACACATGGGGTAGCTATAACCAAGCAGCTCCTCTATTAACCTGGATTCCTGTGTGACTCTGGGAGGCAGAACTTCTTCGCCAACCCGTGATGAACAGGTAGTGCGAGTGGGAATAAATCTTACATTGTTTTGGTTATCTCTTGCTGGATAACCAGAAAAACAGGGCAAAATGCGGTAGCTTAGAACAATAGTAATTTTTAATTTCTCCAGAGACTTTCTCTGATGGAATGATGTGGGCCTCCTTACAGCACGGTGGCTACATTCCAAGAGAACAAAGGCAGAGGTTGTCAGGCCTCTTGAGAACTAGGCCTGAAACTAGCACATGATGTTTGTCAAAGCAAGTCACAAGACCAGCCCAGATATAAGGGAAGAAGAATACCATGCCTTTATGGGAGGCTCATCGTGGACACACATGGAGGGGATGTATTGCTATTGGTCATCCTTGGAGACTAACGACCACACTGAGTAAAGCCATTGAGGTTTAGAGGTTATTTATTATTCTAGCAAACCCTAGCCTTTCCTGGATGATACATGCTACTTGTATGTTTATCTTATGAAAAAATTTGTAGCTTCTCCACGGTGAAGAGAGTCATGTAGTCATATTTTATTTAACTTTTATCTACCGTTCTCAAAATAATGGTTGAATCATTGTCAGCAATTTACTAAAAACATGTTAAATGAATGAATGAATGTTATACTTATAGCAACAAGGAAAATATAGCCTGAAAAAAATAAATAACAATATAGAAAACAGAAGATGGTGTCTGAGTAATATGGTATAATAATAATACTACATGTGTTGCCCATTTACTAGTACATTGTTTATATCTAAAAATGGTTCATATATACTATCCTTTTATACTCTCAAACTTTCTGTGAGATATAAAAAATTGGATATAATTACAATAATTTTGCAAATCAAATACTTAAGTCAATAAAGGCAGAGAAAATATTCAAGATCAAATAACTAGCGAGTTGCAGATATTAGTCCTGTGACTTAGGATTCAGTCTTCTATTCATACATGACTACATTATTACATTGGAATTTGGAAAACTGTTTGAAAGTGAAAAGAAAAGAAATGAGATGAATATGTAAGGAGAGTGAAGGTCAAGGCAAAGATTTAAAGGAGGATAAACATATTCATGGAAAGATAGCTTTATGCTATCAAGAAAAATGTGGGTCGGTAATAGATACAATGGATAATTTAATTAGTTGAAATGGATAAGCGTGTTCAAGAAGAATATACAAAATTGAAAAACACTCAGAAGAAGGTGTCAGATATGCATCTGTCTATGTATAAAAAGCAAGTGCCACATATCATGGATCTTCTCTGCTAAATTAAGCATTTACAAAAGAGCAGTGTATATATTTTCAAAGAAATAATTCATACAAAATAAAAATAAAATAGGCCATTTGGTTAGATAGTTTCTTTCAAGCTCCATTTAGAGTTATGTTCTCCTCCTCGGAAAAGACCTCCTTTAGATATCTTTTCTCTCAGCTTTCCTCTTATTTTTATTTTAAAGACAGCCACCCTCCGGAGAAAGCATCTATCTTCCTACTTCAGAGACATGCCACCAGTAAATAGACATTTATGGAAAGATCTGGAAACATTGCATAGACCATTTTTGCCTGCTAACGTCACCCACACTTTGTGCTCTTGACAGGACTTTGGGTGTGTATGGAAAGACATGGAGAGGGGAAGGGCCCCGAAGGGAGAAAAAGCACACCTCACTATGCCCATCTTGCTGTGCTTGATTCCACTCACCTTTTCACAATAATTCTCCACTCCTTCTCATATCCTCCACTATATACACATACCAGTCATAAAATAGCAGAATAAGAATCCCTGTTTCTTTATATCAAAAAGTCTGGTTTTCAATATCCACACCGTCTTTACACCATACTCAGTCCTGATTCTCAACTTGTATTTCTTTGTATATCATATTTGTTTATAGAGCTGTTCCACTCTCAAAAGATAAGAAAATGCTGCAATGAACTAGGATATTATTTCTCAAGCGTTTTGGTCTCTGGGATCCTTTAAATTCTTAAAAATTATTCAGGACTCCAAAGAGCTTTTGTGTATGTAGATTATAACTATTGATATTTATAATATTGGAAATTAAGACTAAGACTCTAAAAAGATTTATCAACCCATATAAATAATAATGACTTTAATACATGTTTATGTAAATAATGTTTTTTTAAAAAATAGCTGTATATTTTAAAACAAAAATAAGTGAATTTCATTGTTTTACATTTTTACAAATTTATATAATATCTGGCTTAATGGAAGACAATAATATTGTCACATCTGATTCTGCATTCAATTCTGTTGTGGTATGCAGGGTTTTGCTGTGTTAAATTTTATGAAGAAAATCCAGTTCACACATTTTTTTAAAAAATGTGGTCCCACTCACTGAGCTGATCTCAGAGACTCTCAGAGACTCTCAGAAGTTTTCATATTACTCTATGAGAAATGGGGTGTGTGTGTGTGTGTGTGTGTGTGTGTGTGTGTAACATGCAAGTATTTTATAGATGATTTAGGAATTGTAGATGAAACAATAAATGATAATAAACCTTGAAGTTTTAAGTTTTGGAATACAGTGAGCATTGTCAGTAAAGAGTGATTACTAGGAATTGAAGAAATTAGATAAAGTTTCTTGGACGTTGAAGAAATTTAGCTGGATATTAGAAATTAGGTAGGACTTGGATTATCAAAGCTAGAGTTTGAGACATCTATATAGGAAACAATATGAAAAAAGTGTAAAGATTGATTTTACAGGTCTGAAGGCAGCGGAAACACCTGCCTGCATTCTGTTATCTAGAAATCCTTGTGTGCAGTCCACCTTCTAATTTATTATTTAAGCATCTAGTTGTTTACATCATAATGCATTTACATCATGACATACTCTTTATATTATGTTGTCCCGGGAGCACAGGTGGTCAATTCTTCCCATCCAAAATGGGAGAGCTGGCTACTCCTTACCTCCCTCCTGGGCTCAGGAAGGGAGAGCACTAGGACGTGTATGTCAGGCTGCCCAACTCCAGCCACATGGGGAATATTATGTGATAGCCAAGCTCGATGAGATGAAATCCTAACAGCTCAGCTCGACATTCAAGTCCTAACCTTGTCATCAACACTCTCTCTAGCTTCGAAATCAAGACACGAATGCTCTAAGAACTCCCCATTATGGTTACTTCTAAAAAAAAAGTAAATTTCAAGTAATTTCTTCAACTCGACAGATAAGCATCAAGAAAAAAAGGCAAGTTGTGTCATTTAATAATTTATTCTTTTGGTGACTGTAATAATAATATGGAGTCAGTTTAGTCCTCCTTGCATCTGGATATGCTGGGGCTCTGTTTGGCTGAGCAAGGGCTTAGTTTCCGTACTTTAGGATACAAGCCCAGTCTCCCCTGGAATGAGGTAACTGACTCCCACAACTTCACTGTCCAGAGAAGAAACAGTTTGCTCCTGAGAGTGTGCTGAGATTGGAGCTGAGGGCATTTGTAGGGAGTTCAAAGAAAGTAGGGTGATCCCAGTGGCATGAAGAACTTGGTGGCATGAAGAACTTGGTGGCAAGGAAGGGAAGTAAAGAACTTATTAATTAGTCTTACTTCTGGCTTGGTACCAGATGAACCACAGGTCACAAAGTCTTGGGCATCACAAATTAAAGAGAAACTTGACCTGTCATGTGAAGAATAGATATATTTAGAAATTTACCACTAGTTAATCACTCTTAGAAACATCATCTTATTTTATTACAGAGCACCTCTGTGAAGTAAGCAAAAAAACATTATTTCTTATCTTATACAGAGACACAAAATTCCAGAGAGAAAATGATATAACCATTTTTTATTTCTTTCAAGTATGGTAGTATTTTTTATTTCTTATAGAAAATGATATAACCATTTTTTATTTCTTTCAAGTATGGTAGTACCTAATATCATTTTAAAGAGAAATTAATGTATGACAAATGATGGAAGCTTTAAAGCATTTAGGACTTAATTTTTTCTCCCTAAGTGTTTGAGAAAGGCTTAATTAGATAAATGAATTATATAAGGTAAAGAGATTTAAAGCTGATGTCCTCATAGTTAAGACTCTTAAAATTGTTATACTAGGCCAAGGTGGAATGATAACACCAGCTACTGTGTGGTCAATATCAAAACTCCATGCTTAAAAGGACATCAAAAGCCCTTTTCTACTGTATGCATTGGCTATTATGGTATATCCTTATTTCTGGCCAAATTCCCAGGCTGCCTCTTCCATATTCTCTACCTTTTCAAAACTCTATGGCATCCTGCTATTTCACTGAACCTGAGACAGGGTTGGATGCCATCAATCCAGCAACTTCGTGCCTTACTATATACTTTAAGAATGAAGGAGAAAATGATGGAGTGTAACGAAAAGTACGGGAAAGTCGCATAGACTTCAGAGGTCTACAAAGGTCTTACCAAACCAGGGGGAAGAGCTATTAAGCACAGAGCCAGTGTCAGACCTGAAGATAGGATTAGTGATGGCAAAGAGAAGAAAATGAAGATTGCAGCCTTTGAGAGGTTCCTGATCATACTTTATAAACACAGGTGAAGGAGACATGTGTACAGTGTAGGACCAGGGGAGGTGTGGGTGACATAATAAGAGAATGTGATTAATCATATATGTATAATACAGTAAATACTGTATTTACAATACAGTGAATTTTTGCAAGAATAATGGATCAAAGAGAGATTTTCCACGCTCTGGTAGCACCTAAATAGGTTTATAGAGGCCAGAATTTTATGTTGATAGAGAAAATTGTATCATATATATATATATTATATATATATAATTTTCTGTATATCATGATGTTTTGACATCTCAAAAAAGTGAATAAAAAAAATAAAAACTTTTTTCGCAGGAAAGACACTGCCTGTCCCAGCACTAGCCAGTTCTTATAGATAACAAAGGCTCAGTCAGGAACATGTCTTTGATACACGAATCGACCAAACCAGAGGTAGACCTCCTTTATCTAGCCCTTCCAGTCCAGGAAACAAAATTGCAGTAATAAAATAAATAAGTCCTGGGGATGTAATGTATAGTACGATGACTGTACTTAATAATAATGTATTGCATATTTGAAAATTACTAGGAGAATAGAGCTTAAATGTTCTCATCATAAAAAACAATTTGTAACTATGTGTGGTGATGGATGTTAACTAGACTTATTGTGGTGATCATTTCAAAAATATCTAAATATTGAATCATTATGTTGTACACCTGAAACTAATATAATGTCAATTATACCTCAATAAAAAGAAATAAAATGAGAAACAAAAAATGATGAATCTGACAGCAAGAGATGGAGCAGAGGAAAAGAAACCAGGTGGGAAGCAGAAATCAACCTGGCAATCATTCATTCATTTATTCATCATATATTTGGCATTAAACAAACATCTTTGTGTGGAAGTGGCCCCTCACCCCACTTTAATTTACATTTTCACTCTGCTAAAGGTTTGACTACCAAGTGCTCTATTATTAAAATGGGTTCTGAAGTTGGAGTCAGGTTCTGAGAATCCAGAGGACTCTGGATCATGAGGCTGCTTTTGTTGGCGTGGACTTCCTGACGTCAAAGGGGTCTTATGCATCATTTGCCTTCTTTGGGCCTTAAATTCCTCATTACCAAAAACAGGTAGCCAAACTAGACAATATCTAAGTTCTTCCCTGCTACCTAATCCCTATAGTTTTGTGTCCCACAAAACAGAGATGAAGTTTGAATGACTTCTTTAAGGAAGAATAACAATTTGCCATGGTGAAGTGCTGTCTGGGCAAAGCATCTGCACAAATCTGTTTTTCACATGAAACAGCAACACCGAAGAAAACAAAACAACAATAACAACAACAAAAACTTGATTACCTGTGAAGAGAAGCCAAAGTTGAGACTTAAGTGTTAAAATTTGAAGGATGAGTCCCCGTGGAAGATAAGAGAAACAGGCCTCTCGAAAGCACAGTGGCATCTACAGAGCATTCACAATATGAGTGGAGCCTTACTGGGTGGGGTAAGCGATGTGTGCAAACGGGGGCCCAATAAAGAAAGAGAAAGCAGGCAGTGGTCTGAATACAAAATTTAATATAAAGAATTAGAAACTATGATAGGGAATTAGAACAGGAGTCATGGGGCTGGGAACTGTAGTCTGGGAGTCTGCTGTTGTGAATAGTTTTATTGGTGCACAGTCACTTATTTCATGTTGTCTATAGCTTTGATGCTACAACAGCAGATTGCAAAGTGTAAAATATTTACTTTCTATGCCTTTAGAAAAGAATGGGTAACCCCTAGAGTAGGACAGACATGGGACAAGAGTTCCAGGAGTCAAGAGTTAAATCCCAGATTGGAGAACTCGATAAATATTGGCACTGTCCCCAGATGACAAGAGAAGGATCAAGGGAAGACGATAGAACATTTAGAGTAGGCAGTACTTATAGTAATCAGGTGAAGGTTCCTAGTAGAGCATTTATGATATGAACCAGACCAGGTGAGAGAGGTCTATACGATGTACACACATTTGGAAAAGATTCTTGAAAACAAGTGTGACAGACACGTTTACTGATTACTAGTCTTATAGGTTCTCTACATATTTTCTAAGCCTTTCCAGTCATATAGGTCTGTATAGGTATTTCTGATGAGTGAGTTGTGATGTATAGGTATTTCTGAAGAGTGATATGTGACATTTCCAAGTTTAAATAGTTAATATTCAGTGTGTGACCTTCCAACTCTCATCCCTTCTGCATCAGTGTTCTCGGTATAATAGTTACAAGATGCAAGCAGCTTTGATTTTTAAGTCACTACTTAGAAGGGAGCTTCCCTGGAGGGCCAGTGGACCAGAAAAGGTTTTATATTAGCAAGCCATAAACTTTTATGTGTTAAGTTACTGAAAATGTAGGGTTCGTTTGTTATCACAACAGAACTTAGCATTTCCTTGCTAATACAATTAGCAAGGCTGAGATTGAACCAGGAGGTCACTTCTTATGGGAAGGTAAGAACTCCAGAGGACACAATTCCTAAAGAACATAAACATTTAAGATAGTAGGTTGGGGATTCTTTTGAGTTTTTTTTCTTTATTTAGTATGAAAGCCAGAAATAAAAAAACTATAAGCTTTTCTTCTTGGCACTAAATATTTACTGGGGATAATTTCATATTACTTTCTTTTAAATTTAAAAGGAGTAATAAATAATATCACATTCATAAATAAGGTCCTGTTTCCAATAACTGTAGCAGTCATATCTATGGAAATCATGACTTATTAAGGTAAAAGGCAATAGAAACCTTCCCTCCACATTTTCTCCCTCATACTCCCTAATAGCCTAGCACCATATATTCAAAAAGCTCAGACCTTTGCTTTGCTTGTCACCAATTCTTTTTTTTTTTTTACTTTCTAAAATCCACAACAAATATATATGCAATTGAGTGTTATTTTTTTTACTTTAAAGCATAACTTTCAAAGTTATAAGCAAGATGAATCAACTTAGGAAGCAGAAATAGCCTTCATGAGATCATTTTTGAGAAAGACATGTCTGGCCAATTAAGAGTTTCCTATCTGGTTTGGCTAATTACCTAGAGTAAATGGTCTCTTTTACAAGTAAATCATTTCTGAGGCATTGAGGAACAATTTACATGACCTTTTTAGGCTATATTATTTTTGATATTTCTAAACTCTCTAAATATTCAGTTATATTCTTTGGCATTTCCTATTTTAATGCATTTATCATCCATTATTTATGCCTGGAAGTCTAATCATACACAAAACTTATGTCACATTCAATTTACCATTCAGCAGGGTGTAGAACAACAATCTCTGAAGAAAAATTGAATCAGATGACTAACTTTCAATTACAATATACACAAAAAGTAATCACCTAGTTTTAGACAAAATGCTTCTAGCAATGGTTAAAAGATTATCTAGAAGATTTTTGGTTTCACAAAGTTTAGATTCCAACTCAAGAAATTCTAATTTAATTGGTCTGACATAAAGCCAGGCATCAACATCATTGTGTTGTTAAGCACCACCACCACCACCACCACCACCACCCCGCCCCCGCGCCCCAATTTCATCGGCACCACAGTTGAAAACCACCGGTTTAAGAAATGAGCTGAAGCAGAGAAGAGCACAATGAAGCTCTGAGGAGAACAATGTGGCAAGATTGGCAAAGAATCAGGAGAAAGTGATCCTGTAAAAAACAAAGTAAAAGCCAGTTTCAATAAGAATGGAGTCATCATTAATAAAGTCAGAAGAAAAGTAGAGGTAATTCATTACATGTGATAATCAACAGGTGAGCTGAGCAAGAACAGTTTAACTAGATGGATGAGGGTAGATATTTCTAATTTAGAGAAAAAAGTATTGTTCTTTATAGAACTTTGCAATTTCAAGAAAGATTTGGATAAAGTGGATTATCAGTCATGAGGGTAATTTTTATTTTTTTCTTATTTCTTCAGGTCTGTATATAGACTTAAGTGTACAGCATAATAATATTTTGACATTTATATATATCCATACAACAACAGATAAAAATGGAATGTTTTCCACCACATTGGCAGGGACCACACCCTTCTCAAATCAATATACCTAAGAGAAGCTATATTGACTTCAATCATTGTTATGAAGTACTTTTACCTTGACCCGCATGCAAATAGAATCATAAAGGATGTTTGTTGTCTGTGTATTCTTTCCTTCAACATTACCCATTTGAGATTCATCCATTTCGTAGCGTGCATCAATATTTACTGCTTTTGTTTACATGTGTGAAATTCTATTGTATTCCATTGTATCCCATACATTGTTTCCTCTACTCAGCAAGACACATAATCTCTGCTTGGGCTCTGTTTTCTCATGTAATAGTCATATATAAATACATAAAGCCAGGGTACTGACACTTTATTTACTTCTCTTCCCTGCAGGTTTATAATCCTCCAGTAATTGTTGTTCAGAGCCTATAGGATATTAATTTATATGTTTTGTCAGGCTTTTATAGTTGTGTAGAGTAAAAAAGTTGGATCTCAACTACTCTGCTATGAGCAGAACTTGTGGGCATTTTGTTTTGTTTTGTTTTGTTTGATGATTAAAGTACTAGAGAATTCCTGTATATTAAAGAAAAAGACAGTATGTGTGTATGTGTGTGTGGGGGGGGGATGTTTTAGAAACAGAGTGAAGTGATAATGGACTGTATTCCAGAGGAACTTAAAGAAGATATGTGTTCTAAAATATAGTAGCTGGATTTGGCTTTCAATGTGTTAAAAAGAAAAAAAAAAAATCCCCTCTTGAAATAGGAGAAAGGACCATACACAGATTTAAATTTGAAGGATGAGATTGATTCTCCCAAATAGCCTCTTTTCTAGTTTGTCTAGTTTTTTTTTAAATCATATCTGTAGCCAGATAATGTGTAGAGAGTCAGAGAGATGAGGATGAGGTCCGATGTCTCAACACGCAACAACTAAGTAAGGGCCACCATGATGATAGAAAAAGAGGTCGAGGCTGGGAGAATAAATGTAGAACCACAATGAGAAGTCCAAATGTTGGAAATAAAACATTTGTGATAATAACATAATCAACTTCTTTATGGTTTTGTTCACATTCAGAGTTAGTGTATTAGTTTGGTAGAGCTGCCATAACAAAGTATTATAAACTGTGTGGCTTAAACAACAGAAATTCATTCTCATGTTTCTGGAAGCCGGAAGTCAAAAATCAAGGTGTCAGCATTGTTGGTTCCTTCTGAGGATTATCAAAGAAGAATCTTTCTCTGGCCTTTCTATTTGGCTTGTGGCTGAATGCCTTCTCATTCTGTCTCTACACATCATCTTCCCTCCATGTGTATCTGGTCTGTGTCCAAATGGCCCCCTTTTTAAAAAATGATACCAGTCACATTGAATCAGGGCCCACCGTAATGAACTCACTTTAACTTTATTGCTTCTGTAGAGACCCTTTCTCTAAATATGGTCACATTCTGAGATCTTGAGAGTTAAAACATCAATATAAAAATACGGGGGAACACGACCCAATTCATAACCATTAGTAAAAGGATTTTAAACCATTTTATATGTAACCACAGTGTAATTAATTACTTTGTAGAAAAGGAAAATATAATTATAAAATTTATATAGAGCTTGGATAAATTTAGTACACGCAATAAGTATCCTGAGTTCAGTGGACAACCAAGTAGAGGAGGGAGGACAAGAGGGTACATGATGGCATGATGGTTTACTAAAGAGGCAAACAATAAAGGAGTGCATTTTCTATAGAAAATTTGAAATTAATAACAAAATCAACTAAAAGTCCTTGGTTGATCTAAGTTCTAACAATTTGTGCAGTTACCTTTCAGTTTGAATAACATATATCAGCTTCAGATTTTCATATTTTTATTTCTTATCTTTAATGAATATGACATTGTACATAACCTTTAACTTGGATAATTCATGGTTAACAGGGTCCTAATTCTATCATGAGGAACTAGTTGAGTACATTTATTACATTTATTTTGAGAATAAGGGTGTTATTCAAATCCATTTCAGACACAGTTCTGGACCTTAATCTCCTTGGTCTGATATGGTTCTGCACTTAATAGTAAATTTTCAATAATCAAAAGTATGAGAGTACAATACTTATAAAACAGAAATTGGGTTAATTCTATTCTGAAGTTCTCTTTGAGATTTTATTTGTGTTCAAAATGTAAAACAGTAAAAACTTCAAGGGATAATATTTTTGTTTGGTAAGTACAAATTTTAGTTCATGCATAATTGCAGAGGGCAAATATTTTTAAATATAAAATTTCTCATTTTGAAATATTAATATTTTTAAAGCTATAAAAATTATCAACAAATAATAATATTTATTCATTATTATTGAATTATTTTTTACAGAGAAGGGGAGTTAAAAAAGTGATTCACTCCAGGTGTCAAGGATGCTAGAAACATCACTAGTCGAGTATCTAAAAGGCTACTAGAAATAGATCAAAATTTATATCTCAACTTCTTAGCAGCCACCCCAAAAGAAAACAGAATTAGTAAATATTTTAGCATGCTTTGGGAAAGAATGAAGTTGTTAAAGTGCATTGTTTTTCTTGGTGATATAACCTAATAAACATTTCCCTTATGAGTCACTGTAAAAATTTTACCAGTGGTGGACAGAGCTGACAAAGTTTTCATAAGAAATTGGATAGCAGATATCACTGGCCTGTTTGTGGTAATGGCCTTAGGTGAGGGTTGATGGCATAAAAACTTTTTGCAAAAGCAATTTTTTGAATAGCCAAAATGAAATCATCTAGGTAGAGAGACTTCTTATTATTTTTTCCTGAGCCAAAGGAAAAATTGTTTCCCAAAATGTCATATGGGGAACATGTAAATGACCCTTAGAGTTAATTACTTGCAGTTAAATAAGCTTGGAAAAGCAGTGGTGACTCCTAGGAGATTTACAGAGCACAGTCCAGTGTTAGAAGATCAGAGAAGTCACTGGGTTCAAAAAGCTTATTGAATTTGAGTTCAGTGTTTTCCATATTTAATTTGAAGTAGCCCCCACTTTTTTCCCCAAAGTAGCATTCCTTAGGATATGTATTCCTTAGAAAACACTTTGGAAGTGGAAGAATTTTGTATCCTTCAAGAATTGCTCCATGGTGCTCTTTCCATTCCCTGTAAAGAATGACAGTGTCTCTGCCAGTGATCACACCAACAAGGACTAAATATCCACAGATGTACAACCAATGGACAGTAATGCTAGCTTGAAAAATATGTCAAAGTTGCTGTTACCAATAGTGTTACATTTTCCTCAGATTTTCTAGTGGCATCGCTTTTCTCCAAGGAAAACATCATGCTCCTTTTGAAGGTAGGTGCTCCCCTAAAATCAGGAAGTAATACTTACTGAATACTTTCTCTTTTTCCCTTTGTTCAGAAGAGCTTCATGAGGTACCGTTTATATAAGAAAGATTTCTGAAGGAAACTAGTTCAAAGAAATAGAGTGAACATACCAGGAAACAATGAAAAAAGTAAAACAGAGTGGTTATAAGCATTTTCATTATGATTAAAAAAAACAATACCCATCAGCTGTACAGTTATGGGGAAGGGACATAGAAAGAGGAGACACCCATTTAGCAGAGTAGAACGGTCTCTAAAATTACAATAAGTGTGATTTAGATACACAGCTTTTTATTTAAATCATGAGAAAGTCATCATTGCATAGTCGTATGATGAAATCTAGGAAAGAAACTTGTCAGTAAAAAGTCATGGAGAAAAGAAAAAAGGTCCAAAAATAGTCAAAATGTTCTCTGGAGAAAATTCATGAATTAAAAGAAATAGTCAAGTACCAGATATCTAGGATTCTGACAGAACCACTAAAATTTGAGAAAGGACAAAGTTGTATTTTGTTATATATTTTCATTGAGACCTTGGAAAGTTAGGGAAAGTAAGTCTTATTAAGATTTAAAGTCAAGTGTAACTCAACTCTCTGGCTTTCAGGGGTGAGAGGGATAGCCCTGGCCTGGCTGGTGCAGGTGTTTGGGGTTGAGGCTGGATGGAGAAAGCTCTGTTCCTGAGATCATCCTAGGAGAAATTGGAAAGGCCATTGGGAGGAGGGGTCCAGGTAAAGAAAGAACTTCTGGGAAGCCCTAGGGGATTGAGATGACACACGGGAGGGCAGTTGGATAGCTATTCCGACACAAGCTGTTGCCAAGTTGACTATTTTTCAAGTTCCACATTTCAAATATCCAGACATAGCTGAAAAGGCAAAACAGAATAGAAAATGGAGATCGATGATTAGGAAAAAATTCTTCAAGTCAATTATAACAGTATAAAAAAAAAATTATTGTGTAGTGCTGAAGACACACACATTTTACAGTCAGATGACCTGTTTAAATTTCAGCTACATCGCCTGACTAGCTGTATAATCTTGTACAACTTATTTAATCTTTTGACTTAATTTCTGTATCTATATAATTGGAATAATATCATTATCTGCCTCCCAGGATCGAAAAGCTAGATTTGTAGTTTAAGACAAAGCCTAGCACTTAGTTTCCTTTTTTTTTTTCTTGAGTAATTACTAATCACAAACAAGTGAGAATGTGATCAAAGATAAGCCAACTATGATTTTCAAAGTAATCTAAAACCAAATTTTCTTTGCTTAGTTATTTTTTTGTTATTTTATTTTATTTTTATTTTTTACTGTGGTAAGAACACTTGACAAGAGATTTATCCTCTTAATTTTTTAAGTGTATGATAGAGTATTGTCAGGCATTTGTTGTACAGCAGACCTCCAGAATTTATTAATCTGGCATAACAGAAACTTTATACTTGTTTAATAGCAACTCCCCATTTCTACCTTCCCCCCGCACTTGGCAACCACCCTTCTCCTCTCTGCTTCTGCATTGCAGCATCATTCACAATAGCCAAGGTATGAAAACAATCTTAACATCCATCGAAAGATGAGTGGATAAAGAAAATTCAGTATCTACACAGGAAAGACTATCATTCAACCTTAAAATTGTAGGAAATCCTGCTATACTCGACAACATGGATGAAACTTGACATTACAGAAATTAGCCAGGCACAGATACTATAGAAAAGACAAATACTAGCTGATTGCACTTACATGAAATATCTAAAATCAAATTAAAACTCACCTTCTGGGTGAGGGGCTTGTGAATATGTGTAAAGGATATTTATTCAATATTTTTTGTTTGTTTGTTTTTAGCAATATTGAAATTAAAAATACAAAAATAGAGAAAAAGCTGATTTCTACCTATTTTTAATCTGCAAAGCTAGAGGTAAAAAAAAAATCTTGTGATAAAGTACCTGATTTTGGTGTATTGCTCTTTTCTTTTCTGAAGAAAAGTCAGGGAAACGCTTGGGTATCAGAATGACAATATGAACTTAGTCACTGAGCAGCAAAGTTAATTTTCTAGTAAGTGCCATTAGTGCTGAGCATATCATCGCCACAGAAGGAGAGGCGTATTCAAACTGATACACATAGAATCCAAACATCTGAGTTATACATTTTCCTAGTATAACATAGCTTGCCTCTATATGAGCCCAGATGTTACATGAGTCTATCCAGGGAAAAAGAATACAAAGCAGAAATACTGTGTTCAGTGAGTAGTGTGTTAAACTCTCAAGCGACTGAGACAGCTTGTCTCCAGAGAGAGGGCGGGAGCATGCTGGGTTTTCCTAAACGAATCTTAAGCTGGGGGTGCATGTTCACATATTTTCTTCTCATCCAGAAGGTGGGCTGTATGGAGCATCCCTGTACATCAATACCAGTGTGTCACTGGGCATTAATTCATTCAGAAAATATATACCGTCTACTTGTGATATGCCCTGTATGGCCCTGGGGACATAAGCCTGGACAGTGCTGCACTCATAGGGTTTATGTTCTCATGTGAAAAGACAGACAACATGCAGGGAAACAAGCAAGATTATTCCAGATGAGCATAATTTTCATGAAGAAGTAAAACACAGTAATGAGATATAGAATAGGCTGTCACGACATTTCTGTGGAATGAAAGAAGGAAAACAGTTTCTCCACAAATGTCACTTGGCAATTGCTCCAAGCAACACAGATGCCCTTTTCCTGAGGTTACTCATGGTAAATTTTCTTCTGTGCTAGCTATGCAATAAAAGTCCATAAAGAGAGGGTCCCCTGGTCCCCATCATGTTCTTCTATCCCCCGCCCTCCACACACATTTCTTCATGAAAGATGGTTTGGCTGTTCTTGGAAAAAAATCTCTGTTGAAATCCTGAATCTAAATAAAGATCAAATCTTTTTTTTTCAATTACAGTTAACATTCAATAATATTTTGTATTAGTTACAAGTATCTAAAGAAAAAAATAAAGACAAACAAACAAACAAACAAACAAAAACCCAGAAATCGACTCATAGATAGAACAGTCTGACGATTATGAGATCAAATCTTTTTGATGACCTCTATACTCCAGGTCCTGCCCCCCAAACTCTACGTGTATATTCACTTTCAACACACGTGACAGGCTTATAATCTAGGTGCTATTTTTAATTCTCTTTTTACACATGAAGGTATTAAGACACAAAGGAATTTAGTTACTTGCCTAAAGTTCATGCATCTGCTAAATGGCAGAGTCAAGATGTAAACCAAGGCAACTGGCTTCAGAATCTGAGTTCTTTCCTCAATGTCACGGTAAATGAAAGAGTCATAATAATAAGGATACAGTACTTTCCTCCCCACCCCTCTCCTCCATACGTATATACACTTCCTAACCAAGTATTTGTGTGCATGAGTTTTTTTTATTTGCAAGAACTGAGAGAGCCATTATTGGGTAACATGCACCATACCTGCTAGGGAGACCTACTTCATTTTTCCTTTCCTATTTTCCTCAATGTCCTTCCTGTAGATCAGGGGTCCTCAACTCTGAGGCCGCGGACTGGTATCGGTCCGGTCCATGTCTTGTTAGAAATGGGCTACACAACAGGAGGTGAGTGGCAGGCTGGCGAATGAGTGAAGCTTCATCTGTATTCGCAGCTGTTTCCCAGCGCTAGCATCTCCGTCTCAGCTCCACCACAGATCATCAGGCGTTAGATTCTCATAAGAGCACAGGTCCCCGGTGCCAAAAAGGTTGGGGACTGCTGCTTTAGATAATCAAACTGACTCATGACTTTCTAATATTTAGCACCTCTGGACTCCAGAAAAGAAGTGTTATGCCATTGAGAATATAAAGTTTTGCTACATGAAATAATATTTTTATTTCATCCTCCCCCACTAAACTATAAACTGCTGGAGGGCACAATCTACTTCTTTGTTAGTATTTTATCCCCAGTATTTAGCAAAGTTGCAGATACACAAGATTAATTATTAAGCACTTATGAGATGAATGAATGCATGAATAATGAGATTACAGCACACACACACACACACACACACACACACACTTATATAATGGCTTCTTGATTTGTTTTCACTCTTCTCCAATGGAACAGTCATTTTTGCAGAGAGTAATGAACCATTAAGCAGTAAAATGCTGCTGCTCTCAACTGGGCCATCACTGTCAGTAACAGAAAAATTAAGAGAATGAAAATAATCATTGCTTTGAACCCTTCACAACTAAAGAACCTTTATTTAGATCCTTTTCTAAAATAATTATCTTTTTATAAACAGGCATTTGATCTCGTCCGCTCTTGAACGAGTTATTCCTGTGTTTGGTGCTCTGTTTTGACTCCAAGCTACCTTCTGGGCCCCCATCTGTCAATTGCAAAGTGTTACAATTATGACTTCCCCTCAGTCAAATCTGCTAGTTTTCTCCTACTCAGTTGCTCTAGCACTTCAGCCTTCCTTAAAGATCCTTGCTTTTAATAAAGATCTTTGCATATTTTTTCTCTATTATTCATTGACTTACACCCTTTCACAGTT
>NW_006442124.1:1748300-1758266 GCF_000325575.1 Pteropus alecto | reverse complement strand
TTTGGTCAACGTGCTATTGACTTTGACACTTGACAGTTTTCTGAAGCTTTTGCTAAGTAAATTGAAAATCAGGACAGTGCAACAGGAATTTAGCCTGGACCAGCATGTGCCACACTCCTTTTTCACATCATCTGAAATCCTAACATAGTCACTACTTTCAAGTGAAGCTCATGATCCAACTCCATTTGTTATGGGTTTACCACATTTGTTTACTATGTTCAACGGTAGAACTTTAAATTGTAAGACATTTGAAAACTTGTCAAAATTAAAATTAAAAAAAAAAATCAGTGGGAGAAAATATTTGAAAAGCACCTTTCTGATAAGACATTTGCACCCAGAATGTATGAAGGCCTCTTATAACTCTGCAATAAAAAGACATGTAACTCAATTTAATAATAGAAAAGGATTTGAATAAACATTATTCTGAAGAAGACATACAAATGGCCAAATAAGCACATGGAAAGACCACCAACATTGTTTGTCATTAGGGGAATGAAGATCAAAGTCACAATGTACAACTTCACACTGACCAGCGTGGTTATAATAAAAAAATAGAGACAATAACTATTGTAAAAAATGTGAAGAAATGAGAATTCTCATACATTACTGATGGGAATGTAAAATGATTCAGTTATTTAAAATATAATTTGTAGTTTCTCAAAAAGTTGAACCTTCAGTTAGCATACAATCCTGTAATTCCATCCTTAGTCATGTACCCAAGATAAATAAAAACATGTACTCACAAAAACTAGATATAATAATGCTCATAGCAGCATTATTTTTAAAAACCAAAATGTGGAAACAACCCAAATGTCCAACAACTGATAAATTAATAAACAAAATGTATCTGTATAATGGAATATTACTCTTCCATAGCAAAGAATGAAGTATTGATATGTTTCAATATAGATGAACCTTTTAAACATTATGCTAATGAAAGAAGCCAGATTCAGAAGACCACATATTGTGTGATTCCATATATAGGAATGTCCACAATAGTCAAATCAATAGAGAAAGAGAGTAGTTTAGGGATTGCCAGAGGGAGGATAGGGGAGTGACTAGATATAGGTATGGGATTTCTTTGAAGAGTAATGAAAATGTCCTAAAATTAGATTACAGTGATGGTTGCACAATTCTGTGAACAAAATGAAAATCATTGACTTGTACAATACAAATAGGTGTATTTTATGGTATGTGAATTAGATCGCAATAAATTTATTTAAAAAGAAGAATAATACTATGGCCCTCCAAACCCCACTGAAAAACAGTTGTCATTGATTCAAGGAAGTTGTAAACTCAATGGAAAAGATTGAAAGGGCAAAATTATTTCCCAAAGTGAGTTATCAGTGACTCTGAGTGAAGCTGATCATCATGTTTGAGGGGCATGTCACTAGAATATTGCAAATAAGTGCTGGAAACATGTTTATCAAAGGAATATGCATGTTTTGTATTTTATTTCGTGAGATTAATACATTTCATTAAATAACACATTTATGTTTTGAAATTTACTTATGTTAGAGAAATACTGAAAACTTAATCAGTGGTTTCAATATAAAATAACATAAAAAGGACAGATTAATATAAGGACTGAATTTTCTCATTTTCTAGACTCTTAGTTTCTTGGAGGACTATAAAGGCATTATTCGCTACAGGAAGATAGTCTGTGAATTTCATTTAGATTTGTGGATTTTGACCTAATTAATTTTATGTCTGTGATATCGGACTTGAGGATCACCATTGATGAGCAGAGATAATGCCTCTCTTACGTTTTCTCAAACCTTTTACCTGTAGATTTTCCTAGCAGAATGTTCCTCTAAAATAATAAGGTCTCAAGAGATGACAAAGAACAGGCACCTTATTTATAGTGTCATGTGGACTAGCAAATGAGTGCATGGATTTCTGGGTGTGTTTTTTTCTCTCTGTGTGTGTGTAAGGTAGGCTGGTGTGTGTGTGTGTGTGTGTGTGTGTGTTCATATCCCCAGAAGATATAAGACCTCATTTCAAACTGTTAAATTGCATAGGAAGGTAATACTATATATCAAGACATTAATTCTCTTTATAATGAAAAAAATGAAACTAGTATGAAACTAGTGTATTTAATTTTGGAATCATATTTTAGTGAGAGAAACCTGGTTTCTATTGACTCAGTAGAGTCTTGTCATATCTAATTTATTGTGGTAGAGTTTTGTGGGTGAAAACATATATAAATGTATAAGTTTCATGTATAATTGCAAAGCATAGATAAAAATAATTTGACATTGAAATTTATACTTAAGAAATGGTGCACTTCGCCGCAATCAATTTTTCATTATGCTGTTGAGATCAATAGCTACAAATAAGATATAAAAACTCTATTATTGATGGGGCACACGTCAGTATAAAATGTGCAGTTTTCTATAGCATTTCAGGGGGAGAAAATTGTATTATACAGTTTCCAATGATATTCATATTGTTCTGTAGAGAATGCCTATTAAAATCAATGTACAGTAAGTCAACACAGGATATTTTGTAACATCGAGAAAGGACAGAGTGCATATAAAAAAGACACTACTATGTTTTAAATATTATCTTAAATTCCTTTGTCAGAGGTTGGATTGGATTGCTGAAATAATGAGGATACATGAGTTTTTTATCATTTGAAAACTAGTCCAGCTTGATCATTATCAAATCCAATCATTTTAGAAAGCTGTTTGGCCTTGTATCAATTGTTAAATAAAATGTGTGTTACCCCAAACCCCAATACTTCACATCAATGACAAAGCTGCAGAATAGCTGCAGAGCATGAATTTAGGAAGGGGAAGAAACTAATGCATGGGAAAAAATCTTTGGAATCCAAAGAAAAATGTTCATGTAATATTGTTCATGGTACTTCTGGTCTTAAAACTGTGATCACAAGCCCTGCCAACCCATCCACTTAGAAAATAAATGTCATCTCAGAGATGAAGATAATAGGGAACATTTTGATGTTAGATTGATTAAAGAGTGGTGGGCTTGGCTTAGGACATTTATTTTCTTTTAGAATCTCCATTTTTTGGTTAAAGTTTACATATGACTTTTTTTCTGATGCATAACAGAGTAAAACCATAAAGTTCTCAGATTTATTTTAAATAGTCATACTTTTTCTAGATGACTTTACTCAATCACTTCTACTTTAATGATAATCTACTGGGCAATAATATAAATATATTTTAATCTATGTCCAATTGCGTCAATCTGCCCTATTTGAAACTACCAGTTTTTCATTTCTTATGATTAAAATTAGGCTTGTTTAAAACAAATAACTCCACAAGGAGACATGTTACAAAAGGTTCATATTATTTTTATGGTCAAATGATATTTATTCATTATCTGGACAAACGTGGTACTCTGTGGGGCATCTATGCCTCCTTAAAAAGCATAAAGGAAGATGAAATTTGCCTAGAGGGATTGATATTCAGATTTTGAAAGATATATATTTCTAATTTAGAGAATAATTTATTTCCAAGTACACTGACTATGAATAAGCAGACTTTGAAGGCAAGAAAGAAGAAAATTATAACTTAGTAGGTGGCCTAAAAGTGTCATCACTGATAAAATTTTGTTGACCTACAAATATTTATTAAAACACACCCCAGAATGTTAGGAGAGTCCAAGCCTGTATTATTAAGAAACTTTCAATTTTATAGGGGAGGTGTGCAAGTCTGTTAGAGCAACCATAACAAAATACCATACATTAAGTGTCTTAAAAAACAGGAATTTATTTTCTTATAGGCTTCAGCCTAGATGGCAAAAATCAAGGTGTGAGCAAGCTCTTTCCTTGGTTTGCAAATGGCCGCCATCTTGCTGTGTCCTCACATGGTCATTTCTCTGTGTGTGCACACTCCGGTGTCTCTTCCTTTCTTCATAAGAGCACCACCAGTCCTATTGGATTAGAGTCCCACCCTTATGAGCTCATTTAACCTTAATTACATCTTTAGAGACTTCTCCAAATGCAGTTGCCTTGGGGGTTAGTGCTTTGACATATGAATTTTGGTGAGACACAATTCAGGGTAAATGAGGAACTAAGAAATGTACACGAGTACCTTTAGGATATTTAGTGGGTTTCCTAAAAGTGCTCTGGTGTTTAGGAGAGAGAAAAAGTTTTAGAATCTTTCAGGGTCTGAACATGAGTTATTTCATTCCAAAGATGAAGTGGGAATGGCCTATATGACATTTATAAACTTTTAAAGTCAAAACTACCAAGAATCATTGAAACTGATGAAGATAGATTTTATCAATTCAGCAAACTACAGGCCTTGATAACAGGTAGGTTTTTCCTGAGTGGAGGTGAAACAATGAAGGCACCATCTGCTGTGGACAAGACTTGGGCAAAGCAGCGGCAGACATGGCAACCTTGGTCAGACAGTGGTGAGCAGTGCAGTTTGGCAAGAATATAAGGAAGCAATGAGAATGACACCTACAGTGGTGAGCACAGAGTCTTGAAAGTCTGAAGACACATTTTCATTAAGTGCCAATGACAAAATTTGTAGCTTTTGAGCCTGAGGCAATACACTTAAAGAGATCAAGAATCCTTTGTCTTATAGGGAAAAGAATGGATTGTAAGGTGAGTTAGTGGAAGAAGAGAAAGAAGTGAACAATTTGTGTTCTGTCCAGTGCTTATGGCACCAAAGGGTACAGCCACAGAACTGTGGTCACTCTTAAGTTTCAGTCCTACCTTGATTTTATTTATGACACATTTTGTTCTTTTCTTTATAAAAAATCTTACTTCCTGAGAGGGCAGGAAAGAAATAAAGATTACTGAATATCTCACCAATACTAGTTGCTCTACATTTATCTAATTTAACTCTTAAAATAGAACTATGAGATGGGGTATTCCATCATCATTTTGTGATATTGTTAAGCAAGGCTGGAGAGGCCCAAGATTACCACAATAGTTACAATAGTTCATACAGGTTGTTGGTTTTATCTGCTCCAAAGAATGAGCTTTTTACAAGGCATGGTGCATAATCCCAGCATTCTAACATGAAGCAGCTTGACAGAAACTAATTTATGATGAAATAACAGACAAATCAGGAACAAGATGGCAATCTGATAAACTAAGCTAAGGTTCAGGATAGGAAATAATGAGAGTAGAGGACTTCAGGAATGCTGAGGGGCATTGGAGATGGGCAGAAATCCAGAAAAATACCTGACAACACAGCACCATGCCACCCCTTTGCATCATTCTACTATACTGCATTACAGAGCTCCATTGCATCATCCTGTCCCATTGCATCGCACCATCTGATTGCATCAGGACTCCCCAGTTTCCAGCCTTGACTTCTATGAGTGTAACAGAAGATCGTGTCAGAATATCATGTCAAGTTCCACAACTCACTGCATTAGAAAGTTCTGTTAAGAAGAAAAATAGAAGAAGGAATGAAAATAAGCAATTCTAGTTTGAGTTTATATCAAACAAGAAAATGAATAAACAAACGAATAGGTATTTATTGTGCTTATAAAACAGCCCCTAGGCTTGAGGTAAAGGGACACATTATTGTACTGGTGCATTTGAAAGAGGCCAGATAGACATAACAATTATTTATAGATTAAAATCTATGTATATTATGGCCAAATGGATTAACATTGAAGTAATGAGTGGAGTAATTTAGAAAAAGTCTGGCTATTTAAAATAAATCTGAGAACTTGATGTCTTATTGTGTTATTCATCAGAAAAAAGCTTAACAAAAACAGTCAAGATTTTAAAAAATGAAATTAATGTCCTCAACCAAACCCATCACTCTTTAAGCTATCTATCACCAAAATAGTCCTTATTACCTTCATCTCTGAGATCATATTTCTTCTTAAACTAGATGGGATTATAGGACTTACGATCATAGTTTTAGGACCTAAAGCACCATGGCATAGACAACTGAACTGGCTTGTCTATATAAAATTTAATTATTTGCACTTATTAAGAAGAGAGTGTTACCTACTTTTTAAGATGGGGACTGCTTCTTTTACATTCCTTCCTTTTCAACAGCTTCTTAGTCCAGCGAGGCTATTCTTTATTAAATATGTTTAACAGATGCTTCTAGTATTATGGTGAATAGAGCATAGTTTAAAATATGCTGTCTTAAAACTCATCCTTGAACATATTAGTATACACACACATACATACACATACACACATCATATTTCTGGCTCTGGTAATGAGTCATAGTTTAAATATACATGGTTCTATGGTATTCAGAAGTTATCTGTAGGCTAACAGAAATGAAATAGCATTTAAATGTAACAATACCTATGTGTTTAATATTAATATTAAAATATTAATATTTTAAAATTGAGATTTGGTAAAAGTAAATCTACAATCAAAAAATAAAAAGTAGAGACACAATATAAAGCCGTCTTTACCTAGAATATATAATATTTGATCTTAATGAAGGTAGAAAAATATTCATTTAAAATATATCGTACAAATTTTCTAGGAATTCATTTCATAACATAGTAGGTGCTACAAACAAAAAACACCTCTGCTTTTTATGCTCCTTTAACTGAGCTTTGGAAAAGCCTTATCTTGTGAGGACTAGATCTCATTAAAAGTACAGGGAAGCATGTTTTTGACTGCCTATGTTTTGAGAGTAAAGTTTTCATGGCTAGATATATCAGGTTAGGTTTCCTAGAGAAATAAATTAAAGTAATTTTATTTTAATGAGGACAGTATTATTTAAATCTTAAAAATATAATGAAATAAAATTGAATTAGAAGATAAAATGATAATAAATTTTAAATAAATAATAAGCTGAATGATGATGAATCTTGGAGACAGTTGGCAGATAACAGCCAAGAGAAGTAATGCTCATTGTATAGACATCTTTGAGGATCATGGGATGCCATTTAGACTATAAATCAACAAAATTCCAAATATGAAATATAACCAAGATGTCATTTATTCTAAGGTAGCAATGTAATATAGAGTAAAAAACACAAATTCTGGAATCTAACGATCTGGGTTTATATCCCAACTCTGCAATCAGTTTTTTCTGTTCTTTATCTCTATCAGTTATTTTTTGTTCAATGTCTTCAAACAATCTATGCTTACATTTTTTTATCTATAGAATGGGACAAAAGTAATGTGTTTGAGAATTACATTAATTAGTATTTGTTAACCAATTAAACTGCTTCGATCAGGCTAGACGTTGTGATATTAATTTGAACTGCCACATAGAAATAATGCATTTAAAAGTATATATATAATCTAAGTTAAGAGATGTATTATATATAACATAATATAATATACTCATAGTATATAATATAGTATATACTATATTATATACTATGAGTATATTATATATAATGCACTCTTACATAGACTATAATACATAGTATACGTATATTATATATAAAATCTCCTACTGTGAATATAAAATAAATCTTGCTAATTTCAGAAACACACACAAGCTATTTTTAATTAAAATTAATTCAAAAATGGCATATAAATTTAGATAGTTTTCATTTATCACTTAAAAATCAAGTTTTTTAAATTGATTTTAATCTCTTTAAAAAATACTGGTTAAAAATTGTTAATCATGTACCATGTGCATTGTGCTATCAATAGGAAGATAGATTCAAAGACTATTGTATCTCACTCTTTCAATATATAAGATAGGGAAAATTTCGAGAGTCAATATTAACTCTTTCAGATTATTGGGACACCATTTAAAATACAGCTTATAACTTAGCACAATAATTATACCCCAGTGACCTAGTCTATAGAAATAAGAGGGAAGTTTATAATGATAAATGCCTACATTAAGAAAAAAGAAAGATCTCAAATAAACAACCTAACTTTATACCTGAAATGACTAGCAAAAGACCAAACAAAGCCTAAAGTTAGCAGAGGACAACACATAATGAGTGTTAGCAAGGATTTATAGAAAAGGGACTCTTGTAAAATGCTAATAATAATGTAAATTGGAATAGTCCTTATGGAAAATGATATGGAATGCTCCTCAAAAAATTAAAAATAGAACTACATATGATCCAACAATCTCACTTCTGGGTATGTATCCAAAGGAAATGAAGTCAGTATCTCAGGGAGATATCTGCACTCCCATGTTCCTTGTAGCATTATTCACAATAGCCAAGATACGAAAACAACTTAAGTGTTTATTGGTGGACGAATGGATAAAGATATATATCAATATCACTTGACCATGAAAAAGAAGAGAATCCTGCTGTTTGCAACAAGATAGATGAACCTAGAGGATATTAGGCTAAGTGGAGTTAGCCAGAGAGAGAAAGATAGATACTGTATAATCTGACATATATAAGGCAGCTTAAAAAAATTAAACTCATAGAAACAAAGAGTAGAATAAGGATTAAAAGAGACTGAGATTTGGGGGAGTTGGGAAAATGCTGGTCAAAGAATACAAGCCTTCAGTTATAAGAGAACAAGCTTTGGGAGTCTGATGTACAACATGGTGACAAGAGTTGACAATGTGTCATGTACTTGAAATTTGCTAACAAAGTAAACCTTAGGTGTTCTCACCACACACACACAAAAGTTAAGGATGTGAAATGATAAATGTATTAATTAACCTGATTGTGGTAATCATTTCACAAATTATACATATGTTAAATCATTACATTGCATACCTTAAATAGATATAATTGTATTTGTCAATTACACCTCAATAAAACTAAAAAAATTCTAATAATTGAATGAACAACTAAAAAATAATTTAACACAATACTTTTTTTGAGTACAAAAAATATTTGTAGTCCAGGGAACTATTAAAGACTAACAGGGATTTTATTATTTGTCTTTTTTCTTTTATAATATATTACTCTGAATTAAAGAAACAAATAAATATGAGGAAATAATGACTACCATTGTTTTATCACAGAGCTGAAGGACATCCACGAATTGACTCTGACTGTTCTTCATTTTTCTAAACTGTTAGGTGCTGGCTCATCAGTCATAGGACCACAGATGTTTTTAGATAAAAGAGACCAAAAGAAATGTCTCCTACATTTTTTTAATCTCCAGAAATTTGTGAAGACCACATAGCTTCTTCATATTTGCTCTAACATTCTAAACCAGGTGCTGGTAGACTGACCATGTCTAATGATATTACTATAGTTATAAGCAAATTATAAATGAATAGTTAGGTACACTATTAGTAGCTGAGATTTATGAAATATTTTAGATTTACCTGGACTATAGGTTTCATATAGTTCATTAAGTTTGAACAATTTTTATTAGATCAATTCATTGTTCACTTTTTTATTGATTGCCTACTATGTGCTAGTTATTAAAGACAGAAACAAATGAATAACCTAAAGCCCTAACGTTTAAGCCAAATATAATTTGATGGTAAATATAGATGCATAAAGAGATAATAGCATACTGTGACTTTGATGATGCAGCATGCAAAGAGAGACAGGCAAAGGGAAATCACAGCATTCACGACACTAAGTTGAGTGCTGGCTGTGTGCAGGCATTGCTCTAAACTTTTCAAGTATATTAATGATTTGATCTTTCCCATAATCATGAAGTAGGTACTATTTTTTACCCTCATTTTGTGGATGAAGATATTGACAGGCAAAGATGTCAAGTGACATACCTAAGGTCACATAGCTAGTAAGTGGCAGAACCAGGAAACACAGGAAGTCTTGTTCAAGAACTTGTCAGGAAGGACACATAAGCCAGGTGAGGGGATCTTTACTGAGGAGGGGTGGGCACAAGGTGTAGGTAGAGCATTCTGGGTAGAAAATGCAGCTCGAAGGAGCTTTGGCAGTGAAGGCCAGCTGCTGGTATGTCAGAGGATACAGCGTGGGTGAAAGGCAAAGTGCCCAAAGCAAGGCAGTAGGGGCGGAAGATGAACCTCGTGGGGAAGGCGTGCTGTGACTGCCCTGCTGCATATGTGGTCTTTCACCTGAGGGCCTGGGTCTCCCAAACTGTTCTCTGCGGTCGTTGCTTGATACAAGGTCTCTGTCATC
>NW_006442124.1:1738295-1748251 GCF_000325575.1 Pteropus alecto | reverse complement strand
TTTGGCAGCGTTCTTAAGATGTTAACATATGGTGAATTTCTAAGAGAGAGATACAGCTTTCAGTCTTCCCCACAGATTTTGGACCATTGAAACTTTTTGTTACACAGCATCTCATGGGACTATATTGTCCCTCAGAAGCCACTGTGGGAAATACATTCAGGCAATGGGGACTTGCTTAGTGATAAGAGCAGAGACATATAATGACAGACATGCGCTTGTGTTGATCCTTTGGAAACTGTGGGGAATTTGGATTTGAAAAAGCTAAAACAGGGGTTTAGAGACGACTAAGAGCTGTGTCCACGGTGAGTAAAATTGTCTTTAACACAACGTACCTTTCTTTTCAGGAGCCCTTTCCTCCTGAAGCTTCTTCCAACCTTCCTCAAATTCGGGACAACATTTTTTGTGTTTGACTATTACCCCCAGCTAAGTCATCAACAATATTTAGCCTTTGTCTAGAACATAGGGGATTAAAGAGTATTAAGTAAAATATTAAAGGTGTACTTTTATCGTATTGGATGTTGAGGGCTCATGGATATTTCTTTCAACAGAGGGTTTGAAGACCAAAATGCCCTCGAGATCCAAAAGAATAAATTTCAATGGTAGAAATGTAGAGGAAGGAGTTGAGAAAATAGAAAGCAAAAAACATCAAATGTGCAGACACCCGCGAGCTTTGTGATGGGATTGCCCTTGCTTTAGATGAATTTTGTTTGAATGAGACTCATAAAGGCTCTTTACCGGTAAAATGGGGACTATTAGGGTTCTAGTAGAATAAGGGCCAGTGACTTGGTTTCGAGAGCAGTATTCTACAGGACATAGGCAAGAGTAAAAAAATCAGAAACTAAATATTGGGATTAGAGTTAGGAAAAACATGGCTTTATAGACTTTGTGTGTTAATATTAATTATGACATATGGTAGCCATTCAATTTTCAATCAATTCTTGAGCATAAGGACAACAGTACCCGGGGAAATTCATATATCTCTGAATAAAATGGAGATTTATCAACAAATACATATTAGGACAATAAACTAAAAAAATTTCCAATGTAAGTAAGAACCCTAGAGCCAACATTTACATTAGCATAACTGTTGTGTACACAAAGAGCATACGTGGACTGCACATCTAAAAAATTGAGAAATTAGTTTCCTTTACTTTATTCTAAAACATTATTTTTTCTTTTTAAGGAAAGCTTAACATTTCCTGAAAGAGAAATCACGTGGCTGTGAATTTTTACTGAAGCAGGTAGCTTGCCCCAGCAGTTCGGAGTGCCAACCCACAAAGCTTTTTTCTGCCGTCAGTTTTGGCTTTAGGCATTTCAAAATTAATAGAGTGGGTCGAGTGAAGGACATTTTTGCAGGCTGTGTTGGATAAAAGTGAACATAAATATGCTGCTACCAAACGACTATGAGCAAACATTTATAAGGAGATGAATTTTTTTAAAATCCTGGGACAATAAAGTCATTGGATTGAATCTGAGAAAATATACACTGCTCTTGCTTGTCTTCTATAACAGGTTTTATTTTATGTTCTGTGATTTTATTCTTGGGCTAACTCCATGCCACTCTCACTTTGCTTTGAGTTTCTCAGCACTACCTCTCACGCCATGACACTCCATCTACGATAGGCCTCCCCAGTGGCTTATATTAATTTGTATATGAGAGCATGAATACTTCTGCTAGATATTACAAAGGCACAATTATTTTGACAACTTTTTAAAATTTTATGGTCGTAGAAGGAAGTTAATTCTGAACCAAAAGATAAAGAACAATGCCTCGCAACAGAAATGCTGACAGACGATGCCATATAAAGCCTTAACTGGTTTTAAAACATCATGGCATCTGAATAATTTGAAGAAATACATGTTGTGAACATTGTACCTCCAGCATTCTCATTTATTGTAAATATATAATTTTTGTCTTTTCATATAGTTCTGTGTGTCTTAGAGGAGAAAATTAAGAAACTTGAAACAGACAACATAGACCCCCAAATCTTTCATTTTAATGAAGAATATTGAATTTTTTTTCTTGTCATTTCTCAAAACATAAAGAGGACATTTGAATCCAGAATAGTCCAAAACTACACATAAGTGTTTTGATTAGAAGCAGGGCCAGCTTCACAGGCCCTGTGGGATCAGTAAAATCGTATAGGGTCTCATGCTCAGAAAAGAGCCTACACTTGGTTTAATGTTCTACAGACACCATCTTGAAATTCTTAATAATTTTATCTTTGATTTTTGTGTTTTCTTAAGTGAACTGGATCACTGGCATATGTGCGGGGAGTTTGGGGTCCCCTCTGTGGTCCCATCTTCCCAGGAGGAGGTCTTGGTTGCCCACTCCTCTGTCCCTCCTAGTGACCAGTACCGCTTTCTGCCTCAGGAGGGTCCTGGGCACATGGAGAGCGGCTCAAGCAGCTGTGAGGGTCTGCTCTCACCCTGAAGTTATCCTTGTGTCCAAGGGAGCATGACTTGGCATATTAAGTAAAAATGACCATGACAGATTCAGAGACAAAGATTTGCCATGGAAGTAGGAATTATTTTTCCTTTTTTTTTTTTTTTTTTTTTTAACAAGGTGCCCTACGTTTTCATTTTGCACTGGATATAAATGGTGTAGTTGGCCCGGATTTAGGATACTGTCTGTGTAAATAAATTGAGACTAATATTAGGCATGGATCTAATAATGCCCCTAATACCCCTTATCCCCACACCATTATCGTATTTGTGGTAAATGAGTGATCCCAAGTGACTCTCATAACTGGCACAGCTCAGCCAGTGGGCTGTCACTCAAGGAAGGTGTGTGGTAAGGAAGAAAGACATAGGGTAATTGACTCTCAGCTAGTGTTTGCAATTTTCACATGGACACGGGACCTGAGTGAGCCCTCTGATTCCTGGTGACAGATGTAGCCAGTGAATGTTTTCCTGAAGCCATGCTGGGGCTTGGGCTACGTGGTGGCTCCAGGGTGACTGTGGGAAGAGTCCATAGTCATGTTCTTGCCTATGCCTACTGAGTGAGCTTTCCTCAGTCCAAGGATGAAAGGGAAGAAAATAAAAGGCCAGTCTCTTTTTCAATTCTCAATCTATAAAATGAAAGGTGTTTGTTCTTTGTTTTGTTTGCTTGTTTGTTTTTCTTTTTCTTTCCTAACTGTGCCTCTTGTGATATAAATTCCACGGGTTCCATCCGCATGGCCTTCCCTTCCTTTCCAGTTCCTATGTGGGCGATTTGAGTGTGGTTGGCTCACTGTGTCTTTGGATCCTTTCTGGTCAACTTAGAAGGTGATTAAACCTTTTCAAAACTCTTTTACTCTGTCATGACTCTCTTTTTTTTCCCCTGTTGCTCTTTTCTTCATTGTGGGTCATTACCATATATTTCAATGTCATCAGTATTGTTTAATTAGAAGATACGATGAAAATATCTTTTCAATGCTAACCCACATATTACTCTTCATATGCTATGTTATCTGATAATTAATAGTGCATTAAAAATTAAAGTAACAATATATGCGTGAGAGACTTATTTATCCATGGATTTCTCTTTACCCCAAAGTAATCATTAAGCATTCCTAGAGTTAGAGGGTTTCGTTTTCCAAGTTTTTGAAAAGAAAGTCTGCCAATCCATTTTTAATAGTCTTTGGTTTTGTTAATATCAATGCTAAGTGTTTGTGCTCTCACTGAGTTATTCGATGCAATTTCTTTGAAACTCACATAACAATAATGGGAAACTCTACTGTCTGTTATTTCAATACACATCCCTGTCTTGGACCAGAAGGCACAGACGGACAGAGGACAAAGCTTCACCGTATCATTCTTAAACAGCATGAGTAATACAGACTGCCTCCCTGCACACTCGTTCTCTGATTAACCTCAGTTCAGGATTCTGCCAGAAAACAGGGGATGTGCAACCTTAAATTCTGATCAAATTCGGTAACATACCCTCCATGAACGACTGTATTAGGAGAGAAACATATATAATGAAGGAGCCCCTCCCCCGCTCCCCGTTCTGCCAGCGTGCCCCATCCCATGCCCACAGAAAGTCAGCGGCAGGATTGGCATCCCCATTCAGGAATACTTGGTTCTGATTTTCTATCGCAGAAGCAAATTGGGCGGCAGTTCCCGGTGCGGGTGGCGTGGTGAGTCGTTACTGCGTTCTCCAGATGTCCATGGCTGCACAGCCCCAGCGTGAGAGAGGATCCTGAGAAAACGCAAAGCCATTTTGTTATAATTAACCCAGGACTCTGTACTGAACGATATAGATAAACATTTACAGAAGTGTTTTTAAATTTGCCTGATTTGCTTGTATATTTCACGGTTCGTGAAAATTATACATAATTTAATAAAAAGTCTATTTCCCAGCAGCAAAAATACTTTTCTGAAAATTCATCTCGTCTCACAATTTATCACTCCTTATATACAAATTAGAACATCTTCCACAATACCTGTGACTTGTTCAAACATTTTGGATCTTAAAAGCCTCGTAATTATACCTTTGGCTTGAAATCTGAATATATCTATGGCATAGAATACCCGCTCCCTTTATAGATGGCTGGCAGGATTTGCTTTTCACTTTGGGGAGAAATCTATTCTTTGTAGAATATTCCCACACATGTCTGTGTCTATTTCTCAGAGCAGTGACACAAAGGATATGACCCCTTTGCTCCCAGTCACCTTTCATGGTGCTGAATCGCCTTGGACGTTGGTGCCAGTCAGCACGATTTGATTTGCTATGGTAAGAATAAGATTATATCTAACAGACGATGTCATTTCCAGGTTCAATAGGCACAGATTTAAAACTAGTCCTCTCTTTGACCCTCTGGGTTCTCTTGAACTCTTGCACCTTCTTTGACAGTGTTTGTGAATGAGTGAATTCATGAAAATTCAAGGTTATTTTAATGATAATAGCACTGCAGTGACAAAGGAAGAAGGAAGGGCTGGTCGTCCTAGCTCTGGCGCTCCTTCACCATAGCGACTTCCTTCCTGACAGACTGACTGCGGAGTGAATTCCTGTTGATGGTCAAAAGCTGAGAGCAGTTGTGCGTCTGCAACAGTGCTGCTGCTACTGGTCTGTGAACATGACATGCCTGAGAATATCGCATCACCATGGCAACAACAAACATGGGGCTAAATTCCATTAGCTGCTGTGACTCAGTGAGTCAAACAGATAATGTGCGGGGCCTGGCCAACTGCCTACAAAGGCGTATGTGAAAGTTGTGATGAATTAACTTCCGCTTGTGAGAGCTGCTTTGGTATAAATTCCCTTTTTGGTTACCCAGGTTCTCATATTTACAATTGTTAAAAAAAAGACGACCACCTTAAAATACATTAAATAGTCCACTCCCAAGAATGTACTTTTGGGACTACTCTCTGCTTATTTAAGATACTCACTGCTACATCTTTTTAAAATTATTCCATTAATCTAGATTAATTTTTAAAGATCTTTCTTGTTCCCTAAAAAATTAGTGACAAGGAGTTGAAACAAAATTTTATATTGCACTTATCTTCAAATGATTTTCTTCGAAACATCTAGAATGAGTTTAAAGTTGACAACATTCTTCAATGAGGTCAATGATATCAAGATTTTTGTAAGGAGAGAGCTCCTGGGTCAAAAGGAGAAAAAAAGTTAAATTGTTTGATATATTCAGTGCAATTGAAAGAAGTTCTAGATAAGATTAAAGAGTATAGCTATTTTCAGAATTATTTTGAAAGTAGGAAAAATAGCTTTAAATTATCTCATACGAATGAACCTACATCCTACTATCCTAAATTTGAAAAAGTTATGATCCTTTTAAAAAGAAAAATTTGATTGAGTAAATAACTTGCCATCTCTTTCATATCTAAGCAGTAACAGGGATAAGAAATAATAAAAAAAAAAAGCTAGTATAACACATGAAGATATGCCATCCTGCCCTTTTTATACCAGGTACCCATGTTTTTTTTATCAGGCCTACTTTTCTCTTCTCCCCACTTCTATCCATAGCTAGATTCCATCCTGCTAGCTTTCTCTGCAATATATCCATAAGAAATTTTGCCACGTTGTGGATTAGAGATGAGTATGTGTATAATTATTGACCAGATGAGAAATCAAAGTATTCACCGTCTGCTACAAAAGAATGATGCTAATGAACTTCAGGGAGTATCTACCTTTATAATTTAGACAAAAAGTATAAGCTCAGGCTACTAGTTAGTTTTCTTTGATTATGTCCACAATCTGCCTTGGGATGATAAAATAGATAATTAAAAATATTAAGCAAGACATTTTTAATAATTATAAACACATATATTATTGTTTTTCTCTAGAAACCTATTAATGAACAAAATCAAATAACTCTCTCTCTCTCTCACACACACACACATACAATGTTCTTATAAATAAAGACATATTTCTTAGCTGTCCTTTTTCTTTACCCAATAAAGCAATAAAGATAATCTTAGATCCTGTAAGATCTCATGTTTTATACTGCTCCCTCCATCCAAAATCCATCTTCCTCTTAAGCATAAAGATAGATATCATATATGTATTTGTCCTGAAGCGGGCATCAGTTACAAAGTGGAAGCACATGTCAAGGTCAGTGAACAGTCCTCCTGGACTGTGCAAATTGTGTTGGAGGCAGTAGAAAGAGAAAGGGCCCAGTTTATGCAGGACTTGTTCTGTAAGTGGGCAAAGGAACTAGGCTTTGGAAGACTTTTGGGCAGGACAATGATCTGACATAGGTGATGTTTGAAGATAATTTAGGAATCGAGCACAAAAGGCTGATGTGGTCATTTTAACAGTCTAGTCATGAAGTGCTACAGTTTAATGAACTGATACGAATGGAAAGGAACTGACTGTTGCAAGAAAAATTGCAAATTAAATAGTTTTTGCTGTTGTTGTTATGGTTGTAACTTTGATGGACCTTTTTCTCATGGAAGCAATAATAATGATTTTTCTGTATCTATTTAAAATATTTGAATGCAACCATTCTGCCAGGAAATCCAACATGCTTGAAAATACCAGGACATACACTTTGGAAAGGTCTACCTGAATCAGACAAATAGTGAAAATTCTTCATAAGCCAGATCATTTTAAAGCATCAAACATAAACTCTAAATTTATTGGAGTCCTTCTTTTTTTTCTTTTAGAAAAACAAAAAATAATACCATTGAGTCTTGTACTGCTTTAATATTTTAATAGAGCTTCCCTTACTTATAAGCTTATAAAAATTATAGAAAATTATAGAATTGTGAACTGTCTTTTTAAATAAATATGAAAATCACAGAATCTTAAACCAATCTATTCTTTTTCTTTTTTTGCTTTTGTTTCTTATTTTTTTATTTGTTCTTCAGTTTTTATTTGTGCTAGTTAAGTGTTTCAACGTGAAATTGAACTAAAATAAAGCAATATTATTTTCCAGCCTTTTATACAATTTCAAAATATGAAATTCTTCTTTTTTTCCCCATAGAGATTGTTATAGAATGATTGGTAATATGATGTTAAAAGTTATCTGCAATTAGCATATAAGCATATACATTTCTAATCAGAGTGTTTCAGGATGTTTGCAAACAGTTTGTCCTCTTAAATATTTCAAGCATTCCTTTCTCCCATACTCTTATTATAAAGAGTTACAAGATAAACTTAAGCTGAAGCTTCTTTTCTATATTTTAAATCCTAAATAAGATTTTTGAATTGTTGAGACTTTTTCATGCTTAAAATAATCAATACCCATTATTATACAAAAACCTTTATTTAAAGTCTAGATTATTGTACTTGTGTCATCTTCTTGAGCCCAAAACCCTGCTGCTAGCCACTGTTTTCAGTCAAGTCCCTTAGTGACTAGGGCCAATCTCTTTCAATATAGTATCTTTAATAAGCTGTGAGCACCAGCCCTTTAATTCCTTTTGTTGGTGTCTTAGAGGTGAGCAAGGTGAACTTCTTCCATCCCCACTTTATTCCTTGTCTCTATGTGCATGTGTGCCTCATATCAGCATTGCAATAACTCTAAAGGGTCAAAATGTAAGAAGCCTATGCCCTATGTAACTGTACAGCAGTTGTGTTTTTAGCTTTTTTCCTCAGCTCTCTTCTGTGCTTCTGTTACATTTTATTATTGCCAGCCTCTTTGATATATCCAAGCCTGCCCTCTCATCAGTCTCAGTGTCAGCATACGCACCAGGTGACAGAATTATCAGCAAGTTCAGCGTCAGCACCCCCTATACCATTGTGTCAGCAACTGACCCCATGTTGGTTCAAAGTGTTATTTTAAATTCAAATTCATCTATTTCATGCTGGGATTTTACTGATATTTAGAGGGAAATTATCTATTCAAGGTAAAATGGACATCTTTTCATTTTTCGTGGACTGGATAAACTAAAGAAACTAAAGGGTGAAACCCTTGTTCTTTAAAGGGGCTATGTGTAATCCTTATGCTTTCTGTCTTAGCCTCTTCTAACCTATCAGGTAACTTCTTTTCCCAGGAAATTACTGTTCCATCATTATTAAAGCTTATGATCTCCAGGTGAAGCTGTCCTTTAAGACTAAAGGACAAAAAGCTGTTTATGAAACAAACATTATGAATCTTAAAAACTCTAGTGTGCTGAGCCTCTATTTAGCTGGCAACCTCCCTTACATTTTTTTCTGCAAATGCTTTAGACTAAAACTGTGATGTTCTTAATACTATGAGATTATCTACCATAGAGGTGACCTTTTTGTTCACGAGTAACTTGAAAGTTTGTTTTGTAAATTCCTCTAGTACATTAACAAGAAGTCCTCAAACTATTTCTTCTTAAAGATGGCTTTTACTTGACCATAAGGAGACCTGCTCTTCAAGGCAATACTGTGAGACACTCTTATCCACTCCTATCAAGCCTTATTGTTCTTACTCACGTCTCACCTCCTTGATGCTTCTTACCTCATTTCCAGGCCAACCTGAAGTAGAGTTTTCTATAGTATTGGCAAAAGAGAAGGAGGCAGTAGATGTACATGCTTTTGCCCTTCCTGCTTAAGAATAGAAGCAGCATCCACATTTTGATTCTGTCTGGTCACTCATTAATTTGTTAAACAATATTTACCAATGGTTTTGTTGCTCGATGAGATTATGAAGACATTTTTTACGTCCCCAGAACTAAATATATTACTCCTTCAAGAAATATAAAAAAAAAAAAAAAAAAAAAAGATGTAGCTTTTTCCTATATTAATTAGCCTTTTGAAAAGTAGGGAAATCTAGAAATTCTAGTCCCCAAAGTCAAAGATAACAAAAAGGAACATTTTCAAGATCAAAATGGAAATCAGTTGTAGAAAGTGCTGTTCATAACGATTAGACCATATCTGTCAATAACTGGTGCAACTTTTCTGAAAATAATTTTTTTCTTCGAAACTTTTTGTCTACTGAACTATATTGGACACATTATTTTATCTGGAACATAGTTTGCAAACATTTAAATGAGTCACTTGAAAAAATTAAAGATCATTTACTATGTTCCAGATTCTGAAGATAGATCAGAGGGCTTTCATCCAAGAAACATATCATCAAATGGAAGGGATAGATGAGGACAGGATGCGAATCATTGCAATTCATTGAAGCAAGTGCAATGGGAGCACCAAAGATGAAGTGACCAACAGTGTAGGGACAAGGGTCAGGCAGACCAATAGCGCGGGCAAACACTTGAGATGAGAAGTGCTCTCTCAAGCACGGGTATTCAGTCTGGCCAGTGAGGGTCTTATAGACCAGAGATGGCAAAAGTTAAGCTGGAAGCTCACAGAGAAGGTGTTATTTTATCCTGAAAGACCTTGAGCATGAGAGAAACAAAATCAAATTTGCATTTTAGAAAGGGCAGTGTGGCAGAAAGGTGGAAGATAAATTGGCATCAGAGGAGACTAGAGATAGAGAAAGGAAGGGAGAGATAATGAAAGCATCCATGAATTTGAAGGGCAGTGCATCAGTGTTGCCTTCTGAAATTGGTATTTTGCCCTTTCTAATCTCTTTCTTCTCTCCTCC
>NW_006442124.1:1724759-1738261 GCF_000325575.1 Pteropus alecto | reverse complement strand
TCTCTCTCACACACACACACACACACACACACTGTGTAAAGTTTACTTCTAGTCATCTCTACAAATAAAATCTCATACAATTTCATTAATTGAAAACATAGTGTGGTTCACAAATATATTTTAGAAAACACATTTGCTAATATTACACTCAATATAATTTTTGAGTCCAAAACTGCTCAAAGAGTACAATGGCATGATTACAATTAAGCAAATACTAACTCAGTTTTTGACTAAATAATTTTATAATATTTAAATAAAGAAACAAACAGACCAGGACAAGTGAGCAGAAGAATAGTTAAAAATTAATAAGGTAAATCATGAGTAGTGTTTGGATGCCAAGTTTGTCAAAAGAAGAAAATACTGTGAAATTTTTAGCCACTGGGTTGCTGAAATTCTAGAAAAGCCAGAAAATGGAGAAAGTATTGAAAGGCTTAAAAAATCACAGGATTTCATGAGCCTCCTTGGCATAAAAATGGTTGGCATTCCCTTTGCACAACACACTTGAAGTCACATATACCATTACTCCATCATTTCATTGCCTTTCCACCCAACATATCTGACCCAAATAAATGAGAGCCCCGAGTTCAGGAATAGGAATATGGGGAAGGCATCAAACCAAAGGTTTTCTAAAATGCCTACCTCAGAGATTGTAATCATGTAATCATATATGGATATCAGCCACCTCTAATTCACCTTGTGTCACCAGGTGCCTGGTGTAGATCTTGCAATGAAAGAGATCTCTGATGATTGTGAACCACACCATGAGCTTGGTATTAATTAACAAATTAATCATAGGATGTACACATAAGGAGAGTGTTGTAATTGTTGAGTATAATTTCTACCGTATTGAGCACTTGTCATGCAATTATTAGAGTACTGAGTCTGACTTGCAGTTTCTTCAAGAGTTATGTAAATTAGAACTTGAAATAATTTAGGGGGATGGATTTCTGTCTGGTTCAAAGAATAAATCCCATCAAGTATATTGAGTTGTTTTCATGGGATAAAGGAAAGCTATACAATAATGTAACTTTTCAAAAGCATAACGTAAGTTCTCAAATGAACTTCAAACATTGTTTATCATTAGATCTGCCCTATCAGCTTCACGTATTAGAAATAGGATGTGCTTACTTTAAATAATTGCCTTTAAAGAAAAACAAGGACTAAGCATATTGTTATCTGAAAAGTATTTTGGAAACAAGCTAGATAATCTCTAGAAAACAGTTTCTTGTGGGGTTCTTTGGCCAGGTTAATTTACATTTTCCATTTATTCCACTTACATTTTAAAATGTACCTGCTTTTAATAGTAACGATGTGCAATTAACTTGCCATATTCCTTTCTAACTTTTCTCCTTGAACATAACATTTAGGTTTCCAATATAATTAAAAATAGTAAATTTTAAAAAAGTATTAAATATTTTTGTATCTAGTAAAATATCTTTTTTTCTTACTGAAGAGATAATTTTTTATATTTGTATTTATGTGAGCTTGATAGAATACTATTGAATCCTAAAGTTCATGTTAAATATCACTTTAAAAAGCATTATAGTGCTAACTTTGGCTTGAAATATAGCTGAGGAAAAGGTCTCTTATACAACAGAAAAAACAAAGCATCATGCTTTATAGCTGCAAATTATTTCATTACCCTTAGCATTCAAAATTGATAAAATGACAGCGATCACTAAGCTATGTGCTTACTCCATAAGCAATGTTGAAAATTTGAATTTGGGTAAATATATCCATGTATCATTATTAAATTATGCTAAACAAACACTAAAAAATACAGAGAAACATCTTACAAAAATGTTGATAATATAAACATTATATATCATTATTTAAATGAATATGTAAAAATCAATTAATTTTTAAGCAAACCTATTTATTGTATCTATATAATATCAGTTATACTGCTGTTTAAGTAGATAAATTTTAATGTAGCCTACAAAATTTGGTAATTTATTTTAAAGATAAGCTATATAAAAATTGCAAGATATCACATACATGAAAACAGAATGTATTTTGGGGGTTTGAAGGCACAAAATTGTTACAGACTTTTTAAATCAGAAATATTTTAAATCCAAATATAATTTAAGATATACTATGCTTTAAATATTTAATGAAATAATTCTTATTAAAATATCTTCCATCATTTCTAAATTATAGATTCTTACAAACTCATACTTTTCATCTTTATTGAATAATTCATTGGTTATAATTGTCATGCAAATTTTGACTAACATAATATGTGAATATCAACTTAATTCTTAAAATTAAGAATTATATTTTGTTTAGTGGTCTTTTTACTGCAGAGTTATTAATATTTTATATTTATTCTCTTCTGGATATCTGTGAAGACAAGCATCAAAATGTTTGTTAGTCATGTTATTTTATATTAAAATCCTCTTACTTCACTCAATAATAAGCTATTTTTTTCTCCAATGGGCACGCCTTGCACGTTGAATTCATAACGAATATGGCTGAAACGTATTTGAGGGAAGAGAAAGCTTTCCTGTGTTTTTGTTTGTGTATGTGTAACTTTATCTCTTACACACACACACACACACACACACAGAACTGAAAAAATGTGCACTTGAATTTGCTTCATATGTTTCTGTCTCTCATCCTAAGGTACCTTTTCTAAATCATCAGTAGATGAGCCATCTACATCAGTCATTAGATGTGAAAATATCTGGTTTAACTATATTTCATAATGTGCTTTCAACTTGAATAAACTTTGCCATTTTTCTGTTCAAACATGAGTGGAAAGGAACTTTCATTTCCACATCTTTAATGCTAAATAAAAACTGAGGAAGAAGAAACGGACTTTTTATCAAATGCATATTATGTGTTTAAATGCATCAAATATATATTGAACATGAATATGTTTTGCTGATGAAAAGAAATAAAATAATGAAAAGCAGGAAAACATGCCTAACCAACTTATGATCTTGTGGGGAGACTGACAAACAAGTATGAAATTTTAATGCAGTTCGAACCACGACAGGCAAAAAATGAGATGTTGCTAGCTCGCGCAGGAGTAGCGCCTAATCTGGAACCTGAAGATTTAGAAGGGCTTCCTGGAGGCGGTGGCACTAAAGTAAGACTGGCTGGACTAGAAGTATCTGAGTGCACAGAAGTGGTGGTGGGCCGGTGAGCTATGATAAAGCACACAGATATGTAACTGAGAGTGCTCTTTTAGTGAATGGTAGAAATTTGGTATAGCCCCTTATTTAATCTATTCAGATTTTCTAGAAAACAAACAAATAAGTAACAGCAAAATTAGGCTACCTCATCATGCCTAGAGTTTGAAAAACCAAAGCAAGAAAGTCTGGAACTGTTGCCTCCACTTTTCATCTTGCCATCTGTCCATGGAGCACTGACCTCAATAAAGCACGTAAGAGCCTGAGCAGATGAGAAAGAGACAAATCGGGGAGAAAAAAATAAGTAAAAACTAATATTTCAAAGCCGAGTGACTGCAAAGTGAAAAGCCAGGCGCAAAGAGAGCAGTATAACATACA
The DNA here is from genome assembly GCF_000325575.1 of Pteropus alecto. Classification (NCBI taxonomy): domain Eukaryota; kingdom Metazoa; phylum Chordata; class Mammalia; order Chiroptera; family Pteropodidae; genus Pteropus; species Pteropus alecto. Next base: position 1,734,746 of record NW_006442124.1, on the reverse strand, counting down.
CTTGGCTAACAACCCAGGAAGGACCTCCTGAAGACACTGGTTCTGCCCTCTCTTGCTAGTGACTTCTTCTATTGTCGGAATTTGAAATCCATGCTATCATGGCAGACATCAGGCTGAGAGCCATTCCGTTCCATAGACCGGTTCTTGCTCCATTCCACACTCCTCTCAGAAAGAGATTTCCGGAGTTCTGGCCTGGTCCAGGCTGAGGAGGAGCGAGGCCTCTAAGGCACGTTGAGAGCCCTTGACCGGGACAGTGGAAAACTGCAGCCACGATGTTGAAACTGAGTGACAGTGGGACTGAGGCAAGAGGCACTTCCTGTGGAGGCAGTTTGATGGAGGGGAAAGAGGGGTATGAAGATGCTTGGTTTAAACGTGAGCCCTCTGGTGGGAGGGGAGAGATGCCATAGGTGCTGACCAAAGTGTGGGGACTTGGTCTCCGGCACTGGACTGACACGAGCAGTCGTACTTTAGAGGGGAACTAAGAAAAATGGGAAAGAAAGGAAAGAGGCTTCGTTGGCCATGATTTTGGTCAAAAAGCATAAACATTGAAAGTGCCCTTAGGGATAGCACAACTTGTTTTGACATTTCAGTGGTGAAGGCTGAGATTAGTGAATGGTGCCAGGATGTCCTTAGCTATTTGTTCCACAGGACTCTTTCTGTGTGACTGGATCTTTGCTGAGCCATGCCTGGGGCCATGAACAAACACAGATGCATAAGTTTGGTGACTGAGGTCATCCATACATATCAGAAAGTAATAAGGATGTAAAATGCCATTGAGACTTTCAATTGGGAATTTGAGCTTTCATTAGGTGTGGAAATACTTAGTTCAATGATTTTTAAAAACTTTCCAAACGTTAGCAATGAGGTCACTCTGATTCTAGATTATGGCACACTACTTACAGAAACATATTTTCTTCATCATTTCTGTCTGTTCTTTCTCAATGGGGGACTAAAAAAGCTGCCAAGCCTGGAGATTGCGATTCTCTGAAGATTTAGACAAAGGTTGAGGGAGACAAATATTCCAGCTGCCGGGTCCATTCTTTCATGTGCCAAGGGTGAACCGTGTTTCTACACTGAAAATTGGGAACAAAGCCAGGAAAAGCCAGAACAAATTAATCCTACGCAAAATGTTCTATTAGGGAACGGCTCTCACCCTGGGTGAGCAAGCCAAGTGAAGTGAAATGAGGAGGGCACAAGGCTTTCTCAGCAGAAAGATAAACATATGGAATGTTCCAGAAACTTGAAGTATTTCACTAAGGCTAGAGCAATAAACGCAAAGGAGGAGTAGCCTGGCAATGCACTGGAGAAGCATGAGTGGGCTGCTTCACGGAGAGTTTTAGATGTAGTGCTGGAGTTTACATTCTTATCCTGCAGATATCCAGGAGCTACAGAAGAGGGTATTATTAACAACTTAGAAGGCCAGTCAGCTGTTCCATCACTTGTCATTTCCTCACAGTCTCAGATCTATACATGCTTAGGTATCCAATGTGCGGACTTGAAATTGATTTCTCTTGTCTATGTACAAATGGCTATAAAGTTATACAATATTAAACACATGAGTGTGCCATTTTATACAACTGGCGATATCGAGATTGAAGTACAAAACGTAAAAATAAATTTCATTCATTGATCAGGAACTAGATGGTTAAAGAAAGAGGTACATTAATTCTATAAAGAAAGTATCTGGTCACTGGAAATCTGCAATAAGTATTATGCATTACAGTAGTGGGGGGAAAAAATCTAAAACTTAAGGAAAGGATATGCTAAAACTCAGAACAAGTTTCTTAAATAAGACTAAATTTGCAATTAAAATATTTCCAAAATAGAAAACAAATAAGCAAACTAATTTGTAAGTGATCTCTTGCAAAAATTTTTTTTTTTTTTTGATGAATGATGTAGAGATTAGTACATAGAATGGCACTGAAAAGTTAGGTCTCATGTGGGTATTCACTTGTGATATTTCCAATTGGACAAAATAAATCATATTTACTAAACCATTTGAATAGTTTTATATGTAAGCATGTAAAACTCTCTGAGCGTTATCTTAAACAATAAAATAGTAAACTAGTTCTAAACAGACAATTTTGGAGAAATTTCTTTTGGTCAACTCTATTATTCCAATTATTAAATAAAACATACTTTCAGATTATTGAAGAACTATAATCTTCATACTTAATATTCCAATACATAATTATTTAGATTAATTGTATGTATATTTAGATTTGTCTACATAGATAATATATTTATATAGCTGCCACGATAAGAAATGTAAAGTATTTATTTTAAACATCTATAATTACCTGTCATATATAATTTATTTCTATTACTATCTACCTATCTATATATATAAATATATGTATATTTACTTGCACATATGTGTACATTCACACACATAGGCACACACCCATAGTTTAATCAATAATTTACCATAGTTCAAAGATATATTTGTGCTTTTTTTATCTTATTTTATTTTTTTATTTTATTTTATTTTATTTTAGATTCCATAAATACACGTAAGAGATCTTATTTAAACTACAACTGTTTGGGGTATGGAAAACATGAATTGATTTTAGATTTCTCAAGAGAATGTTTTTAATGTCTCACAAGAATATTCCACAGATATTACATTAGAAATTATCTTCAGAAACAATAAGAGCCAATTTTAGTGAGGCCTTGGGTATTTTTTCCAGAAAATTTGCTAATGTATATAATCAAACCAAATAATAAGCTGTAATACAGTGAGCATGCTGTTTTGTTTGAAAGGTATTCAAATGAAATCTTGCTCTGTATTTCATGTTTAGTGAGAAAATTAGTAATAATTCAACAAAGAAAATCCAATAAAGAGATACTCCTGTGTAGCATAAATCTCCTTTCCCTTTAAAATCTACAATAAAAATACCACACATACACATGCATGCACGAACAAACGCACATGAGCACACACATGCACATACAAACATAAAACACAGGGAGTAGAAACCTTAAAACCTGTGTCAGGAAGGCAAAAACCTAGAGTGAGCTGAGCTTTTCTGAACATGATAGTAGCAATGTTAAACAGGTTTGCAGTGAGAGGGCCAGCTAGAGAAGGAAAAATCTATTTCCCAAGGCTATGGCATATGGTTAGAGACCAAAAAGGTTGCCATAAAGGCCCACGTCCAATTTTGCATGTCTTTTCTAAATCAAAAGAATGAAATATATTGCTAAGAGTAGAGCTGTTCCTCCAGCCATGAGGCAGTAACAGGTAACAGTTTACTCTCATGTGTTAAAGAGCTAAAATGCAGATGAAATCTATGAAGCAACAGTGTTCAGTTGTTTGGCAACAGGCAGAATAAGATAGCAATCCCCGAGAGCAGAGAAACAAACACATGGAGCTCTGTGGTGGACCCACAGACTGATGGACAGATCTCCAGAATGCAGTGCAAAGATGAGGTACTCAAACAGAGCCCAGCACTCTACAAGTGTTAGAAAGACACACAACAGATTATAGGTAAGGTAGGGTAGCTGGAATTTGTGAGGAAAAATTAAAGAGGGGAGAGAATTTCAAAGAGAAAACTCAGGAAATTTGCAAGGAGTTCTTTCTCTCACACCAAGACTTGTACACAAATATTCAGGCAACTTTTCTTTTCAATAGCCATAAATTGGAAACAATCCAAATGTTCATCAAAAGTCAAATGGATAAACAGATAGTGCTATATCCATTCAATGGAAAACTATTCAGCAATCATGTGGAATGAAATACTGGTACAAAAAAAATGGTTCAGTGTAATGCATGGAGTGGTGATTCTCCCATAAATATGCCCATGTGTTACCCCTTGAAACTGTGAATGTGACCTGTTTTGGAAAAAGAGTATTTGCAGATGTAATTAAGATTCTTGAAAAGAGATCCTCACAATTACCTGGGCAGAATTTAAATCCTATGACAAATGTTTTTATAAGAGACAGAAGAAGACACAGACACACAGAGGAGAAGATAATGTGAAAACAGAGACAAAAATTAATGTCATGCAGCCAAAAGCCAAGGAAAACCTGGAGCTACCAAAAGCTGGAAGAGGTAAGGAAAGATTCTTCCCTGGTCAGTACTTGAAAAGGAATGAGTGACTTAGTGACTACCACAGTGACTACCACACACATCATTATTTATTACTGAGGAAATTATTTTCCTGGAAATAAGTGAGATATTGTATCAAATGGGAGTCTCACTGGTATTGTCATGTGTTCCAAGTTTCTAATAACTAGGTGAAAACATTAGGCAAGATCCATCGAATAATGTAGTTCCACACATTACCTGCAGGAAAACTGGATCACCAGATATCCTGCTCAAAATTTTGCCAAATAGGAGAATTCACCTTCTCCATTGTCCTTTGGAGCCATCTTAAATATTATTTTAAATACTGCAACAATCCACTTCTAAACCACTTCTGTTATGTAAAATGTGTATTAAACCAGGCAGTTGTGTTTTGTTTTGCCTTTTTTTCCCTCAAGGAACTGGTCATAGTTCCTTGAGGGGGAAAAAAAAAAAAAAACCCTCATGGTTCCATTTGTGCAGATGAGAGTTAGGAGTAGTTTCTAAGAGAAAAATCACCTTTTCTGGCAATTTACTTGCTCTGTCAGGATCTGTTTGGGTGCAGTCCTGTTTATATCACTTCTATTCAATTATAGAGATTATTATGGCCTGGCGGAACTCTCCACCACTAAAATGCATTGAATAAGAGAACAGTAATTCATAAAGACAAGCTCAGGTCACATGGTTGCTTGATATAGATATCCTGGTAATCAATATCTACCAGGACCCAGTGGCAAAGCAAGGAATTCTTTCTTCGCAAGGAAACAATTCTTTTCCAAGGACATAGTTTCGATCCAAAACATCAGAGACTCCATACAGCACATTGAATCTGTTGGCATATACTGCTGAGTGATCTAAATGACTGAACGAAAGAATCGAATAGCTGAAGAACCAAAGAGTCTTTACCTGGACCCCATTCAAAGCTGACACCTTTATGGGTTACTCCATACATGGGTGCAACCAGCACACCTAATGCAATATGAATTGCCCACAAAATTCAGAGGAATACAAGGCATTGTGCCTCTTTCCAGAGATAGGTGAGCACACAGTACAACAACTCATCTGTATGTCTCGGACCACTAGACCCTCAGAGATTTGAGTACATTTTCAGGAAGTTTATCTCCTACGCTTATGTTTCTTACCACAACATCGAGGATACTTGTAACTTTATCTTCACCAGGTTCAATTATCATGACTGCATAAATAAATGGGTCAGTGTGATATTTTGTGAAAGGATGAGATGATCGTTATGCTTGAAGACTTTATTATGATGCAGCGATGGAGAATTGGCTTAACTCTGAGTGAATATAGGAAAAGTGAGTGATTGCCCTTCTAGTTAAAAGAAAATTGTTTCTGATGTTCTGTGTTTAATGGGATAGATAAAAACCAATTGTCAGAACGATAGCTCCAAGGCAGGGTTTATTTTCTCCAAAACAGGCCTGTACCATGAATAGCAACTGAAATTTGAGTCATTACCTTCTCTTATGAAAGACCTACCTGTTTTCAGCTCTGGTCAAGCAGCCTAGTTAAAAATTGATTCTAGAGAAATTTCCATCCCTGCATCCAAGTCTATGACTGTAGTACTAAATCATAAATATCTCAAGACCTATAGTTTCGATTTTTGTACAAAATTATTAGAAGTGATTGAAGAGGCTTCACTTTGACCCCTTCTATCTTAATGGGCCCTCATTCAATGTGTCATGGAGATAAAGTGGGTTTTCTGTGCTAGCTAAAGTGCAAGAAGTAGGGCCAACCTTTATGATAGATTTGGGTCAAACCTCCATTATCTGACTCTCTGAAGTCACCATTATAACCAGTGGACCACAGAGGTATCCTGGGTAACCAGAAATTAATGTTAATGTAGAGCTAGTCTTCAAACATCTCAACTACATCTATATTTCCCATTCTCAAGTACAGTTGGTACACAGTAGCTATAAGTCTGTAGTGGCTTTATTTAGTGGTGTTATGGTGGAGTCACCCATTAAGTCTACCTAATCTTCATTCAAGAAATTCTAGACCACAAACAAATTCAAGTTTTGAAATTGCACAAGAGAAAATGCATTTCCATCATGGTGATTCAAATCAGGCCTTATTTCCTGAAAGCTAAAGTTCTTTTGTTTTTGTAGATATAGGAGGGTTCTATATATTGGTTAGGACTCTAGTGGCCCCAGCGATTTCCCCATCAACTTACCTTTGCCAAAGTTTCTTACAAGTAGTACATTTTGACACTCTATCTTCACTGCTTTTTATTGTAACTGTGTCACTTAGCCTGGGCTTCTCCAGAACCATGTTTTCCATTGAGATGAAGGAATTCATTTAAACGGCAACATCTCCCAATTTTATCTATCCTCGGCCTTCAAAGGACAACCATTACAGCACTTTTCTGACATTCTTGTGCTTTCTTTGGATGGCATAGGTATGTGAACTTCAGAAATGTTGCGTGGATCTCAACTGCTAATGTATTTGTGAGAAGCGACAACCACCCTCTCACAGAAGAGCAGAGGAATTATTTAATAGCAGAAATGGAATATGGGCAAGATTTAAAAAAAACTGATAGCATTTAGATGTATGCTGAAGTGAAGAAGAATTTCACGTAGAACAAAATAATGTATCAAAGAGAGTCCGTGGAAATTAGACATCAACCAGCCAACCAACCAACCTAGCTGAAGGGCAAGGTCAGAATGGAGTTCAAAGTGGGAGATAATATGCCTCTTCTATATTGTGCATAGTCCTATAAAATTGTTTGGAAACCAAATATCTAATGTCTAAATACTTGCTTAGATAATCATTTAAGAGACTTAGGAAATAAAGGAAAGTAAAGGAAGTTATTAAAAGAACCAGAAAAGGATATATATAGAAGCATTATGAATACAATTAGAAAGTCTTAATTGATGATCAGTTTTTATTGTGGTTGTTTTAGGTTTTTAACCTGTAGCATGGATTTGGATTTCACATCAGCCTTGTAGTTTCTGTGCCTCCTCTCTCTCTCTCTCTCTCTCTCTCTCTCTCTCTCTCTCTCTCTCTCTCTCTCTCTCAATTTTATTGTTACTTTTTGTATTCATGTTAGCATCTCTGTATTCAGAGGTGGAACAGAGCTATTCAGAGATTAAATGGAGTACTATTGTTCTAACTTCCTCTTTTTCCCTTCCTTTTTTTTTTTTTGAATTGTTCTTTCACTTGATTATCAATATTCCCTCTTCAAAACTGACTGGTGACATCTTTTAAGAGGAAAAAAATCTATCACTTATGTGAATGACAGAGATCAGGTATCACTTAGACAAATGTCTTCTTTCTGCAATCAGCAATCCTATTTATAGCGAAAGATAATATACTGACATTATGAACCATTTAACACATGCTCAGTGGGTAAAATTATTCTTTCTTCTCTTTTACATTTTAAAGTTATATGTTTCCAAGTTACTTTCAAGTATAATACATCAGTGACTAGGTGAAATTAATTTTCTCTACCCTGCAAAGCAACACTTACCTGGTTGTTAGATAGCTTTTTAATGCCATTAAAGGTTATATGCTTTGGAAGAAACGTAGTTTGCTTGAAGTTTTCATTGTTTCTCACTCAATGGTGGTTTTCCTGATTATTCTTTTCTAAAGTATAATTTGATTTTCAATTAAACGATTCCCAAACACCTTAAGCACAGTATTGTCTTTCTAGAGCATATTTGTTTACTTTTACTTAAAGCATAGTTCAAAAGGAGTATTTTAACGGGCAGAAGTAAATGCCAAGAGATCATCAGGTTTTGTCACTAGCTAAAAGAAAGTAAAATTTTTGTTCTGCTGAAAGACAATAATTATTTTTGATTTCTAAGGTCAAAATACTAGTCACTCTTAAGTTCCCTCGGCCATGGATTCTATCTCAATATTTTGAATGAATAATCAATTACTTAAGTAAGTAAGCAAGTGAGTGAATCATATTTTTATTGCCAAAGTTTCAAAGATTCAGATAATTTCCATTCCACATATTATATATTTTACAAGATAGTTTATCAAATATAATAGTAAAGAATCACTAGAAATGAAATATTTAGAAATGTATATTGGAAGAAATAAAAAAACATTGATATTCATGCAAGTACAGGGAAGTACATCAGCATGAAATAAAATGAAACTAAATACTGAACAGCTCCATATGCTCTGTTATAATTTAGAATTCTTATTTTCAATACAAAGTTCTGGTTTTGATCTGGTTGCAGCTAACTTATGAACTATATTTAAAAAACTATCAACTCACTATTTAATTCCCAGTTTTACTTATCCAACTATATTCAAACTTCTCAGCCAAGATTTTAATTGATTTTTGTAGTGGCCAGTTGTTAATAGGGTAATTTGTCAATACAATAATAAAACAATTGTCTCAATGGTTTTAGTTGCTCAGTTCATCAGATAACAGAGCTGAGTTTTGTTTCATTAATGGAATGCAGGTGTAGAATTTGGTGGATGAAAGATATAAATCCCTATGGAACTGTGAAAATCTGGGTCAGAGATCACTGAGAAATTAGTTAAGTATGATGGGTCAACAGCAACCCAGACAGGTGTCCCAGATTTGCTTCTCTGTGTCACTTCCTGTGCTTTTTCTTAAACACTGGTCTGTTGAGCTTGGGCATGTAGGTCAACACATATATTTCTGAGTCTGTAGTAAATTAAAAGGCAGGCTAAAATACCTGATCCCAAACACTCAGCCAGTATTAACCTCTTAGGGTAAAAATATTTTACTACATGTTTAAAGGTTTCAAAGAAGCTAATGAGGATTTTTTAAAATCTTTTAAGATCGGTGATATTCTAAATAGAGATGCAATTAGTTTTCCTTCCTTGACAGATAAGGAGATATAAAATAAGACATTCGTTCATCGCAAAAGAAGTATATAATTGTTGAGAAAAGAAATTAATGCTAGTTTAAATGCATTCTCTATTTTTAAAGCCATCCTTAAAATTTCAAAGACTTAAAATTCTCTAGTTAATCTACAACCGTGCCACTTGCAGTCCTTCTTTACTGTCATTTTATTATACTTTTTGAAAGTTGCCACTTACAATTCTTGTCTATACCCTATTACTTCTCTCAGTGATAGCATAGTAGAGTTATTCTTAAGTATCTACACAGTAGTTACTGCAGACTCCAGATTGAATGCAAACCATAGTATCAGAGACTAAGAGAACACTAAGGTGAGAGCTCTTTCTGAACATATAAGCTTATTATGTGAGCAGACAAGAACAGAACCCCTAGCTTAATTATGGCTTTATTTATGACTTACACACACACACACACGCACGCACGCACGCACGCACACACATGCACACACCATACATCTTTTTTTTCTTACAAAAAAACCCATCTTTTAAAAATGAATTTAACAATTCTTAATTCCAAAGTTAAGCCTAAGTCAGGAAAAAACATTAAGACAAAGGGATTTAAGGTGGAAAAAATTACAATTATAGTCTATACGAGTAAGTTACTCAGCCCTGGAAAGAAAAGCTAAGAGAGCTGTGAGAAATTGATTGAAATACTCAAACTAAACCTATTTTAAATTATGTTGGAATAATTATTTACACTACATGTTAAGAAATGCTTATATAGCATTTAAGTCTACTTTGGTCATATCCCATTGGGTAAATGTGTATTTTTCCTATTTGCTATCTTTTATAGATTCCAAAACCCATAATTTCTTTCATTTTAACAACTCCGAAATTAGGATATATTGTTACATCACTGTTTTATCAGAGTTAATGGCAGCATTGTTTTTTTCGTCTTATTGGTTCATATAACAATCGTGCATATTATACAATGATGGCATCTTAGATTTGAAGAAATATGATGGCAAACTAGCCTTCATTTCTACAATAATATCTCACTTGTGCAACATGTTTTGGTGTGTTTGTGCGTGATTATAACTTATGATAGAAAGGCAGGAAAA
>NW_006442124.1:1698511-1724709 GCF_000325575.1 Pteropus alecto | reverse complement strand
CACAATAAAAATGATTTAGTTTTGTTTCCATAGGTCTCAAAATGATTAATGAAACAAAGTCTCTCTCTAAAAATGAGCGTTTATTGTCCAAAACTTTTCACCGACATTGAGAAAAATTAAGTTTTCAAATGGTGTGCTTTTTCATTGAGTCTCTGAGTAAGGGAAGTGGCTGATCCATACTTTTCATGTCTCCTCATGGTTGGAAGATTAGAATTCAACAAGTTCAGTGAGACTCTGTTCAGATAGAGACAAGAATCTCTGTTTCCCAGTCTGAAGTCTGGAGCACTCAAATTTGGAGACTCAGGAGGGAATCAAGACTTCAGTTGGGAGTGTGAAGTTTTCATGAGGGGCTGGACTAGTCAGTCCCATGAAGAGACAGCCTAAGCAGGAACCTGAAGGAGGAGAACTAATTCAATATGAAGGTAACATCCAAAGGAAAACTCTCTTTAAGCAGACCGTCCTTCTTGGGAAGTGTTAAAAGCAAAGTCTGATGCCCACAATGGCCCTACAATTCACTTCCTGTACTGTCATAGTCATGGTGGATGCTGAGTGAATATGGCGCCAGACTCAGGGGGAGGGGATTATGCTGCTTCTCTGTCGTTTCGGACTAGAATGAAAGGCACCCTCTCAGGGAGACACAAAGAGAATGATCGGCAAAAGACCCTCAGTTGTACCAGAGAAGTGGTAAGATTAACCCTTCTGATTGTCCCAAAACCCAGCAGGTCAGTCTAAGTAAGGAGAAAAGATACTAGTGAGTACTGCCTGGTACTCTATATGATATATATCTATATCTATATCTATATCTATATCTATATCTATCTATCTATCTATCTATCTATCTATCTATCTATCTATCTATCTATCTATCTATCATCTGTCTATCTATCCTCTATCTAGATATAGATATAGATACAGATATAGATATAAAATTTTACAGATGTGCAAATCAAGTCATCGACGGAGTAAATGACTTGCCAAGAGTCTAGTCTATTCTTAGCTTGATAGTGCTAGAACAAAGACAAAAGATCTTTTTACTCCAAATTTATCACTTTTTGCAATGCTATGTCTTCTACACATTGCAGGTTCAATCTCATTACTAGAAACTTTTGTATATATATGAGACCTTCTGTTGTGAAGATTCTATGTGCATAACACTATTCCTTCAGATAATTTGTTATACAAGCTCGCCTATTTCTGTGGTTGAGTTTATTGCCTAAATTTTAAACATGTATTTAAAAATCACATAAAAATCAGTTTTATTTTCACATACTCAGTGTTAAATATACAAAATTAAAATGTATCAGTTACATTCAGTACTAAAATTTTTATCAAGAGGTAGAGTTATTTATCATGAACCACATGTGCTATTAACAAAGATACTAGAATGGTGATATCTGAAGACTATCAGTGTATACTGAGAGGTGAATGAGAACCTCCAGGCGTTGTCTGATTCTGTTGTCTAGATGACTAAGACTATTTTGTCTACATTACCCAGATAATTTTCAGTTAGATCTGAATAATTTAGAAAAAAAACTTAGAAAGGAGAGATTGGCCTAAATTACTCAATTTGGTCAACTATATTATAAACAGTCACCAGCTAACTACTAAATATTTGCTTTTTTAAAATGAATCAAGAAGTATTTTGCTTGACCTTGCAAGGTCAAGGTCGAGCTGTTTTTCTGAAGGATCTTCCCAGCTGATAATGATCCTCCTTATCTCATTATCTTTTTTTATCAGGCTACTTTTCCAACACAGCTCAAGGTATAACAGAACTTTGGTAGGTAAGTTTGTTTTCTTATTGTTTGTTCTAATATCAGCTAGATCAAGCCAGATTTTGTGATGACTTTTCTGGGTTAGAATCTCAATTTGGCAACTAGAAGTTTTGCCCTTTTCGATGACAACAATATCTTGTAAATAAAGCCTTTTTAAAATTAGTTTATTTTATCAAAATGCATTCAATAAAATGTTTTCCACTCTCTCATTCCTAATTCCAAGTAACATACTTGGTTGAAGTCCCCACAGACTGTACAGATAGAGTCATAACCAAAAGACTCATTTCTTAGTGGTACGAAAGGAAGCCATGGCATTACCTAAAGCATACAATAAAGTTTGAACAATTTTTTATACGCTATCCATTTACTATGAATTACTTTTGAAATCTAATTTTAAAATAAAAGAAATGTCCATAGAGAAGACAAGAGAGAGACAGAGATAGAGTAAGTAGGAAGAAAATTTTTAAACAGAATAATCTCCAGTTGGAAATAAAAAAAAATTACTCACAAAACTTTAAAATACCAGCTGACCCCAACACAATTACACAAATGGAATATATTTAAAAATTATGTATCATAATTTGAAGTGATTTTGTATTTTTATACTTTTAGAGTTGGCAAATGAATAAATGTCACAGTTTTCTACCATTTAAAACTAAATAAATGCTTCATTTTGCAGGTAAGCTCTGAAATTTGATGCCAAACTGTGATTGCCAAGTGCATTTCAGACAGTGCCAGAATGTCATTTACCTTTATTCAATTATGAAATGACTAGAGAAGGTGTCTTTCCAATTCTACCCAGAGTTATTGTATTTCTCATGTTCATTCTGTTTTCTTTTAGCTCATACTGTGGGGGTAATACACACTCATTAAGAATTAAAAAAAAAAAAGTTGGGTTTTGTTTCTCAACAACCAGGTATTAACCCATACTTCAGGTTAAAAGAAAGCCTTGTTGAGCAAGATTCAAGCTGGTAAATATAGCAGAATGAAGGCAGTGGCACTCTTGGGAGCCCACCAAAACTAAGTCCTATGTATAGTGATACTTGTGAAGAAAGGTGTTCAGGCTTTCACAAATTTCTAGAAAATTTCTAGATGTATGGAAAAATATTTCTACTAAAAAAAAAAGAAAAGTAGGATCCAATTACATCAAAGTTATTTTCCAATCATGTCGATTGAATCTCTATTATACATGTGTTTTGTTTTGTTTTCTAGCCACAGTTAACTTAAACCACATCTGAATTTGAATGAATCCTTTGTTTGACTTGCTTAAAATATTCTTCCCTTGAACTCCTATACTATCTAAAGCAACCAAAGAATGCCTTTCTTTCCTCATACTGTAGACTCAGAGTTAAAGTAATCAAATCAAGTTCATTGTTTTGAGATCAGGTGATATAGCCATTCAGACACATTTGAACACTTGTCTTGGGTAGTTAATATACATTTTTATTTCACACGCACACATACAAGCTGCAAATATTCCATTTTATTAACAGATGTGAGAGACAGATAAATACTTAAGGTGATATAACATGAAGTTATAGAGAAATTTGGCCTTTGTCATTTATTTTTGTTACCGCAGCAAGTTTCTTCACCTATCTGGGCTTGTATTTTCTCATCTGTAAAATGGGGACAGAGAGTATAGAGAGAATGACTATCAGGATCAAATGAAGCATCTAGAGCACATAAGATAATGCTGGAAACTGTGAACCATCACTATTCTTACTATCAAGTAATGTTCCACAATCATCTGATGATGTTCAAAGGGTTATATTTGGAAGACATAACTATTGGCAAATTTTCTATGTCAATTCACCCAAGAGAAATTTTAATTAAAATGTGTTTTTACATAAATGTTATAATTACATTTGCATTGTATCCCCTACTGTGATTATATAAAAGTGTTAGTGATACAGTAATGTGTAACTGCCAAGAGGGTGAGCATCTATTAGTAATAACAATTTAATCAAAATTGCATCCGTCAACATTTTCAGTTGAACCTATTTTTCATTAATAACTCTTTGATAATGTGTTCCTATGAATTTAGCTTGTCTTACATCATTTGTTTTCTAAATCAGATGTGGGTTTTCTAGGTTTATTTTCAAAACCTTCATAAGGGAGAAAAAGCCTTCCAGAATTTTCAGTTGCATTTGTGATAAACATGTATGGCTAGGTTTTGAGAAAAATGCTTTTATATTTACTTAGCTACATTCAAGTGTGAATCATTGAACTTTTATTAAAGCTGTAGCTGATAATACTGAAAAACAAATCTTGTGGATAATATGTGAAAAATATATATATAAACTTGTGTTCCTTCTTTTAAGGCTTCTTAGGGCATACGTTGTTTTCAAGCAAGCCTCGGACTCCTACAGCTCCAGCTGTCATGTGTAATTAAACATTTGGCCTCCACAATTACTCTACAGTGTACATATGCCAGCATTTCAAGCCTGGAATATGCATTTCAAAGAAGAATAATTCCCTGGAAATCCTAAATTGACAGGAGCAAAGACAGCCTGAAGGAAAGTAGTCAGCGAAAACTGTAAGGTCGGGATCTGATGATTAAAAAAGAAACTTCAAGAAGAACTTCAACCCTTAACTAAACCAATGGGAAAAAGAACGACAGTTGGCAAGCAGATTTCTGCATAGGGATTCTGACGAGGGAACCTCTTGGGGTAATTTAATATTATCAGTGTGGTTCACCTTGCTATATTCTGCCTTACCATTAATATAATTTCAACACATATTTTTCTTAAAGCGCATTTGGCATCACTTATTTCTTCATGAATCTTTAAAATATTAAATTTGATGATTCGTGTTGAGTCTGTAGTTGATTTATCGGAAAGTCTCCCTCTCCAGATCTCCATGTTTCTCCCCTAACTCCTGCTCCACAGATGATTCCACTTACGAGAGGATAGTGTTATCTCGGGGGGAAAAAGTAATGCTGAGTTGACATTTTCACTTTAAATCTCTCTTTGTAACAATTTGCTTTAAATTCCATTTTTAATTATATGGGAACAAAACTAGACACTTAACTTGTCATTAAATTGCAATTTTTTTGTTGTTTTTAATGTAAGTATTTAATCAATTAATATACTGGGAAAACTGTTATTTAGTTTCAGCCTACCTGCTGTATGTAATAGATCTTATTTTTGCTATATTCAGGAAGTGCATAAAAATAAGGTATTTTCAGGTAGCTGAAATAGAAAACTTCAAAAACGACTAGAAAGAAGTGAAAAGAATAGAACACTCTACTTTCCATTCCATCCTCACCTGTGTAACTAACGATCATTCAGAGAAATGCCAGAAACCCCTCTCCACCTAGCATTCTTGTTTCTCAGCAGCCCCCTTCCTGACATGTTGACTCAAAGATGACAGACTTGCAATTGATTACGAAAATTCTCGGAACAGTTCAATCTTCCTCTACTTTGCAAATCTACTGGAAAGTCCATAGAAAAGATTCAGATAACTCCAATTGTATGACTCATGAAGCTAGCTATTCGCTGAATATATGCTTTTTAAATTTCATCCTGAATTAGAATCTCATTGCATCATTTGTTTCCATAAATCGACTAGCAGAGAGAAGACTATTTCTTTAAATACTTGTACTATCGAAATTTTTATTATTAAACAAACCTAGAACTAATAAAGCCCCTAACCCCACACTTCCCCATCCACATCCTTCCTCCCAAGCTAAGAGAACTTTACATCATTCAAGCCATTACACAATGTTTGAGGGAAATGACAGATGAAACTTACAAATGTTTTTCAAAATTAAAAGAGAAGTTTTTGACAGAGTGAACTAATCTCTACATTAAATAGTAAAAGAACAAGCTAACGAAACATTTGGTTTTCCTTATCTTGGTAAATCTTTAAGGATTTATCTAAACTTTAATCTCACCCATATCATGAGAATTATACAAGATGAATTTAATATTAATGTTACATTTTCAGCAAAGGCAAGGCAGCAAAACATATTTCAGTAGCTGATGATAAGAAATTTGAATCCGCCCAAAACAAAGGTGTATCACAAATGCATTAGCAAAAACAATTTGCAGATAAAGTGATAACATTCATAAGTCATGGATCCAATTATATTTATCAAATAAAACAAATCAGAAGATTGAGTACAGAGATTATCTCAAGTTATAGGATTTGGTCTGTCCCTGAGAGCTTTTGAATCAACAGCCTACTTTATTAAAGGTGAAATAAAGCACTCTCTTGATAGTTTTGAATATTCTCTTTGAAGATCCGTGACATGCTGAAATTTGTAATTGGCTGAAGTATCTATTAAAACCCCACCCATTCTGTACTGCAACTGCTGTGAAGATAAAAGATTATTCAGGGACATACAGTATGGATATTGTATGGGTATTCTCTTTATCTTGTGGATTTCACAGTGTGCACCCTAATGCTTTAAATCAGTCCTTAAAATAACCAGCAGAGTTTGAGAAGATTACAGAATGATGATTCTTATAAACAAGAAGAGGAAGTTTTGATAAATAGAAGAGTCTAATGTTGACTTTGGAGTGACTTGTCTGAGATTTAAAAAACACTTTCAGACATAACAAAAAAGAAAAAAAGAATCATGATATTCTCATAAGAACTCAACCAGTGAGAGATCATCATTTGTGAGGCTATGAACTAAGAAAGACAATATGATTTAGGAATCTGGATTTTTTTTTTTTGGTGGAGATGCTAGCGCTGACATTCCTATATGTCTGCTCATGAGCTTAACTGACTGAAGTTCAGTTAATATTAAATACTAGCAGGGTAAAGATATTTCTATCTTACCTCCACAGAATCTTACTAAAAACAGGTGATACAGCAGAGGGGTCCAGAGCTGAAGTCTCTGTGCATGGATTTAAATATAAGCTCCTGGGAATACTAACTGTGTGACACTCCTAAGCTAAATGGCGAAAAAAGAATAACGCCTCCATGGAATTTTCATAAGGCTCATGGAAGAGGAGTCATATCAGACATTGCGCTGGACCCAGTCTAGGCACATACACCACTTTTATCCCTCACACCTCCCTGAAGAAGCCTGGAATCAACTCTCCGTGGAGCAAATTCTGACCAATCCAAGACAAGAGATGGAAAAGAACAAGCAGTTTAAAATTATTCTTAATTTTTACCCCTAAGAGACATTTCTGAGACATAGTGGTTTCATGCGGCCTGTGCAGAAAACATCTCACTATAAAACACAGTAACCAGTTGGGTGTTCTAATAAAACTAGCCATTTTGTGTTTCTTCTCCCTACTACTTCCCAGATTCATAATAATTAGCACATAATAATTACCTTTAACTAATACTATTTTAAAACCATTTCTCAGGTAATACCATCTTAATAACACAGATGAATATCAATACTTTTATATACAAAATGAGAAGGATATGTGTTGAATACAGTGAGAATTGGGTCGAAACAAGGAAAGATACTAATGTGGATACAAAACACCTCTGACTTTGGCCAGAAAATAGATGGCTTGGAGTAATTACCAGAGTCACAAAAGATCCAGTCAAACAAATCTTATTTAGAATAAGTCAATAGAGGTAAGGAAGTCCTGGGAAAAGAAGAGCCTCATCAAGTAACTCCAATTTAGAACAAATCAAATTAAGTGAAAAAGCCATGGAAAAAGTAGGATATAGCTCTATACAGAAGAAACTCTACCCTCCTAGAAGGCAAATGAAAGAGGAACTAATGGTCAAAACCCATGAGCCAACAGAGAACAACATAGTAATATATTGAAATGCTAAATACAGAAAAATAGAAAGAATTATCATTACCAAGATAAACTATATGGGTATGTCTATGTGTTCATAAATATACATCTATATCCATAACTATCTATCATCATCTATCATCTATCACCTATTTATCTATCTATCTATCAATCATCTATCTATATCAGAGAAAGATAGAGAGAAAAAAAAGAGAAAGAGAGAGAGAGACATTGTGAAAGAAATTAAAACAAATGCTGTATTAAGAATCCTTACTAGAAGAAAAACCGCCTCAGAAAACAGAGGAAGATTTTAGTTAACTAATAATACTACATAGCTTAAAAATATTTAATGAGAAAATATTTTCTTTTCTGATTAGTGAACCAAAGAAAGATTGAAAAGATCAAAAGAGTGATGCTACTGTATTATAAAGAGACATAAAAAACAAAAGAGCAGCATAACATACAAAAGTCTGTGGGATGCAATAAAAGCAGGGCTTGGAAGGGAATTTATGAAATTACTTATATTATAAAAGAAAAAAAGGGCTCAAATAAATGTGCTTGGGATTCACCTTAAGAAACCAGGAAAATATAAAAGAATTAACGCCAAAGAAACAATAAACTTAAAGATTAAAGTTGTTCAACAATTTAGTAGAAATGGAGGACTTGCCTGAAAGAAAAAAATAAAACAAAGCTCACTTAAGAAGGAATAAATACTCTGAACAGTTCTATATCTATGAAATAAATGGAATTCAGAGTTAAAGTCTCCAGGGCCAGATGGCATTACTGGAAAAATTTAATTATATCAAATCTTTAAGTCTTCTCCATAACGCTAAATTGCTGCAAACAATAGACCTGTGTCAACGAATATCTGAGGCAAAGAATGTATCAAAAATTTTCAAGTAAGGTTTCCTTTAGGTTCAAAACCACCAGGCAGACACCAATAATCTTTTCTGGGGGTAAATAAAACAATTACTCTTGGAGGATAATATTCAACCAACCAAGATATAAAATCAAATAAAGAACTAAAAAACAGAAACTTTACGGCAAGAGCTGAAAGTAAATGTGGAGTTGTTTAAAAACACTAACACCTGCGGATACACAATATACTGTTAGTGTTAAACATGTTGACAATCTAAAAACAAATCTATGACTAGCAAAAATTGGAAAATATGAGACCAGATTGTATAAGAAAACATAATTGAATTTATTATTTCATCTTTCTTAGCAGAGACAATAAATACTGTTAAAGTCGAAATACTCATTTCCAAACAAAAGCAAATGACCTTAACCACTCCCAAGTTTTCTATTTTATTTCACTAGTATTCTTTTAAAAAGTCTTAGGTAAATAAAGACCTACTAGATATTTACCAACCTTTTTAATTTTATTTTCATTATTTATTGTTTTTCAGATAAAATACAATTTAGCATTTTATGTGAAATGTGTGCATAATGCTGTGTTTGTAATTATTTTCTTTTCATTTATGATTCCATCTCCTATTCATCTATTATCTTATTCATATAGGTGAAGAGAGAGATATTCAAAATGATCTAGAAAAAATAGTGAAAATATTCATTTCTGGGTAGCAGGAAATGGAGGGTATTTCTTGGTTTATTGTTTGTATTATTCTGTGTTACTTAATGTTCTTGGCCATAAGCATACTTTTTTAAAAAAATAAAAGTAAAACATTATGCATAAAAATTATAAAAGTTGTTTTTCCTTGTATAATATAGAATTAAAATGAGAGTTTACACCAAGTGTTAATGTAAGACATCTTCATTATTTTGGTTTTCTATGTTTAATTATCATTTCTGGTTAAAATTATCTCAATGATTATGCCAGAGAGTAGAATAAGGCACCAATATTTGGCAAATAGTTGTTTTTTTCCCCCACCTGCCAAACCTTAGGAGTTATCAATGGCAGCATTCAGTGCAAGACTTGGAATGATGGTGAGGCAGCATTTGGGCTTAGGAAAAAAGAGTGCCTTTATCAATTACAATATCTGTCATAACTAAAAGAAGTAGTAGACATAAATTTATTTTAGAAAGAGAATATGTATGCGTTATGTTAAAGCATAATGCCTTATTTATAACATTACTCTGAAAAGATAGATTATGTTTTGAGGTACACTGAGGTACAATATTAATATAATTTATAACAGTTTTAGGTCAGTAAAGGAACATGAGAGAGAAATCTACATAGCCTTAAGTAATACCTAAATTATCATGTACAGACTGTTAGTAGAAATATGGACATTCAAGAGGCTGTTGTTGAGAGCTCAGAAAAAAGTGAGAAACATGTAATTGGAAGGGGAAATTCTTGTTATGTAGTGGCAGAAAGCTTAACGGAATTTCATCTTGCAGTTATGTCGAAAGTACAACTTGTAAAATGGTGAATGTGCGTAATTATTAGCAAAAGATATTTCCAGAAAAAATATTGAAGTCTTTTTTGGTTTCTTCATGTTGCTGATAGTGAAATGTGGGAGGAGAGGAATAAACGGAGTTAAAAACTTTTAACTAAAAAATAATCAAGACTTGATTATTTGGGTAATTCTTAGCCTATCCAGATGACAAAAAGCAATAATAAAATTAAGAGAGTAATTCCAAAAGTGTGGCATAGACTAAAAGCTAAGTTTATGGTTGGACAACTTTTTACCAAAACTTCAGAGATATCAAACAATCTCTTTAAGTCTCTTTAAAGAGGTTAAGGATGTGCCTCACAGATGCCCTTCATCAGAGAAGAGGGCCCGCAGGAAGCTAGGATGTAGACTTTCAGCCATCTTAGTGGAAGCTAAAGCTAGAGAAAGCATTTTCTCAAAAAAATTTGTAGACACAGCTTCTGTCTTATGGAGTGAACCCCTTTGAAATTCATACAAAGCCTACAAGGTTCATGAGAATTTTATACCAGCAGAAATATTACTACATCGGACTTAAAGGGACAGAGAAAGGACAAAATTAAAAATGGCTGTCAGATCCTTAAAATTCTACTGCAGAAAGCAAGCTAATAAAAATAATCCTCTGTAATTTTTAAATTGGTTATGGACCTTAAGACAGATTATCTGACGTTATCTTGATGGAGTGAATCTCATCATGTAAGCTCACAGAAGCAGAGAAATTTCTTTGCTAAAAGTCAGAGAGATGGTATGAAGGAGAATTAGAGAGATTCAAAGTATGACAGGAACTCAACCCACCATTGCTGGAGAAAACAGCATGTAAAGCACGACAAAGAACCTAAACAGCTTCTAGGAGCAAAAACCAATCTCCATTTGACAACAAGTAAACAGGGACCTCAGTCCAAAAGGAAATGAATTCAGGCAACAGCCTGAGATTCTTTTATAAGCAGAGAATCCAATCCAGTCCAGCAAAACTTCCAAAATACAGAAACTTTGAGATTAAAAAAAAATTGTTTTTTTAAGCTACTAAATTTATGGTAATACATTACTACATCAGGTATAGAAAATGGTCTCATATTTTCATGATAAATGTTATTTAACAGAAACATAAAAGAGAAACCTCATCTGAACTGTGCAAAAAAAGCATATCAATATGAGATTCAAAAAGTGACCCACAAATATTTTAACCAGTTTAATCAAATAATGAGGCAATATAATAAAAACTGTTAAGCCATTTTGTTTTATTGACAAGAAAAAAAAAAATCTCATTTTTAAACCATTGACCTTGTTAGCTATTGCAAATTAAAATGTTAAAGCTTTCTCACACAAGATATTATGAAAGCCCCAGGTGGAATAACCTATAAGATGCCCTCCAATGGTCCTTACCTCCTGGTGTTTATGCCTTTGAGTAATCCCCTCCCACACTCTACCAGGCTTACTCTGTATAACCAATAACATATAAAAGAACTGACAGCTTTTTTCATGGGTTATCACCTTCTCCTAGCTCATTTGATCTTGGAGAAGCTAGCTGCTTCATCGTAAGAAGCCCTAAGAGTGTATGCAGTGAGGAAATGTAGTTTTCAGTCACCAGTCACAGGAGTGCACTTGGAAGTGGATCACTAGATAATTATAGCTCTAGGTAACATCTTGACTGCAACCTGGTGAGACACCCAGAGCTAGAACCACCTAGCTAAGCCACACTTGAATTCTTGACCTACAGAAAGCAATGAGATAAATGCTTCTTGGTTGTAGTCATTAAGTTTGAGGTAATTTATTACATGCCAATAGATAGTTAATATACTCCATTAGGTCAAAAAAAGATTATTTGCTTCCACAGCAATTATCCATATAAAATTCATATTAAAAGTAATAGGTCCTACCACGGAACTAAAGAATAAAATCAAAAGTTAATCAATTTACCCTAAAATCAAATTTATATTACCTCTGGTTATAGCAAACTCATGGAAGTCAACATACAATTATCACCAGGCTCCATCAAAGCAAGTGGCGAACTCCATGTTCACCACTGTCTCTCTATTGCCTAACACCAAGCTAACCACACACACACACACACACACACACACACACACACACACACACACACACACACATACACAAAGTGTTCAAATAATGGTTTTGAACAAATTATTGATTGAATGAATGCATACGTTAAAGAGAATAGATAGCCTGGAAATTGTTGTCTATTGTTATTTGTTTTCTTTAGCCATGATGGTTATATCTACTACTCTTTCACTGGTAAATATTTAAATGATTCTTGTTACCTGTGTGCTTGTTGGCCCTTCCATCCAGATTTGGCAGCAACTCATAACTCTATTTATCATCCATTGCTACTGATCAAGGTCTCCTGATAAAATCCACGTGCTTTAACAAAAACAGGTGAAGAATATAATGGTGGGCAGGACATGCAGGTTTTGACTTTCATTTATACCAAAAAAATAAGTCTGCCTGAAAATGTCCTTGGAGTTCTGAAATTTTGGGTGGTGATTCTCCATATCTACCATTTGGTGCTTCTTGATTAAAATAATCACTTCAAACTGCACCTTGGGGATGGACTTTGCAGGTGTGCCTAATGGAATAACGATGAGGTCAAATTCATATTGAGTCGTTACTGACCGTCACTCAAGGAAGGTGAGTTTTTTAAGCCTTTTCTGTCTGCTGTTATAGCAGGAACATACACATTGGGAGTTATTTGGGGTTTGACCTCTTAGCTTTTTAAATCAAAGCTTATCAAAGAGATCTGTGCCTGTAGCATCTTTGACACCTCCACCACCTTTTTTTTTTTTTTTCCACAATAAACCAGCAGCAGGAGGAAAAAATCAGTGTGGCTCAGATTCATTAAAACTGATTGCCAAGGTACCTGCTAAGTAGCGCTATCAATATCAATGATCTTTGATCAAAAATCTGTGTTTTCGGTAACACAGCTGGTAGAGCTAAACAACTCTATAGGCTGTAAATGATAATATTAGGAAAGAAAGACAACTGTTCAATAATATTGATGTGTGATGAATCATATGACTGAATTATTTTTATTTAAAAAGCAGAAAATTCATTGGGAGAAAAGCTAGGAATAAAACATTTGCAATGATGTGTTTCAGCTACAACATACTTTAACTGCTATTTCTGCCACGTAACACCCCAAAGGCATTAGATTTAGAGGGGGAGGAGGGGAATCATAAAAATGTGTTGTGGCAAGAGGAATTTACCCTTTAATCATTGTCTGTTTCCTCTCTATTTTGTTATGGTCCTCTATCTATATGTCTATGTATCTAAATAGTTTGCTAAGTGTGAGGAGACTTCAATAGAATTAAATTGTACAACTGTGCTCTTGGGAAGCTTTATATATAATAGTGAATAAAGTCCTTTAAAGTTTGGTTATTTGAATCAGACAAGCCATCTAACATTTCATTACTTAGTATAAACATTTATAAACTCTATGATATAAATAACTAACCAATAACAATTACAGAGATATATTTCTTCTTACAACTAGATTCAAATTTTGAAAATAGCTGGTTAGCTTCCATAGGTGTGCGTGCATATGTGTGTAAATTCACAAAATAAAATGTTGCTAAGAATTGAAAACATCTGGAAGAGATAAATCCAAATTTAAAAAGAAAAAAAAATCATGTTTTTCACATGAAACTAAAGAGCATATAGTTAGCAAGTACTGTAGGGTTTGAGTAAAACCTAGATACATAAACAAAGACAGAGCAGTGTATGAGGATACAAGAGTATTATTTGAGGGGAGAGTTTTGTAAAGGGATAACTGCAAAATGTAACTGGAGGATTCTGTCCCAACATTTGCATCAGTTAAAAGCTGAATGTAATGGAGGGAAAAAAGTAAAGTCGAAATGCTGCCTTGGTTAGTTGACAGCATGATATTAATAAGAAAGGAGAGATGAAGTCATGAGTTAATTTAAACTTAACTGAAATACTTATTGAACTAGTTGCCAAAATACTGACATTCCAGTGAGTCTATAATCTTAAACAGAGTTGTCAGATAAAAGAGAGGAGACACAGCAAAATTTTAATTTCTGGTAAACAGTAATTTTTTTTAGTGTAAGTATATCTTAAATATTGCATGGGACATACTCATACTAAAAAAAAAATTATTATATATACGAATTCCAAATTTAAGTGAATATTTTGTGTATTTATTTGCCAAATGTGGCAATCCAGTCTACCTTTTCTTTTAAGCCATTTGCAAGATTACTGATCAGTTGTTATACCTATATATTTATTTTTTAATAGATTATTATTTATTTAATATTATTTCTTTAATATTACAGCTTCTTTTTATTTTAATTATTTTTGCTTTAAAATTTTGTGCACTTTTAAAATATACCATGAAAAAACAATATGAGAGGAATGACTAAAAATATCAAGTTTATGTCAAAATAAAGTATTGTCAACATTTTTAATTATCATGACATTACAGTAGTTAATAATAATAATCTACAGAAATAGAGAAGTAATATTAGAGCATGTCCAATGACAGCAAGATAGAGATGAAAGGCCTGAATAAATTCTGTAGCCAACTTTCTTATCCTTTGCTAAACCTTAGAAACCTAGGCCCACACAATCATCTCTTCACAAGGGCAGTGCAATTTCTTATTAGCACTAATAAGAGTTGGCAAATCAACATGCCTGTGACTGATCTTGAGGAATCTCTATTAAGTAGTCATTCTAGAAAATATTTCTCTTAAATCTCATAATGTTATTTCACTGTACTAAATGTGAAGAATGTCAATGATACTTTGAAACTCAAAGAACTCCTTTCCTTTCTATAGAACTAGATGAGAATGTAAGATTGAAATCTACAGGATGGTTTCAGAGAAATAATCATCAGTCAAAGGAAAATAGTAAATAAATTACAGGAGCCACCATTAACATTCTTTTCATCAAGAGACATTTAAAATTATTCTTAACTGAATACCAGGGAATTGTGCTGAAGTCTGTGATAGAAACCTGGACATATTTATATCTTGAAGATTTTTAAGTTTTTTTTTAATTTTTATTTTTTAATTACAGTTAACATTCAGTATCATTTTATATTAGTTTCAGGTGTACAGCATAGTGCTTAGACATTTATATAATTTATGAAGTGATAGTCTCTCTGGTAAGTCTTCCAATGTATTCTTGATTTTGATTTTAAAGTATTAATAACAGTGAAAACTTGGTAAACTTCTCACTGCCCAAATGTTGTAGAATATTTAAACTATTATTTAAGGAGTCCATTATTATAGACTCCTTAAATGATTAAGAATCTAACCAGAAAAAAAAAAGCGCTTATTTAAGAAGAGGCTATGATAAATTCAGAATGCAAAATTATACTTGATTATTAAATATAAAGTTATGTATGATAAAAGAAGTTCTAAAAAAGATTATGGTAAAAAAAAAGTTACATTTGCTGAAGTTTCAGAATTTCAGTTAAATGCTTTATTTATTATATTTAAAGATCCAACAATATTTTATCACATTAGTTCTCAAAATTGTAACCAATTTTTTGAATTACCTTTTCATAGCCCTGGTTGTATTTCTGGAAACCACATTAGTAAACTAAATGTTACCAGAAAACAGTGACTCTTAAAATATGTTTCAGAGTTATTTTTATCTTTTAATGTATTGTGAAAGCTTGATATAAATGTCCTTTGAAATTTGTTTTCTGTGCCTGTCTCATGTACCACTCAGTACCAACCATGCTTCATTAGAGTCAAAAATAAATAAGAAATCTGAAAACACTATAATTTTATCTTGTATATTT
Organism: Pteropus alecto; assembly: GCF_000325575.1. NCBI lineage: Eukaryota > Metazoa > Chordata > Mammalia > Chiroptera > Pteropodidae > Pteropus > Pteropus alecto. Next base: position 1,709,045 of record NW_006442124.1, on the reverse strand, counting down.
AGCTCACATAATTTTTAAAAAACCCTCACATTAGTTGTACCAGAAAATCTGGGTCTAAGTATTTGTACCTTGAGGGCAAAATAGCATTAGCTAACAATTATTTTGTAAAGAATGTTGTCAGTCTTCAAAATAATAGGGTTAATAGTACTAGAGCCACTAATGAATGCAGCAAAGCAATGATCTTAAAATCACAGCCACATTTGCAAGTTAAAATATGTATTATAACCTCTGTGATATGAAATACATTATTAAACTGATATTTCTGCATGTTACATAAAAAAACTGTTATAGTAAGTTTAAGTGTCCTGAAGAACTAAAAATAGCAGTTATTTATACCAGACTTAGAGCAAGAAGTCAAATAATAGGTAGAAGTGCTTGTTTAGATCTGTAGCAAATCTTGCTGAGGTCCTGGGATGATGTTTGTTATGCAGATGTCCAGTTGTTGGTGTCTTGGAGACTGTGGTTAAGAGGGATTGCGTGGCCTTTCTCTAGATATATGCACCTTTCCAAAACATCAGATGGCACATGGCTGGGTGTTGGGAGAAGAAAGGCCCAGCTAGATGACCTTTACAAGTTGGTCAGTTTCTAAGTTTAAAGTTTCTGTCTCACTCAGTTCTTTATTTTCTTATGTGTGGAGTTTAAGGAACTGTAGGGTTTATAGGTTTTGTCTGCTTGGGCTCTCTGATGATTCTTTCTGGTTCTCTGATGCCAGATACACTTTTGTTCCATATTTTCTAAATTTAAGTAGTTTTCTTTTTCATCTTATTGATCTTTTAAAGCTTCTGAGCATTGCATTCCATTTTCTTGAAATGATAGATTCAAAAGTGCCATCTGGGATCCATAACACAATGATTCAAATTCACACCAAGCATGATGGAACAGTTCTGTATTTTTATTGCAGTGGTGGTTACATGAATCTACACATGTGATAAAATAACAGAGTTATGTACACACATTGCACCAGTGTAAATTTCCTGGTTTTGATATTGCACTATAGTTAATTTAGTTATAATCATTAAGTTGTACCATGGGAAGGGTACAGGTGATTTTCCTGTCCTGTCTTTTAAATTTTCTATGAATCTATAATTACTTAAAAGTAAAAGTTAAAAATAATCATACTACATATAATTTTTTTCTTTATAAATACTATGGCTTTGGCTTTTTCTCCTTCAAAGTAGCCTCCTTCCATCTACCACAGGAAGATGGGGACACCGAATGAAACAAAAACAGCTAATTTCTATTGAAAGCAAACAGAGAAATGCTAGAGACTTAAAAGGGGAAGGTAAAAAAAAATGCAAGAAAGTGGCTTAGACAGATAAGAATTTTGGAATGAAAAATAAAAGTAAAAATAACAGGAAACCGAGTTGCATACAAATTGTGAAAATTCAGAGAAGTTGAAATTTTGGAATTAGAAACATTCTATGTTTATTTACTCCCCTTGTCCTATATGGGAAAAGTTCTGGAATTGTTCTTCTGAGAAGTATTAATAACTATCTAATAAATGAAAAACTGAAAGCCAGTGGGCAGGCCAAGAGTTCAAGGAACTGGTTGATCAGTGCCAGATTTTGAAGAAATTGAAGTAAATGATGTACTGAATATACAATAATAGGAAGTCAAATAAGCTTGGGTTAGTATGCTGGTGACTTTCTCACTGGATAACCTTAGGCACATTGTATAACATCTTAAGGCCTCATTTATAAAACTGGGAAATGATACCATCTTTTCTCTATGATATTGTGAAAATTAAATAGGTGCTAAGCACTCAGTTCCTAAAAAAGTAATGCATTTAACAGATATATTATAATAATTATTATTTAAAGCAATGTTTCTCAAATTGTATCATAAGGAACTCATTGACTCACTAATGTATACTGGTGACGTGCAAAAAAAAAAAGAAACAAAACAAACACATATACAACTGATGTCTTAATTAAAAAACAATACCAATATATCATGTTTCTCTTCTGAATTTTCACTACTTCAACTAACATATTAAAATTCCTGAAGTAAATACTCTGTGTAACTTGAACACATATTTTCTGGACTTATTTAATTACAGGTGACGTGCAGGACCAATTACTCCATCTCGTACTCCATTTGAACAAGAACTGCTCTTGTTCAAATGGCCCAGAGAGTTTATTTAGAACCGAGATTTTTCACGTTTTCAGCAGCATGACTCATTTTTTCAAACTATACTATATAAGACATATAAAGGTAATAAATACTTTTCTCAGGTTGTTAAAATCTTTGTTATTTGCTAGAACGTACTTTATTGTTTGCAGAATCTCTAAAGCAATTTAACCTGTCAGGAAAATAGTTTGAAGATCTTGATGTAATGTAACCTTGTGCTTGAGAAAAAGAATTCATCTGAGTCAGTTATTCTCCATCTCATGTTCACAGACACATCCTCCGAAAGTCTTTTAAAATATTATATTTATTTTGACTGCTCCTTAAAAAAAAATCAAATGTTCTGAATCTTTGTGGTCATCTCATCACCCAGTGCTCACATTCACCTTTGGTGGCACATGATCTCAACAGCTTCAATGTCTAACTTTAAATCTCTGAATTCTGGTGGATGTTTTTCTTTCCTTAAAAGGAAAATAAATTAATTTTAAATGTAAGAAAACATTACATAAACTATTTTAGAAAAAAAAATTCTTTCTTCTGATTTCTTTGTAATCAAAGAAAAATATTCAACATTGCATTAGTAAAAATTATAAATGAAACGTTTAGTATTTTTCATTGTTTATCATAGTCTCTCCCCTTTTATATGCTTCCTGTTGCACTATCATATCAAAATGCAGGAAACCAAAGACAAAGATGAAATCTTGAAAGAAGTCAGAGAGAAAATACACCTTACCTATAAAGAAACAAGGATAATTTACATTGAACTTCTCTTTGGAAATCACGAGAAAGAAGGGAATAATGTAAAATATTTAAATTATTGAAAAGAAAAAAACCCCACCAACCTAGATTATATATTCAGTAAAATAAAACTTTAAAAGTGAAATAGAAATAAGACTTTCTCAGACAAAAACTGAAGAAACTTATTGCCCAAGAGTTGTCTTGAACAAATTGTTAAAAACAGTTCCTCAGGTAGAAAGGAAGAAATATAGACCAAAACCATAATCAACATAATGAAAAAGGACACTCAGCAAGTAATAAAGTATATAAAATATTTTTTCTTATTCATAATTAAGATGAATTCTTAAAACAACACTAGTAACAATGTGTTGGGGGTTATAAATATGAAGAAGAAAAATGAAAGAGCAATATCAGAAGGAAATTCTCTGTTATAAGATACCAATATAAAAAGCTCAATTAGAAGTAGAGAGGCAGGAAAAGAACAAATGCAGCAAATAGAAAACATTTACAAATATGGTAGATTTTAATCCAGCTATATTGATAATCGTTATGATTTGTAATTGGTTTCAACACACAAGTTAAAAGACAAAGATTATCATTTGATTTAAAACAACAAGATCTAAATCTATGCTATCTATGAGAAACACACTTTAAATATGAAGATTTGGCTTAAAAATAAAAGGATGGAGAAAGATATACCATTCTAACACTAATCAAAGAAACATGGATTTGCTATATTAATTTCAGACAGAGCAGACTTCATAGCAAGGAACGCTGTCGGGGATAAAGAGGAACATTACATAAGGATAAAGAGATCAATATTCCAAGAAGATGTAACAGTCTTAAACAGGTATGCACCTAATAACAGATGATCTCAACATGTGAGACAAAAATGAAAAGAACTGTAAGGAGAAATAGACAAATCTGCCTTCAAGCCTTCAACATCTCTCTCTCTCTCATAGATAGTACAGGCAGGTGGAAAATAAATAACTGAACAGCAATATCAATTAACATAATCAAATTGATGTGTGTAGAATGCTCTATCCAAAAACAGCAGAATACAAATGGAACATTTACCAAGACAGACCATATTCTGGACGATAAAACACTCCACGACAGATTATACAATGAATGTCCTGAGACCACAATAGATTTAAACTAGAAATCAATAACAGAAAATGTCTGGAACTTTTTTAAATATTTGGAAACTAAGTCACTAAGTATTTCTAAACATAGATTTAAAAAGTCAAAATAAATTACAAATTATTCTGAACTAAATAAAAATAAAAACACAACTTGAAATTTGTGTTTAGTATGAAAATTAGTATGAAAATGCAATGAAAGCAGTGTTTAGAGAGAAACATAATATTAAATGCACATGTTAAAAATATCTAAAATCAATAATATAAGTTTTCCTCTTAGGTAAGTAGATAAAAGAGAGCAAATTAAACCTATAGCAGGGAGAAACAAGGAAATAATAAATATAGGAGCAGGAACCAACAAAATCAAAAACAGAAAAACAATGGTGAAAACCAAAAGCTAGTTCTTTGAAAAAAATCAATGAAATTAATAAACGTTTTACAAGCTAACAAAGAAAAAAGAATAAAAGACAAATATCAATATAAGAAATATAAGAGATGGTAAATGCTATTGACCACTTGGTTCAATTAATCAAAGGTGTATTACAAGCAACTTTGTGTCGTGAACCCAATAATGATGATGAAATAGATCAGTTTCTTGGACAGTACTAATAACAAAACTCATTCAGATGGAAGTAGAAAACCTAAGTAGTCATAGCTGTTAATAAAATTAAATTAGTATTTAAAAAACTAAAAACAAGTTAAATCTTACAAGCCCATATGTTTGCCCAAAGGGGTCCTACTAAACATTTAAGGAAAGATTTTCAACAATCTCTTCCAAAAACAATGGAGAGGAGGGAACACTTCCCAAAACATTTTGTTTGACCATCACTAGCTTAATAATAATACCAGATAAAGATATTATAGGAAAATAAAACTACAGCCCTATATTTCTCATTAACATAGATGCAAAATTCAACAAAATAATAGCAAATTAAATTCAACGATGTATAAGAATAATTATATATTGCAGTGAAGTGGGATTTGTCCCAGAGGTGCAAAGCTGACTTAATAATCAAAGACTGAGTGGGGTTTATCCCAGGTATGCAAGGCTGGTTCAATGTTCAGAAATCAGTCAATGCAATCCACCACACCAACAGCTTAAGGAAGAAAAATCTTGAAGAAAAATATAATCATATCAATAAATATAGTAAAACCATTTGACAAAATTCAGTGCCATGCATGGTATTTCTTAGCAAACTAGAAATGGAGGGAAATTTTTTCAACAGGATAAAGGACATTTATAAATAATTTCTGCAGCTAATATCATACTTAATAATAACTAACAGAATGCTCCCCGCTAAAATCAGGAAAAACACAAAGATATAATCGTCACTATTTCCGTTTAACATCTTACTGAAAGTTCTAGCTAGCACAAAATAAATAAATAAATAAATAAATAAATAAATAAATAAATAATCAGTAAGTTGAAAGAAAGAAAGAAAGAAAACTGTCTTTTTCTAGGTAGAAAAAAAAATCAACAAAAATCTCCTGGAAGCCAGTAGAACGAGGTCACAAGATACAAGGTAAATTACTTTTCCATATGCCACCAATGAATGTTACAATTTGGAACTTAAAAGTCAAATGCAATACACTACATATTAACACCCCTCCAAAAAAAATAAATATTTAGATATAAATCTAACAAAATGCATACAGGATATATATGTGGATAATTGAAAAACTGGTGAAAGAAATCAAAGATTGTATTTTGTGAATAAGTAGGTTCTAAGATTATGACAAAAGAAACTGAACAATGTACTCTAATTGGTAAAGTTGCTCGCCATAGGGATATGAATGAATAATTTTGAAACCACTGTACATGTATACTGATATTGAACAAATAAAAAAATTGATGTAGGATGTTGGGAACCATGTTTCTTACTGTCAGAGTGAGATATTACAGATAAGCAAGGGAAGAAGGCTAGAATGGCACATGTGGTACTGGATTAGAGTTGGAGATATCAGTATAAACTCGTGTTTCTTTAATATAGATGCCGACAAATGCATATTATAGAAATACTAATGTATCTATTTGTGTTTACATGGATTAAATGTATTATTATTTCTAATATATAATAATAAATAATATAAAATAATAAATAATAAAATTATTTCTTAGTTCTATCTGCTGAGGTAGCCTAGAAGTAATGAATAGCGGAGAGAAAACACACCACTCAAATCTTGGTTTCTAATACCATTCTCCCAAAAAAGGAACTGGAACTAATACTGAGGCAGGAAATATACAAGATGAGAATGGAGAATCTTGGAGTTCCAGAAAGTATGGCAATGCTCAAAAAACAAAACACTGAGGATATGTCAAAAGGCTGCAGGAGCCAACTGAACGTCTTCCTATGGCCAAAGCATGAACAATTACAGCAATAAAATAAGCATCGTATATTGGAACATAGCTTTTGGAATAAATATCTGTGAGTCCACACTGACATAAATAAGTAATCAACAAATAAATAAATAGGAGATAATTGACAAATGTACCATTCAAAGTTTTGAAATAATTTATATAGCTATTTCCCTTCAAGAAGGTAGAACATAATTCCTCATAATTATGGGCTGTGCATAATGATGATGAAGCTGAGAAGCTAAGAGGACAAAAATTTCCTGGGAATAAATAAGGTTGGCATTGTTATAGAGAAGAGAAGTAATCCTACAATTGCAGGTAATCTGAGAATACACTAAAAAGCATGCATCATAATCAAGTTTGGTCTCTTCAAGTTACCCAATGATCTTTTTACATCAAATGTTATGTATCTCATTGTACTTTATCATATAGCACACAAAAAATGCTATTACCTTAGTAAATGTAAACAAGGGCATGATAAGTTTTAACATATTTGGCTGACAATTCTCAGTATGTAAGAAATAAAAGAAAAATTTTTAACTCGAAGATTGTATTTCAAATATCTATATAAAACATCATTCTTCAGATTTAGACAGACTAAAATCAAAGATGGTCACTATTACATTATTATTAAAAATAATTCTAGGTAGCTTAACACAGTAAAATAATAAAAAGTAAGTAGTATAACACTGAAAGATATTATAAAACTTTATTTACAAAACTATGATCACTTATATAGGAAATCTAAAAAACTACAGAAAAGTATGAGGGTTTAAACTACAGTTCACCAAGTTTTCCAGACATAAACTCAGAAAAATCAAGTGTAACCCCTGCATCAGCTTTAATCACTTAGAGAATAAATATTAATCACCATTGCAGAACTATGTTGTCTAAGAATTAACATAATGTGGAAGTCATAACATATTTATGAATTTAAAAAATAATCTTATTAAAGGACATCTGAGACATATAATTTAAAAATAAAGCAATGAGGTTTCCCTAATTAGATTTGAACATATTGAAAAGCCACCAACATTAAAACCAAAGAAACTAAACAATTTCAGGTGGCATTATGCAAAAACAGATCAAAACCAAATGAGCTATCTGATTTGAGTTTGTATCTAGAATATGTGATGCATTATAAAGATGTTCTTTAGTCAATTAAGAGAGGCAGAAGTTTGATGACTAGAAGGCAGGGGTACCCAACCCCCAGGCAGCAGACTAGTACAAATCCATGGCCTGTTATGAACCAGGCTGCACAGCAGGAGATGAGTGGCAAGGGAGCGAGGCTTCATCTATATTTGCAGCCGCTCCCCAGCACTAGCATCACCACCTTGCCTCCACCTCAGATCATCAGGCCTTAGATTCTCATAGGAGTACCAGCCCCTGGTGCCAAAAAGGTTGGAGACTGCTGCTAGAAGGTGATGGAAAACTGGCATGTCATGAGGAGAAAAAAATATAATATAAACATATTTAAACTTACATTAAGCTTATATTTAAAAATTAAATAAAAATTTTATTTTTTAGCTTTTTAACAATCTCTCAGATGATACAGATTCTGCTGGGCCATGATTTATACTTTAAGTAACTTTTAGTAAATTCCTAATTTCTAGCAAATGTCTAGATGTATATAACCTATATTATAAAGATAGGAGGCCACTGTCAGGACAGATATGGAGATACAGAATGGTTTCCTAAAGACAAAGATGTCAGTCAAGTTTGCATTTTATCTCTCAATTTGTTTAATCTGTATGCAGAGCATATCATATGAAAAACTGACTAGATTCAGAAAAAGGAGGAGTGAAAATTGGTGGAAGAAATATCAATAACTTAAGATATGCAGATGAGACCATCTATCTTACTGGCAGAAAACAATACTTTGAAGTGAACTCTAATGAAGGTGAAAGAAGAAAGTGCCAAAGCAGGACTGTGTTTGAACATTGAGAGGACAAAAATCATGACCACAGAAGAAATACACAACTTTAACAAAGACAATGAAGACAGTGAAATTGTTAGAGACTTTGCTTACCTTGGCTCAGTCAATCATCATAATGGAGGCTGCAGCCAAGAAATCAAGAGAAAGCTGAAATTTGGAAGGGCAGCATGGGAGAATCAGGAGAGACTGAGAGCAAAGATATGTCATTGGAGACCAAGGCTAAGACCATCCACATCCTTGTTGTCCCAATTATTGTGTACGGATACGGAAGTGAGACAGCGAAGTGGCCGATAGGGGGGAAATAATGATTTTTTTGTAATACGATTTTAGGGCAGAGCTCCATAGATACTTTGGACCACCAGGAAGGTGAACAAGAAGGTCAGAGCAAATTAAGGCTGAAACATCATTGGAGGTGCAAATGGCACATGGAAGCTGCTCTACTTTGTGTACATCATGAGAAGGCAAGGCTTTTAGGAAAAGAGTAATGCTGGGAAAAACAGAAGGCAGCAGGAAAGAGGAGACCAAATCTGAAATGGATTGTCTCCATAAAAGAAGTCATAGGCTTGAGTTTACAGGGGCTAAGCAGACCCGTTGGGGACAGGACACCGTGGGCAACTCTCATTCACAGGATTGCCAGAAGTCAGAGCCAACTCAACAGGATGTAACACACACAGACACACACAGACACACACACACACACACACACACACACACACACACACATTAGTAACCTCATGTGTTGCCTTAAGCCACGTCCAATTAACTAAACTGAGGTCTTTTCCAGAATCTCATTCTCTGCTTGGTTCTGGGTTAGGGTTGGCCACAAAAGAAATGATCTAGAAGGCAGAGTCAAAAATAACGTTATTGATACTGAGAAGGCTGGTGTGAGGCCAGGTGCTCTTCCAGTTCATGCGCATTGCTATGGACCAGCTGGCTAATATGGTCGACATACGACTGCCGTCACATCTGCAGCTCCACAGCTAAAGTGGAAACCTTCATTCAGCTTCTGCAGTTCATGGGTTCATGTGTGGTTGTACGGTGAGTGTACCTGCATCATTACCCCATCATCATAGTTGGAGACGTGGAGGCAGTAAGTGACTCATGTGGATTCCAGGTTGTACACATGGGTTACAATTTTCCCATGCTTTTCTGCAATTTACGTCCATCACCTCTTTCTGACTGTCGGCCCAATTCCAGAGTTAAGGTCAACAGACTTACACAGAATTTCTACAGCTCCCAGGACTACATCTGGTCTACATTAATTATATGGCAATTCTGCTGCTCTGAACAAACCCGAACTGATACCTTGAGGCTGCTGGTGGTGGGGAGATAATTTCTTAAAAACAAAAAACAAAAAACAACCCTCTAAATTATAAAATGTAAGGTAAATAAGTAATGATGGTTTTATTCATGTTAAAATTTAGAACTACTAGCAGACAACATTAACGAACAGATGTCATTTAAGGAGAAGATATTACCAATTCTAACCAAAGGACATTGACACCTAAAATATTCTAATATTTTAAGGAACTAATAAAAATCAACAAGAAAAAGTCAGGAAACCAAATAGAAAGACAGTCAAGGAATATGAAAAGGGAATTCACTGAAGGGTAGCTAAGCAGCTAACAGGATTTAAAAAGATATTTAAACATACTTAAACATAGTTAAAATCAAAAAGAACAATGAGATAATTCTTTGTAACCACAAGCTGGACAAAATTCCAATAATACCAAGTCGTTTTTTTTAAACATTGGAGCAAATGAAGATGCTTTGGCACACTTGGTATCGTAATTCTAGAGAGGAATTGGACTAGTACTTGGTGAAATTAATTTTACATGTTACCTGTTATAGTAACCCTACTCCTAGGATTATTGTCAACTTCTTGTGCCCACAAATTCACTTATAAGCCCTTGAGGGGCATCGTATGAGATTATTCAGTGTAGCATCATGGAGGATGGTGTGGGAAGCAACTTCACAGCCTATCACTATGAAAAAAGAAAAGGAAATGAAGTGGAAGCCTGTCGTGGAATATTATACAGCTCTTAGAAGCAACTAACTCACTGCACCGGAAACATAAATAAATCTTTAAAATGTTTAAAAGTTATGCTGAGCACAAGATCGTAGTTCAACTCAGCTTATGTGAATTAAAATATAGATGTAGAAATTCATACTCATATATTTATCTTCAAAAATATATAACTTACAGGCTAATATTAATCATTTTAGAGTGGATAG
>NW_006442124.1:1664937-1698473 GCF_000325575.1 Pteropus alecto | reverse complement strand
TGAAGGGGAAAAAAATCAAATAAGAATATGATTAAATCAAGTACCTACACCTGAGGTTAAAATAAAGCAGAACAGGAGAAAGAAGAGAGAAGAGTAGAAGATGTTAAAGACAAAGCAATCTGAGGGCTGAATCTTTCCAGAGCTTCTTTATTTTCCCAATATTTTACAATTGTCTCATGCACACCAAATTTACCCAGCAGAATTTTTTATGAATAATCTCTATTGAATCTCTCCACAGAACCAACTTAATTTTCATAAAAATTACCACTTACTTCATATAAAAAAACAACAACAGGAATTTATTTTTTAATTAAATTTTTAAAATATAGTTGACATACCATACTATATAAGTTTTAGGTGTACAATATAGTGATTTGACATTTATATACCTTAGGAAGTGGTCACCATGATAAATCTAGCAACCACCCACTTTATACTCACATTGAATTTAATTAAATGACATGGCAGTAACAAATGCAACCAGCTTGGAAAGACTGAAAACAAGCACGCTGTTCCCCAGTGGACGTTTCTCACCTGGGGAGCATTGAGCAGTGGAGGTGCAACAAAGTCCACCAGCCAGCACGCAGCAAGTCAGTTTTCATCGCGGAAGTGTGGAATGTCTGCTGGCATTCTGGGAAGTCACCATGTGGAACTGGATTAAGAAAAAAAAATAATGTAACCAGCAAATAAAGCCTATGATGTCCTGGAGATTACAACTGAAGATAAGGCTAAACTTACTTAAGTTAAAAAAAAAAGTTGATTAAAAGGAAAATAAGATTATGTTGATAAAAGTCAACATGGTAAACTCATTACTAAAATTCTTGAAGATGGTACAAGCAATAAATAGTATATGTTCAATTCTCTATAAATTCGAACTTTGAACTTTCCCTTCTAATAGTAAAAAAAAAGCAGTCAAAACATTGCAATTGCATATGGTTCAACTGATAATATAGTATAGTTTCATACACTCATAGAAATAATCTGGTAAGAATGAAATATTAATAATGTAAGAAAAAAGAAGAAGGATTCAAAGATGTAAAGTTCTTGAGAAAAGAAAAAAGGTAATTATATTTTGAAAGAAAGATGGTTGTGGTACATTTCCTGAGCCATCAAATTTTCGTAAATATTTTTAGTTTTCTTTACTCATAAAACAAACTTCCTATGCTCATGAAATGTTGAATTTGTATACAATGCAAATCGTATATCAAAAATAATATTTCAAATTTTTTCTACTGAAATGTAACAAATATGTTTTGTCTTCTGATTTGAGTGTTACAGAGAATTCTGAGGCCATCATAGCTATTTTGTCATTCCAGGTGATCTGGTTTTTGTGATTTTGCTACCTTGTTGTTTTTTCAGTTTTGTTGTTATTGTACACTTAATTAGAATTTTTTTCCTGTTTGCGTTATCTGTATAATTATATTTAACCTTTTATTCTTAAGTAATATTTTCAACTTGGGAATATTTTCTTGGTTTAGTGTTGACTGTGGTTTAGTTGTTATGGCTTCTTCTTTAGGAATGAATACATGCAAACCTGCATTCTCCTTTCCCCGTGTCTTGAATCTCTGCAAGCATACCAGTTTTTACTTGTTTACATCTGTCTTCTGTGGAATCATCTCACATTTGTCTTCTATATTTCTGATTCAACTCTCCATAGCATCAATTCTGTTTATCATGCCCCCAGTAAAGATTTCAATTTTTATCCCACATTTTTACTTGTGAAGCTTCTGTTCTATTTCATATTAACTTTTCCTCTTCAATTAAATTAACTCACACATTTCTGTTTTTTTTCTTGTATGCTATTGAATATATCAATAGCATTTATACTATTATACTATAATTAACAATATTTCCCTCTGATTTCCATACTAAATTGTTTCCACTGATCTTTTTTTTCTCTGGATTCTCAGCATGATGCTTAGCTTATTTAGCTCATTTTACTATATTTTTATAAGCCCCAGGTAAGCTTTTTATCTACTCAATCTTGAATATAGTAAAATCTCTTCAGACACAGTCAACAGACCTATTGAGTTAATGTTCAACATCAATCTTCTCAGAGTTTTCTGGATTTCCCTTCTCACATCAATCTATAGATAGCAAGTTGATTTCCAAGTTTCTGGACAAGTGCACAGCATCAGGTGGGTGTCCAATTTGTGTGGCTGCCCTGTTCTTAGACAGGGCATCTTCTAACCCACTGCCTATATTTCTGACACTTGGAGAGATGGAATAAGAAAACTATTTTATAAAACTTAGAACATATTATTTTCAAATATCTACCTCTTCATGGTTTTCATCTTTCCTTTATCATCCCTAGATTCACTGTACCAGTGCTGGTTTCTCACACCTTAGATTCACTGTACCAGTGCTGGTTTCCCACACCCGCTCAAATACCCACTCCTCCAAACTTCCAACTGCTGACATTTATAGTTTTTCACTATCTTTTACCACCAGCTAGTTACTGATCAAATTAGAAATCGCCACAGAACTCCAGCTGGAAAAGCACACTCACAGCATAGGCAGCTGTGTTTATAAAGCCTTGGACTTTCTCAAGAGACCTGGAAGGGGATATAGGCTCCACAAAAGGCCTTCCTCCTTACTGCTTGACACTCAAGCTAGTTCTGGCGCAGGCAGCAGAGCATGAGTGGGTTAGGAAATTTTAATTTTCAACAACAGTTGTTCCATAAGCTTGGCATTCAGTATAAATATCCCCCAGATTTTGGCAACAGATTTTTACATTGTCTTTTATTACCTGGTTTGGGTTTGAAGAAGTTATTAGGGAATATTAGAGAGTACTAGCCAAAGTCATTTTAAAAAGAACCTGGTTGCACCTGAAACAAATGTAATGTTATATATCAATTATATCTCAGTAAACATAAATTTAAAAAAATAATTAATTTTTTAAAAAATTGATTTTAGCCATATATAAGCTTTTATCATAAGCTGTAAACTTATAATCTTTCTACCTCACCATTACTATTTTTTCTTTATGGCTTTTAAAGCAAGAGTTCTTTCATTACCTCTTTATTTTTTTTCTTCTAAATATCCTTCAGTTTCTGCTAATTCTGACACCTACCTTCTTCTTTCTTTTATTCCTATCTTTCTCATATCAATTGCATGCTTTTTCGACCTCAGCTACAATTTATTTTTGTCTTTTTCTCCATAATAACAATTTGAGCATTTCCCTCTTCTGTTGCCATTTATATTTCCGGTTTCACATCTTGGCAAATTAATTACAATATATACTGAAATATTAAAGAGTGCCTAATAGGATCCCACAGCAGGTAGTGGCAGATTGGAATGTTATGCTTCCAGCTCAGTCCAGCCAGTCACATCTTCAACTTTCCAAATAAATTATTTAGAAAATGCCATTCCTATTCGTATTGGGAGCACAAGGTAGGAAGAAAAACAAAATCAGCAACTTTGACTGCTCACTTGACATAAATCTCTGTTTATTTTGGGCATAACCATTTGCAAATCCGTATTTGAGTTCATTGTTTTTCTAGGTTATATTAGAGAGTGCCAACTTTGAAAGAACTGTTGTAATTTTTTCTGAGATTTTGATGACTATACCAAAGCATGAAATGTATTTTTAATATTTGTCTATGTGTTTGGTCTCTGCTCTAGTCTATGTATAAGTGAGTCACAAGAGAGGAGTAAAACACATAGAAGAAAGGAAAAAACAGGCAAAGACTTGTGAATTTTCAAAATGGCCATTGCCCATCCCTCCTATGCTAGAGATTCATTCATGTTCATCTCTCAGAGTTACTCCTGCTGTTCTTTACTTCTTGACAAATTACGAGTTGTCATCATATTGTAAATAACAGTTGGGGAATATGTAATGAAAAATCTCATGGGCCGAGCAAAGCATCACATTATTAATTTGTCAGAAATGTTATTACCTAGAGAACCTATTTTAAAATTGTAGCTTTTGTAACATGGCATCAGAGCAAGTCACACTGAGCAGCATTTAACAGTACCAGGAAATGTGTTGGGAGAGCGTGACTAACGTGATTTTTTTTCAATAATGCCAATAATATTTCAATTTGGTGGGATTTTTCTTAATGATGAAAAGGCAACGCAGATTAAAAAGGGCGAAGATATTTTGGCAAGTTTTCAGTCAGAAATTCACTTTTCTCATTCATTTTTCTAGTCATAATTTGTTTAACTCTATGGAATTGTTGATACTTGACCTAATAAAAATAGTGAAAAAAATAACCCTATGATCCTGGCTAGCCTCACTTCGACAAAATCATATTTGCCTGCCTTTCATAAAATATATTATTAGTCAAAAAGTGAAAAAGTACGCTTCCTTAGAGTTAACAGAAAGATATGACTGGATAAGGGCTACAGTTAAAGAAATATCTGGAAGTCAGTGATATACTAAATGATACTCTCAGTTCCCATGAAACAGTTTATGCTCACCAGTTATGGCACAGTACTGCTAGTAGTCCTCATCCCACAGCACACAGTTCCAGGAGGTAATTAATCTGACTTCTTCTAATGAATCTGATTTCTTTGTTCCATTGTTAGAGCCGGTGAGAGAGGGAAAAGTGAAGGGAGTAAAAAAGAACTCCTCAACCTCCCTAGGATATTGAAATATCCTTGGCACTTAGAACCAAAAAAACTTAAATGCTATCTATCTTGTCTCGTTCTTTTTTATTCGGGATTTCTACCACACCATAAAGAGTGTAAAAATTCATAATGGATATTCAATAATTGCTTTTTGCGGGCTGGGATAAGCAAATATCTTGCTTTTGAACTAACTCTTTGAACCAACGTCAACACTCTGAGTGTGACACTACGTTAGGGGAAGATCTCTGCATGATGTTGGTAACTTCTTATGAGTCTTAAACTTTTGAAATAAATGTATTATAAAAGTACTTGTAACTCTTGCCATAATCCTTTCAACTGTAACCATTTGTAGCTATAATAATACTGATTAAATATGCCAATGTGAGTAAACTAGAGCGAAAGTGAGACCCCCTTCAAAAATGCCCTGAGAAAAGGTAGTCTAATTTCACAACAGATTTAAATAAATCACATGCTATGGTTTAGGAATATTTCTTATTGCTCTGGATTTGGTGAATATAAAAAACAGGATTACTTGTCTTGCTTCAAAGATTTACTAAGCTTGGCTATCTTCAAAATTACTGATGATTTTTGCATGAATTCCCACAAAACGAAACAAAAAAACCTTAAAACTACTGTGTATATATCGTAAATCGCTTTTCTTAATCTGTGCCAAATGTTTCTAATTTCTTTTTGCTGCAGAAGAAGGAGAAGGGAGCTTAAAAACTATATTACATGACAACAGCAACAACAACAACAAAAATCGATGCCTTTCGTACCATTGTTTTTCTTTTGGATTTCACTCTACCTCTCCTCAGGAGTAAAGTCATAAACTCTACGGCTTGACTACTCCTTCTGAGAGGATTCTTTATTTATAACTTTACCAAGTAAGACTTCCAGAGACATAAACTTAAGTATCACTCCTGGCAAAATGCCCAAAACTAAGGATATCATTTGAAGAAGAGTCCTTGTGCTCAATCCAACAGACCATTCTTTAAAGAGATACTTTAAAGTGTCCTTGGAAGAGAGGAAGTTCACTCACACAACACACAAAAGAATCAAAACACTTAGGTGCTTTTTTAGACTCTGGTTACATTCGCCTCTGTAAGCAACATATTGGATTTACTCTTTTCCTTCTTAAAAAAATTTTATGTTGCCTAAATGATGGTTTATAAGATAATTATGTCTGATGAGAAGTTGAGTTTGAACTCATAATAAAAATAATTTTAATAAAAATTTTAAATATGTCTGAACAAAAGTCAGTAACTTAGTGTTATTAGAATGTTCAAGAAGAATAATATTTTAAAAATTATCCCAAATTAAGAATTTATCAAAATAGATCAGGTAGAATGCTCATGTATATATGCCTTCTAAGAATAAAAGAAAGGTTAATTTTTTAATCTTTTAATAAAAAGAAGATAAAAATGAAAAAAAAAGACAATGGTAAGGCTTTCTGTTTCAGCTCTAATGCGTAAAGAACTTGGTAGTTGCCACTCTTGGGTTTAGAACAAGAAACGCTTAACAAAAAGACCTTCAGCGAAAAATCCCGAGCAAATTGACACCAGCGATTTTTCTTGAACCCATTAGAGAACTACCAGCAAAACCCCACCCCAAAACCTGGAGAGACAGATAAATCCACAGTCCCCACTGCTCTGCTCAACTGGAGCAAAAGCCCATGGCGCCATAAACTGGTAGGAACACTTAAACACTATTTTGACAAAGAGGAGAAGGCTGAATGTCAACTAACATTAGAATGAGGAACTCCTGAGGGCTGCAGTTCTGAGGGTTCTAGAAACTTTCATGGGGTTCACCTCCATAAATCTCACTGCATTATCACAGTGAAGAAACAAGAACGATCCATTCATTGCTCTGGCAGGGAAAGATTGACAATCATCATGAAATACTCATGCAGCATTTTCTATGACAAAGGCCTACTCTCCCAAAAACTTTGCTGGAGTCTGATCCCAGCTAGGGGAAGGACATTTCTCCTATTCAGCACCCGACAGCCTTCCTGTCTCATGTAATAGGGAGAACAAAGCTAAGAAATACTTTGAAGATAACAGGTCAGGGACACAGGTGCATTAAAAGACTAAGAAAGTGACAGTCTGAATAGGCCGACATCTATTGAATTACTCAAATTAATAACTGATAAACTCCAAAGAAAGAAGGGTCAAAAAAAAAAAAAAAAAAGAGAACATTAGAAAAACAGAAGCCTCTGGCGCCTACAGCTACAACAAACATTAAACACAGTCCAACACCTGGTTAAATAACATAAAATTTACACTACTCACTTTCTATTACCTGACACGTCATCTCTTGCAGTCAACAAAAAAATTACATGGCATGCTAAAAGCCGAGAAAAAAACATAGTTCTGAAGAAACAAATTAAGCATTAGAAGCAGACTCAGATATGACAGAGCTGTTGAAATTGCCAGGTGAGAATTAAAAAAAATTATGATGAATATGTTAGGGGTTCTAATGGAAAAGGTAGACTACAAAAAATAACATATGGATAATGTAAAAAGAGAAATGAACATTCGAAGGAAAAATGAAAATGAAATGCTAAAAATAATCTGTATAATATGTTATATTATATATGTATATAGTAATGAACTGAGAATGTCTTTATTGGACTCATCGATAAACTGGATATGACTATGATAAGAATCATGGCTGTGATAAGAATCAGAACATCAAAGAGCTGTGGCACAATTTTAAAAGATGTAACATATACAGAATTATAATGCTAAAAGGAAAAGAAAGAGAAAATGAAGAGAAGAAATCAAGAACTTGAGAACTTTCCAAAATTAATGACATATATCAAACCACAAATCCAGGATCTCTGAGAACACCAAGTAGAATAAATAAGAAAAACTGCACATAGGCATATCATATTTAAATTGCAGAAAACCAAAGACAAACAAAAAATCTTGACATAGGCAAAGGGGTGGGAGAGAGATGTTTTACCTACCCAGGAATAAGGATAAGAACTATATCAGACTTCTCAGCAGAAACCATACATTCAGGAGTGAGTGGAGTAAAGCACTTAAATTGTAGAAAGAAAAAGACACCACACTTAAATTCTATAGACAGTGGATTATCCTTCAAAAGTAAATTTAAAAATTAAAGATTCTCAGACAAATAAAAATGGAAGGAGTCATTGCTAGCAGACAGCTTTGCTTGAAATTTTTAAAAAGTTAATAATGGGAAAGAAAGAAATTTGTTCAGAGACTTGAATGTATGTAATGAAAGGAAGACCTCTAAAGAAATAATTGAGGGTAAAACTGTGTCTTTTTCTTAAAATTAAGCAATATAAGAGATGTGTGCTTGTTTGAATTAACAATATTAATTATGTATTGGTGATCATTAACACATGAATAAATGTACGAATGACAGCAATATTATAGATTAGAGGGAGGAAATGAAAATATTCTAATTTATCTGCACTACACATGAAGTGGAATAGTATTATTAAAGGTAAACCTGGGTTAGTTAAAAATGTATATTTCAAATTTAGTGTAACTACTAATTTTAAAAAAAGAATAACTGATATGATAAAAGAAAAGATAGAGTAGAATCATATAAAATGCTCAATTAAAATAAGAGAAAACAGTAAAAGATGGAAAGTTAAAAAGATATAAAGAATAAGTGCAATAAAAAGAGAACAGTTACGAATATGTTAGCTATCAATCCAATTACATCAAGAATCACTTTAAATGTGAATGTTCTAAATAAATCAGTTGAAAGAGAGACTGACAGAATGGATAAAAAAAGACCCAACTATATTTTGTCTACAAGAAATACACTTTAAATATAAAGACAGATAGACTAAAAGTGAAGGAATGAAGAAAGATATCTCATACCAACTCTAAAAGATTATAGCTATACTAATTTCAGACAAAGCAGACTTCAGAACCAAGAAAATCATCAAAGAGAAAGAGAGCCATTACATAAGGAGTCAATTCTCCAAGAAGATATAACAGTTTTAACCATGTGTTCACCTAACAACAGAACATCAAAATATGGGAAGCAAATCTCATAGAATGATAGGAAAAGTGAACAACTTCACTGTGAAAGTTGAAGACTTCAGTACTCCTCTTTCAGTAATTGATAGATCAAGCGAGCAGATAATCAGTCAGGCTAGAGCTGACCTAAACAGTACCATTAATCATCTTGATCTAATTGACATTTATAGAGCACTCCACTCAACAACAAAAGAATTCAGATTGTCTTAATCTCATGTGGAATATTTACCAGGATAGATCACATTCTGCATCTTAAAACACAACTCATATCATTCAAAACAAGAGAAATTCTACCAGTTATGTTCTCAGACCACAGTGGAATTAAACTACAAATAAATAACAGAAAGAAAGTTGGAACATTCCCAAATATTTGGAGATTAAACAGCACACTCTTAAGAAGTTTCAAGAGAAAAAATTTTAAATAATTTTAATTAAATTGTAATAAAATATTTTTATCAGAATTTGTGGTATGCTACAAAAGTAGCACTTATGGAGAAGTTTAAAAAGCTGAATGCATGTTTTGGAAGTGAAATATCTAAAATTAATAATCTAAATTTTCACCTTGAGAAACTAGAAGAAAAAAACAAATTAAATTAGACGTAAGTAGAAGATAATAAATACGAAAAATTAGAGCAGATATTAATTAAATTGACTACAGGGAAACAATAGAGAAAATAACCCAAACCAAATCTGATTCTTTGAAAGGATCAATAAATTGATAAATGTCTGACCAGGCTAACTTAGAAAAAAGGAGAGATGAAAAAAAAAAAAAAAAGGCCAATATCAAAAATGAAAGAGGGGTTATCACTATTGATTCCATGGACACTAAAAAGGATAATAAAGAAATATTATGAACATCTCTATGCCCCCAAATTTTATAATTTAGATCAAACTAACCAATTTCTTAAAAGATACAAACTACCAAAACTCATAAAAGGAGAAAGTGATAATTTGAATATGCTGACATCTATTGAAGTAATCAAATTAATAACTAATAACTTTTAAAAATGAATAAGATCAAATGATTTGAATGGTAGATACTATCAAATATTTAATGGTGAAATTAGAGTCTTTCTCCCTAAGCATCAGAAGTAAAGCAAAGTTCTCTCTCAGCACTCCTAGTCAATGTGATACTAGAATTCCTAGTTAGTGCAATAAGACATTAAAAAATGGTGATGTATTTTTTAATTGTACACTTGAAACCTATATAATTTTACTAACCAATGTCGCCCCAATACACTTAATAAAAAATAACAAGATAAAATTAATTGAGAAAAAAAGATTAACATCGACAGTAAGATATCATGTTGATAGCATATATCCTTGAATCATACAACGAGAATGACACTTAACCGCTATGGTCTTCTTCCCAACAATTTATAATCATAGTATATGCATGAGAAAAATATCAGACAAATTCCAGTTGAGAGACATTCTAGAAAATACTTGATCAGTGTTCTTCAAAACTCTCAAGGTCCTCGAAACATGGAGAAATTAAAAAACTGTCACAGTAAAGAAGAGCCTCGGGAAAGCTAACAACTAAATGTAATGTGATATTCTGGATGGGAACCTGACACACACACACACACACACACACACACACACACAAATTCATCAAAACTAAGGAAAGCTAAGTAATGTATGGACTTCAGTTAATAACCATATATCAATATTGGTTCATTAACTGTAATAAATGTGCTATACCAATGTAAGGTATTAATAATAGAAGAAACTGGGCAGGAGGTATATGGGAATCTCTGTATTATCACTGAATTTTTCTCTAAATCTAAACTTTTCTAAAATTAAAAAACATATTTAAAATAATAATAAAAGAGTATGACAAACATTGTTTTGAGAACTTCATGTTCATTTCTTTAATTAGGTGTGTAAGAGTATGAGGTATATGCATTACGAAATCATAAGTCTTTTAGGATAGTGGGTGACTTCATTGTACTTTGAAAGCCATAATGTCTTGCAATTTTATTTCTGAAGGTCATTTAGAATCTGTGTACTCTAATAACAGTCAAAAAACAGGTTTATTTTCACTAATCTAATTATCTAAAGCATATTACTGGAAACTTAGTATATTAAATTCACTTGGTAAACTCTACAGAAATTAAAAATAATTCAGACAGGTAATTTATCCTCAGGGTACCTCTTTAAACCAGACTGGTGATGGTGTTTGTTTGTTTGTTTTTTTCACTACCCAACAAATGTCTCTTTTTTTTCCAAAGCTGTGGATCAGATCTTGCCTATGCCAATGCTACTTATTATCAGAGAAATTCTAACTATTGTAATAAGTATTCCAACAAGCCTAAGATTATGTATAATGAGGATCACTATTCTAAGAAAAACAAGGTGATTTACCCAAGGTCAGATAAAAATACAAAAGAGAACAAACTGAATTCTTATGAATTCTCTCATTCTCTCATGCCTGGCTTAGAGTTATTTTATGTGAAAGTTATTATACTGTAATTAAAAGAAACGCCTGGCAGGATAGAACATTGTCCTACAAAGAATATATCATATTTGAAGTTAATCCTAACATGTAATATTTCTTTTTTTATTTCAGGTATTAAGAGTAAACAGAAAGTCTAGCAAAAGCATTTTTTTTCATTTTTAATGCATTTTTAAAGAAAATATTCAACTTACAGAAAACACTAGTGACATTTTTCACTTAAAATGTGAAACTGACAAAGTAGAGGTCTACATCTGCTGATATTTTAGAGTCAAAAAAATCAGCAACTTTTCTGAACATCTTTGTAGACTTATGTAATTAAGATGTTTTAAGTAATGCAATTGTTGTGTTATATTCTAGCCACATATTCTCCACCCCCACTGAAGAGAAACTATAAAAAACTATAGAAAATTTGTCAACTTTATTGAAAAAAGTCGTTCAGTTTATCCAGATTCTCAAAGCCGTGTGACACCTTTCTAGCAAATATTGCCACTTTATACATTTCGACATTCCTATTCTTTTAAAGTCTCCGATGGGATTACAATCCTGTCAACCATTTTGTTTAGTTAAAATATAGAGAAATTTTAAAGGATCTTGTCTGAATATCAAAAGCCAAAATTCCAATTCAGAGCACGAGAAATTTCTGGAGCTAAAATAAAGATTTTTTGTTTTAGCCATAATCATTTTGAAGAAAAAAATCAGGTCAAATCACCTTAAGGGAGGGCTGCTCTGGGCATTTTAGAACATTTCCCAAGGAAGTGAGGAGGAAAATGAACTGTGAATGTGGTTGGTATTCCTGAATTTTTGGCCTACTTAGCCTTTATCACATTTGTCATCTAATAATTGTGTCTATATTACAGATAGCCAAATGGTTAGCTAGAATGAGGTATATAACTATTCTATTCATTTAACATGATTTGAAATATATATATATGTATATGTTTAAAAAGATGCCTCATACACACAATTTGAGAGACTGAGAGGTATAAGTCTATTCTAGCAAGTGAACAGCAAATAATATCCTCATTAGTTAAATTTTTAATTGAGCAATTACTTTGTGTGGATCTCTGTGATTTCTGCCACCTTAGATCTTGGTGTCTAGGTCACCATCTTTATTTTGTTTTCTACCCACCCTTAAATGATTATTCCTAGGCCATAGTTTCTTTATCTGCAAAATGGTTTTACATCAGAGACTTGTGTTGCTATGATATCAAGTGCACTAATACATTCCACATTCTTATTACAGTGACTGACACAGAATACTCAGTAAGTGTGAGCTATTATGATTATCATGAAGTACATTTTTCATTGAAAACAACATTAATTGATATATTATACAGTTCTATTTAATGACGAAATGTGTGGAAACTAAAGGAAACTTGTCTTAAAAAAAAAAAACGAGAAAAAAATGTAAAACCATCAGAAATCTAATTCCAAGTGAAAGCTAATAAGAATATTGCCGTGTGGCCAAGATTCAAACATGACTTTATACTTTTGCACAAGAGAGAAAGTGCTTTAAAGTGTTCTTTAAGTTTGTAAGAACGAAACTTGTCATAAATTAATTCCAGCGTTTCGGGTTATAATAAATTTCGTATAACAACTTTGCATCTTTTCATTATTAATAAGATCATAGGACTTTTTCAAACTGTGTTGTATTCAGCTTATTTTTTGTTTGTTTGCTTGTTTTCTGTGGCATGTGACTCTCCATATTTTGATTGAGTGGCCTTTCATAAATGATTTGTAATTTTCCCAAATTAATATATGTCATGTAAGCAAATGACAAAGTGATTCTTTGAAAATTTTGAGACCACAAATTATTTTCCCTTTAATCGTTTGTTTTCAATCATACAATGATCAAAAATATTTTATTTAAAATGTCATTTAATATATCGGGCCACAATTTACATTGTCCATTGCACTTATGTTTATATTTTAAGAAGTTAAATAAAACTACCAATGAATATAATATGGAACTATTACATTATAGTCTTTCTTAGTTATTCCTACAGCCTCATGGAATTTTCTTCTACTCCTTTTTAAAAATATAAATGGAAGAGACACTAACATCTAAAGAAAGATCTTTCAGTTTTTTGAAGCCTGTACCCTATCTCTGAAAAAAATAATGCTGTTCTTACAACACTTTCTTTTTTCAACTTTCCTCTAGTTATTTTGTCTCTGTTCATTTACATTTTTCTTTTCTTAATTAGTCTTCCTATATCTTATCCCCAAAACTCAGAACTGCAAATGGAGGAGGATAAAGCATAGAGTGAGTATGTAGTCAAGACTGCTGAGGAGGTCTTCGATCAGAATTGGGTCTGGAAGAGAGGTTTTTGAACTGCCCCATCTATGACTAAGATCTCTAAACAAAGCTTTTTTAGTTGCTAAAAAATAAATATATACTTTCACTTTCACATTTGTTTTGTATTTGTGTTTCTATTAACTAGATCAACATAGTGATGGTACATAGTCCCTTTAGCTTAGAATATTTCTCCTTTAATATATGCTATTTGATATGTAAAATTTATTGGTAATGGACAATGGGAAAACGATGCAGATTTGAGAAGCACGAACAGTGCTCTGAGATCTCCTGAGAAAGGATCTTCTAAGGGCAAACATCTCTGAGTCAAGAGCAAAATCGTCAGCTACAAAATAAGAAAGCACTTATTTTATATGTAATCCTCATTAACACTGTTTATTTTGAAAGCCATGCAACAGATATTTATAGTCTTAATTTAGGCTGCTTCCAACATATTGATAAAACCTTCCAAGACTCTGCAAGCCAGACTTTCTTTCTTTCATTCTTTTTTTTCTTTTTTTTTTTTTTTTAGGCTAGTCCAATACCAAAATGGCCTCAGCTATTGAAAAAACATCAGGCATTGGAATGCTTGGTATTTTTTTCATTGTTCAATTCTCATCATACTTATATTCTTTCCCCAGAAGGTTTAATTTATCTTGGTATGTATTTGAATGCTTATGTGTGTTTTCTCGCAGATCACACGAGTGATCTTATTGATATTGAATACTGTCAGTAAAACATGTCAAGACACAAATCCCAGCTTGAGAAAATAGAGCATACATCAGGAAGGAAAACCCTCAGTTCCAAAAATGCCTGAATATCAACCCCTTCACAAAAGCAATATACCATTAAGGAGAAAAAGTATTTTTCTAAAAATAATTCCTTATTTTATATTAAGACTATTACGATTATAGCTTTTCTGTGAGATGCTTCATGTTTAATTAAATATTCACTATTTGGTGGATACTTTGTTAAAATGTACTTCTGCTAAAAATGTGTACTCTTCCAGAAAACCCATTCTTAACATGCAATGAATAAATTAATTGATCTACTTAGTGTCCACCAGCAGGTCTCTACGATTATACTGTAATCACACATGCCAGGGATGAAATGGTTGCATGCCACAGGAAAGAAAAGTATTGACTTACACTAGGTGTGAAATATAGCCTAGTCAATTGTTTCTGAATCATGTAATCTTCATTAAGTCATACTTGACTTGAAAGTGCTTAGCTTATTGTAGGCACTCAGTAAATATTTATTGGATGAAGCTGTGTTTTCTTATAGGGAAGTCTAGAACTGTATTTATTACCATGAAGCAGCTTAGGAAGAGATGGAGTCAGAGAAAGGTCACATAGAAGAGAGACCATTAAGTAAATAATTATGGCTGACATTTGCAAAGTGTGTATAAGAATTAAGAGAACACCTTCAGTTTTGAGAAAATTAAATAAGAAACAAGTAATGTTCCAGGTGCATGGCACATGGACATCAGATAGCACCTCAAGTCTCTTGAGGAATGAACTTGAGGATTCTAAAGTTTGATAAACAATTATGTCTATTGGTGCTATACTCTGTGCTACATTTTACTACATAATTGTAGTAAATGCCCCAATACAAGCAAATGACCATTTCATAGTAATTGTCATAGAACAGAGATATTTGTCGAATGGTGCAAGAACACCACCAGAAGTTGCAATGAATTTTGAAAGGACAAGAAACAGGATATTTCACTTGGCTACATTTAGCTAAGACTTTCAACAGTAATTTACAGAAAAATTGGACATGAACCTCAAAAAAACAACAGCTGTAATTTGCAGTTTAGCATCTACATAATTATATTTAGGGTAATTATTTGGAAACTGTTCTTATTCAGTAGTGTGAGTTTCATCCATTTTCATCCATTTCAAACAAAAATTTTTCATTATAATTTAGACTCAAGTTAAAAAATCTCTTCCTGGTATTCTTATAGATAACTACCTGAATGATGTTTACATCACTTACAATTTCAGGAAATATGTAGGTACCCATAATATTAAAATCATATATAGAGAGAGATTGAATATAATACTTAGAAGTATGGACTCAAGGACCAGACTCTATGGGTTCAAATTCTGGCTCTATCACTCACAATCTAGGTAATTTGAGCCAAGTTAATTAGACTCTCTATCTCTGTGTTTCCTCCTCAGTAAAATGGGGGAAATAGTCATTTCACAGGGCTATTAGGAACACTCAAAGTGAGTTACCACATGGAAACTTAGAACAGAACTTGATGCCTATTGTTCAATAAATATTGATTATTATTTTTATTATGACTGTAGAACACATGTATAGTATTGTGTGTCAAGAGGGCATAGTCCTTCTGACATGCATGAAACACTGTTAGCAATGGGTATATAGTACCACAAGTGGAATAACCGTCTCCTTTTTTAATGGGTCTTATGAAATCAAACCAGATCGAATGCATGTCAAGAAACGTATAAAAACTTTATCTATTCATAACTTTAAAAAATATCACTTCCAATTCTGTTTCAAGTGAATTTCCTATTTTGAACTAATCTTTTGAGAATTTTGTATGTGTTCAGCACCCAGGGCAGAAAGTAATGGTAGCTCAACCTGAGTCTCTGGTAAACCTCAATATAAATTATATTTCAAACCCAATCTGAGTAACTCATATATAACCTGGCTATGTATAGTCATAGAGATAGAAGTCCTGTTGGATTCCTTAACAATCTCATAGACTCAGACAGTATTTCAAGCAGACAAGAACTTTAAGACTTGCTCAATTAAATCAATGTAAAGACAAGAAAACAGACTTAGAGAGAAAAATAAAGAATTGGTGCAAAGTTGTCTAATGGGCTAATGCAAAAACGAGAACAGAAAGAAAACGACTAGTTCGAGTTTTAAAATCATCCCACACTACCATTAATTATCCTCTCATGTCACTTTCACATTCTTACTATTAAGAGTGCTTCAATGGCAATTTTGGAAATATAGAATTATTATGAAATCTTTTATTAGCTGTTGTTTACCTAGTCACAAAATATAGTTTTGATACAATGACCATCCTGATTCAGATTAAGAAGAGAATGTAAATTTTAGATGTTAGAATTTACCTTTATTTTTACAATATAATTTTTGTTAAACTCGCATTGATTATTAGCATTTAAAATATAATTCATTCAATCATCTAATAAAATAATAGATGGTTCCTTCCTAATAAATGCCAGCAGGAAGTCCCAATCACATTGAATTAGGATTGTGCATTAATCTTAGTTAATTTAGTTTTATACAGTGAACTGGACATGATCATTTGAAAATATTAACAAATGCTTACATTTGACCTATGACTTACACTTATAAAAACATACACAATTAGGAATATAATTGTGCAATTTTTCAGCTGAATTCATCCAGCGATTTGTCTACGTTTCATGTTAACTTCATTTTTCTCCATATTGGAATTTATTTTATCCAAATTATTTTATTACTTCCACAAAAGTAAACCTTGGACTCAGTTTCATACATTTTATGTCTTACATACTCATTGTGCATTTAGAAACATATATACTTGTTGTGGAGAACAAAAGTATGTCGTTCTTATTTACTGTTATCAGTTCTTCTGTTTCCCCAAACAGGAGAACTACGTAATAGAAAATAAAATAAGCATTTTGGCACGTATGAAAGAGCATTAGTGTGTACCACATGGATATTTTTCTTAGAGGTCACGTGACTGATAGTGTATTCTCCAGTTTTAAAGTTCACATCGATAGAGTTTTAACAAGGTCATCCAAAAAGATAGTTAATGTGAGATTGAATTAGTTTCTCCTTCTATATTTGGGTGATCACCCTAATACATATATTTGGGTCTGCTGTACAAGGACTTTGCTTTCTTATTTCCCAGGTTTTATGAAGCAGCAGAACTGACTCTTTAGAAGAATCTTTCATATAACTCCATGGCACCTGAAAAGAGTCTTCCTTTCTAATGCTGATTAAATGGAAAAAGGTAAAAAACCACCATAAGAAAAGCATCAGTGTTCTGGACTCCTGGCTATCTTCATTTCTCTTTCACTCCAGGCAATGCTCAAAGTGACCTGGATAAGAGGTTTTTATTTCTATCCCTTACTTGGGTGAGGAAACCTAATCAAGTTTTCTTGGCTCCTTCATATGTATGCGGTAGTGATTGTCCAAACTGGTAATCACCTGGAGTCTCTGCATTATTTTCATATAGATCAATAAATCACAGAACGACATGTGAAGTAATATATTCCTCTTCTGAGGTCTTCAGAATGCATACCGGGTTCTACATAGACACATATTTTGGATTGGGTAGCTTGAATTTTCAAAATCATTTTCTCAAATCTACATTTCACTTTGCCATTAAAAATATTGCATCCTACAATAGTAGAATAAACATTCTTCTCAAGCTTACACAGAATATTCATCTAGAAATACTACATCTGGCCATAAAACATACCTTAAAACATTTAAAATGTAAAAATTATGCAACGTATGTTCTCAGACTACGATAAAAATCAGCAACAGAAAGATACATACTAGAGATTACACAGCACCATTCTCAATGATATGTGGCTTAAAGAAGAATTCTCAAGAGAAATTAAAAAATACTTTGGACTAAATAAGAAAAAATACAACTTACCAAAATTTCTAGAATGCAATGAAAACAATTCTTAGAGGGAAATTAGAAACAACAGTGTATATTAGAAAAGAAGAAAGATGTAAAGTCCATAATCTAAGCTACCATTTTAGGAAACTAGAAAACGAGAAGAAAATTATATCCAAACTAAGCAAAAGAAAAATCATACAATTTAGGGCGGAAATCAATGTAATTTAAAATAGGAAATCAATAGAGAAAATCAACAAAACCAAGAACTGGTTCTTCCTCAACTTAATAAAAATATAGATAAAAAACCTACAACAGTTATCATCCATAATAGTGAGAAATGAATGCTTTTCTCTCTCACTACTCCATCATACTGGAAGTCTTAGCTAATGCAATAAGACAAGAGAAGGAAATAGCAGGTATAGAGATCAGAATGAAGAAATAAAACTTTATCTATTCATAACTTTCATGACTGTCTTCATTCACAGATGGCATGACTGTCTATGTAGAAATTATTGAAACATGGCAAGATAAAAGTCTGATATGCAAAAGTCAATTACTTTCCTGTGTACCAGCAATAAACAATTAGAATCTAAAATTAAAAACACACTGTTTACAATAGCACCATAAATAAATTAAAACAAAGTATAAAGCTAACAAAATATGGACAAAATTTATATGAGGAAAACTACAAACTCTAAAAATAAAAAAGAAAGAAATTCAAGACTACTTAAATAAATGGAGAGATAATTCCTGTTCTTTGATAAGAAGGCTCAGTATTGTTAAGCTGTCAGTTCTTCCCAACTTTCTATAGATTCAGCACAATCTTAGTCAAAATCACAGTAAGCTATTTTGTGTAGATTGGCCAACTAATTCTAAAGTTTATATGAAAAGGCAAAAGAATCAAAATAGTTAAACACAATGTTGAAGAAGAACAAAGTCAAAATATCCAAATTCAAGAATTACCATAAAGTCATAATAACCATGATAATGCAGTATTAGTTGGGGGGTGGGGGGCGGGCAACTAGACCAATGGAGCAGAATAGAGCGCTAAGAAAGCTAAGAAATAGACTCAGAATTATGGTGAGCTCATTTTAGACAAAGGAGCAAAGGCAATTTTCAATGAAGAATTTATATTCTTTTCAGTAAACAGTGTTGGAACAACTAGACATTCACGTGCCAAAACTCAGTTTAAACACAGACCTTACACCTTTTTGCAAAATTAATTTAAATTTGATTATAGACTTAAATGTATAATAAAAATTATACAGTTTCTATAAGATAGCATGAGAGAAAATCTAGGTATCCTTGGATTTAGTAATGACTTTTTAGACATAACACAAAAAAGCATGATCCCTGTAAGAAAAAAAATTATAATTCGGAGTTTGTTAAAATCTGAAAACCTGTGCTTCAAAACCAACTCATAAAGGAGTAAAGAGACAAGCCACTTACTTTTTGAAAAACATTTACAAAAACACAGTTGATAAAAGACTTGAATCCTAAATATACAAAGAACTCTCAAAACAGAACTATAAGAAAAACCCCAATTTAAAAGTGAGTAAAAGATTCTGACACCTCACCAAAGATATGCAGATGGCAAATAAGTACATGGAAAGATGCTCAGTATCATATGTCATTAAGGGATTGCACAGTAAATAACAATGTGATACCACTACACAGTTATCACATTTTTTATAATGCTAAAATTTAAAGCAGCTGCAATACCAAAGGCTGGCAAGGATGGGCAGCAGCAGGAACTTCTATTCACTGCTGGTAGAAATGCAAAATGGTGCAGACATTCTAAAAGACAATTCAGCAGTTTCTTAGAAAGCTAAATATACTTTTGCCACATAATCTAGCAATTACACCCACCTTGATATTTATTCAAATGAGTTGAAAACTTATGCCCACACACAAACCTGCAAATGAATGTTTATAGTAGTTTTATTCAGAAATGCCCAAAATAGGGAGCAACCGAGATGTCCTTCAATAGAAGAATGGGTAAGCAAACTATGGTATATCTATACAGTGGAATGTTATTCAGCAATAAAAAGAAATGAAATATCAAGCCATAAAAAGACATGGAGAAATCCTAAATGCACATTGCTAAGCTAAGGGAGCCAATGCACATGAATCTACATTATGACTTTCTGGAGAAAGCAAAAATTTAATCACAGCGAAAAGATCAGTGGCTGCTAGGAGTTAGGAGAAGGGGGTAGAAATAAATGGGTGGAGCATAGGAGATTATTAGGGCAATGAAATGAATGATTCTGATATTAATGAAAGATACATGACATAATGTGAAATCCCATAGTATCGTACAATGCAAAAAGTAAACGCTAACGTAAACTATGTACTTCGTTAATAGTAATATATCAATATTGGTTCATCAGTTGTAACAAATATACCACAATAAAACACGATGTTAATAAAGGGAAAACAGTACAAGATGGAGATGGGGTTTATGGGAACTCTGTCTTTTATGGTCAATTTTTCAGTAACCTTAAAACTGCTCTAAAAATTAATCTATTATTTAAAAAATAGATGTAAAAATACGAGAAAATTTGATAACATAGAATTCTGAAAATCTTTATCTACAGAATGTGTGTTTTTTTAATGTCAAAGTTGGATAGATTTGTGAGGGACAATATCTTTATTGACATATTAAATTTAAAAATGACAGATTCATCTATCCTGTATATTCACAGCTGGTTGTCATATGCAAATATAGAATATCTCCTATTCTCTTGGGTGGTATTGTGCATCGATTTATTTTTAAGGTAAAAAAATGGATTCACTTTCCGTATAGTTCATATATATGTCACCAGTTCTTCACACTACATAAATTGATCCTGGAACATCTGTGAGAAGCCTTAAATACCTCCTGTGCCCCCAAGGGAGTAAATATGACTCATATATAAACAGACACTTTTTTAATATTTAAAATCCCTATCAATTTTATGGCAACTATAAATAACCATTAATTTACAACCCTAAAACTAATTTCTTCGATTATGCTTCATATAATTATATATATTTTAAATGCAAATATTTGCTTATAAATATTATTCAAAGAACTAATAAGCTCTTTTAAATACCAAAATATCTCACTTTCTCTAATTATGATAATTTTATAGCTGGATAAATAGCATGTCAGACTGTTTGCTCCTCCCTTACCCATTGTGGTGCACTCAAATGGGAAATCTAAAAAATAAAGTCTGTGGCAGATTTTCCAACTGGCTTCTGCTTTGAACATTGAATGCTAAGAAAATGTGTGTTTTTTCTATGCAGCTACCATACACAAAACCATTTAAAATACAAGACGCACTATTTTATATTGCAAAGATATTTATAATGGTTCTATAGTCATAGTTTTCTCATAGCAGTTATAGCACTAATATTAGTTACTAATTAGATGAGTATATGATGTTTATATATGAGAACATGCTCTTGCTACAATAGATGAGTTTGGTCAGTTTAAAAACTGATTTCCTGCTTTCATTTACCACCATCATTTCTATGGAGATTCTGTTCACACAAGGCCATATTATTTCCTTTCTACACCCTTTGTACTGCCCTGTGCTTGCCATCCCTTAATAGCAGCTCATTTCAAAGTTTGGCCATCCTGCATGGCAAGAAAACTTTTTATAGAGCAATCTCTCTGTCCCTGTCTATCTGTCTGCCTGTCTGTCTGTCTATCTCTCTATCTATAGCACTCTCCTTCTCTCACACACACACATATATACATACACACTCGCAAACACACAAACGTGTGTGTGACACAAACATTTCCCAAAGCAATATTTAAACTTAGCATGTGCAAATGGCTGCCATGGTATAGTAATTAAAGGAAAATAGGGTTAACTAAGCTAGAATATGTAAAATATAGTGCCAGACATAGCAGTTCTCAGAAAATATTTGTTGAATGAAATTATTGAACATTGAATTTTTGGCAGTGTTATTTACAGTTTATAAATTGTTAGATATAAGTTTTAAGATGCAGAGATTATGGAGATTATCAAATATGTATATTGGACTACAACATGCCAGAGGACATTTAAGAGGCATATGGCACAGTGCATGAATTAAAGAAACGTTTAATGACCATCTGCTACTCAAGGCATTGGAGATAAAGACAGCTGTGAACAAAAGAGACAACCATCTCTGCCCTCACAGAGCTAACATTCAAGTGGCCAAAGACAGGTCTCAAAGAAGGTAAATAAGAAAAATGTGAGCTGCTGATGAGTGTTACGAAAAAAGTAAAACAGAAAACAATGAGGGCAGGGCCAATGCCATGTTATTCAGGGCTTACTAGCTGGAAAGCTCTCACAGAGACATAAATATTTGAGTAAAGGATTAAACAAGATGGCTGCATGAGTACCAGGAGAAGACGTGGATCGGGCAGAGAGAATAGCAAGTGTAAAGGCCCTGGGGCAGAGGGTGCCTGGCATGGTGAGAAACAGGAGTTCAGTTCAAGTTAGAGAGGCAGGAGGAAGGGGGACAGTGCTCAGAGATTTAGCATGAATTGGGGGACAGATCCTGAAGCACTTTGGAGGTTGTTTAAAGCAATTTGAATTACCTCAGAGAAAAATTGGAAACTGTCAGAGAGTTTGAGAAGAGGAATCACATGGTCTAACTTTAGGTTTTAAGGGACCCCTACACAGAGCAAACAATCAAGCTATTGTGTGGTCTGACCTAAATCTGTATATAAGGTATGATAGGCAGAATAATAGCACCTCCGCAAAGATGTCTACATCTTTATACCCAGAACCTATGAATATGTTAGGTCACATAGTAAAGGAAAATTAAGGTTGCTGATGGAATTACAGTGGCTAGTCAGCTGACCTTGAGGAGGTTACCCAGGGTTATCTAGGTGGGCTCAATGAATCATAAAGTCCTTATAAAAGTAAGAGGGAGACAAAGGAATCAACCAGAGAGAGATACGAAGATGCTAGACCGAAGGCTTTGAAGTGGAGGAGGGAGCCACAAGCCACAGGATGTGGGAAAGCTGGAAGAGCCGCAGAAACGAATGATGCCTTAGATCCTCCAGAAGGAAGAGCTGCTCTGCCAGTGAGATCATTTCAGGTTTCAAACCTCTAGAACTGCGAGAGAATAAATGTGGACTGTTTTACGATTCTATGTTTGAGGTAATAGGTTACGCAATAGGAAACAAATACATGAGGTATTTTAACGAACTGGGCTTAGAACAGCCACAGAAAGACGTGGGAAAAGGCCTGGAAAGGTCCTTAATGGGCTTCCAAACTCTCCCCAGGTCCCAGCATGTCCTTAGAAGGGATGTTGTGCTTCTCAGTGGCCCTACTTCTCTGCCAGTTTTCTGCTGCTTCTCTCCAATTACTAGCTGCATTTTGTAGTTTTAGTTACCTTCAGAATCTTTTTCAGTACTGACCAATGAAGTCATCTAAACATTTGTATCATGATCCTATTATTGTGAAATATGCGTGTGTGTGTGTGCATGCATGCACAAGTATGTGTATGCCCGACTCTAGAAAAGCAAAGGGAAAGAAACCTCTGCAATATGTGTTGCAAATAAACAATAGTTGGAATTGGACATGCAGAAGAAACTTTTTTTCTACTGTGTGTGTGTGTGCATGCATGCACAAGCATGCGTATGCCCGACTCTAGAAATGCAAAGGGAAAGAAACCTCTGCAATATGGGTTGCAAATAAACAAGAGTTGGAATTGGACATGCAGAAGAAACTTTTTTTCTACTTCAGATGTTTTTCATGGAAAGTGATAGACTTAAGAATAATTTACACACAAACACACACACATTCACTGTGTACTAAATACAAATTCTATTTTATAATTTTGTCAATGTTTCAATCAAGGATATAGCAAAGACGTTTTGAAGTCCCTGCTACCAACCCGAAATGTTGCTGATTTTTTGGTTGGCCAGATATCAGACGTTAGATAGATCGTTTTGACTGTGGGAAGTCAGAGTAAGATGTTTTTCCTCAATCAGAAACAGAAATGAGGATAAATGAATAGCGATATAGACCTCAAAATCATATACTCTTTTTAGTCAAAACAAATATGGACAATTTCATATGTTTCAAACTGATAGATTGTTGCAGAGGAAAAAACTTAAAAATCTCTATGTTATTTTATGAAGGCATGTGTGTGGGTACACCGACCCTGACATAGTCCTATTACATGAGGAAAGGTGCGGCTGTCAGCTGGGTTCTTCGGTGATAGATCAATGAAGAGGTCTATAAAAATGAGTGTAATTTGGGCAGCCAGAATCGGCATAAGGAAAATGAAAAAAAAAAAAAAAAAAGAAAAGAAAAAGCTATTGAAATGGGGCTTATCTTATTTACTCAGCAGCTGATAATGCCTGACAAGTTAATTAACTCACTTTTATTAAGATTGCAATATCATGTGATATTTCAGTGATAATACACTTAACTGATGTAGACAATATTTTTAAAAAATACTACTGAAAAACAGCAATTAAAATTTTATATTTTAAAAATCATTTAAACCGAGTGACCTATATTAAGTAAAATGAATTAATAAAATTTTGTCCAAAAGACTATTTTTAAAACATGAAACCACCCTGGAATGATGGCAGAATATCAAGAATGGTTTAACATGTTCAAAACAGGAATGAGAATAAATATTTTATAACATAATACAAAGGTATCAATATTTAAAAGCCTTCATACTTTACAAAATTCTTAACGCAATTTATGTTTCTGAAATAATGATATTAGGTCGATACATTTCTTTTCAGGTATTTTAGTAGATTAAGGATATATGTTTGTTATCTCAAACCCATTTTAACTAATTTCATTCTCAGGGTCAAAAACTTTCTGAAAATAACTGCTCTGGGATGTTCATTATTAATAGTGTTCCTCTCTCGTTAATAGTTTATGGTGAGCTCCTCAGAATATTATGAGATTGTAAAAATTCTCTCCCAATAAATGTGTCTATAGTAATAAATTGAATACAAGTTATAGTCTATGAGCTCCACATTGATTTATGTTTGCCGTAACAAGTAGCTGTGCATGGTCTGTATAACCTAGTGGAGTGCAGCATATGGTTGACTATTAGTGGGTGCATGAGATAGAGAAATAATCCTAATTTGGAGAAAATAAATATAAAATTATATAAGAATATTTTATTTACTTTCTAAACCAAACCTGAGTAGGAAACCTCCTCTTACTCAACAATTTATTCTTCCAGAAAACTCTTTTATTCGAGATAGGAACTAGAGTCACTAGAATGTGCTTCTGGAAGTGATTACGGTTTAAAGATGAGACGTGCAACTGAGATTTTTGGAACATACACACTTGGTGCTTTGTCCTACCTAGTAAAATCCTGCATCTTGTCTTCTCGTGGTTCTGTTGTACATATCACAGACAAAGGTTTCCGTATCTAAAGTGAAGAAAATCTCTTTAAATTTTAATTATGAACACTGCAATATCCCATTCTTATGCAATCTATAAATTCTGGATATAACAACTTAGTTTCAAATATCAGGATAAAAACTGAAAAATTTAGTTTATCATGATGTTCCCAAATGTACTAATGATCAGTATTTTCATATTCAGGATAAAATATCAAGATAACGAATTATTTTTACCCACACTTTTTGTTGGGTTTACTCAACCTTCGTTGGTTACTTTGACATCATACATTTCTCTCTCTTAAACTGAGATGTGAATCAAAAACAAATGAAGCATTTTGAATTATTTCACATTTAATCACTGAGTATTTCCAAACAGATATTTTTGGCATGATTTTATGTTAGATCTAAAATAAGCAATTAGTAAGTTTAAATCAAGGAGCGCATTTAAGTTAGGATGAATATTGTGGGTTGAATAATATAAAATATTTTAAATAGCCTCACATGATTTATCATCTTCGACACAAGTTTGTCATACTATAGTTGATGACAAGTAGAACATCTCACCCACAGGTGAGAAATGAGAAATTTGAAGGCCAATTGAAGACAGTATAATTTCACTGTGGGTCAGTGCAAATTTATGCAACACAGGTGTTTCCATAATCACAGTCCATTGGAAAAAGACAGTATTCCATGCTCAACAATGTTCAAACACAGTTCCATCTGGGTACTTTGCTGCTCTCATAATAACATGTAACTTATTGAAATGTAAAAATTATATAAGTAAACTCCTAAATTATCTTGAAAGATGCCTTGCCTTCTTGCATAAGAATGTTTGGGATCCTTAATATACTTAAGTTCACTTTCGAATTATCTAGGTAGAACTATTTTTAAAAAATTTTGATGACAAATTACCTCAAATTTCAAGAATAAAATGTACCATTTAAATAGTGCAATGGACTTTTTAAGAACAGAAAAAAGTATGAGGTAATTTTACATCTTACAATAAAAATATTATGACATGTTATATTAACAAATATATATTAAAACAAAAACTAGAGTAGAAGAGTAACCCTTCTTTCTCTTTAGGCAATGCTCATAAATTTCTAAAATGGCCTCTGTAACTTTCTTTGTAATGTAATGTTATTTATGTCCTCTGTTTCACCAAAGCTATACAAACTCTCTGGACAAACATGGAATTGACTTTTGCTTTGCTGAAGCATTAGTTTACTAGCTTTTAAAAAATACCAGTACTTCTTTTAGAAAGTCAATCTCTTCACAAATTAAAGATGAGATAATTACTTGTTAAATTAGAAAAAAAATCAAGGTATTTGAAAAAGAAAACATACCTCAGGAAATTATCGAAAAGTACAACAAAAGTCCAAGTTTAGAAAACAAAATCTTTTGTTTAAATTAGCTACCTAATCATTGGTCACAAAAGGAGGCAGTGGGGAATCGGTCCAATCAATCAATAAATTTATTTGATATACACAACTGTAAGCAAAAGAAGGTTTGATGTGCTTTGCTTAGTTTTAACTTCATAATAATGGGTTAGTTCGAATTCTTCCCTGTGTGTGTCCAGCCCTGTCTCTTTCCTCAGCCCTAGCTTCCAGCTAATTGTGCTCTTGGACCTTTCTTAACCGACAGACTCCCCACATCTTTGCTCACCTTCATGCGGGGCCACTGTTTAATCTCTCATTTGTCAGCAGGTTATGACTCATCAAGTAAATTAGGAGATTTGAATAAACTATAAATTATACAATTCACAAATACTGCAAGATAAGTATTCTAACTTTATAGATAACGTTTTGCATATTTTTCCAACATAAATGTTAAAATTTGGGATTTAGGGAGTTGAGTGGCACACATGTGTTCCTATAGCCCTCTTTACCTCCCTATGCTGGCAGCCTTGCTCTTCAGAGGCCAGAATGGCCACCACCCTGCTCTTCCTGGGATACATTTGAAGAAAGGCAATCCTCCCAAGAAAATACGACCCATCTCTGTGTCAGCCCCAAACTACAGCTATTCCTGAGGGTCAATCATTTCTGCCCATTTCCTGTCTCTTCACTCTTTCTGTTTTCCTCTCCTCTTATATATCCCTTTTCTCCCTCTCATTCTTCCTCTGCACGCTGGCAGATCTGATAAATATCTGCCTCGTGAGCGAGCGTCATTACTCAGTGAACTCTTTCGAGAGTTTAAGTCAGTAAATATTTTCTCCAAAAACACGTAATATAAATGGCCAGAAAATAAATGCTGTGGTTTACCATGTTAAGGAATTTATACAAATTTATATTGGAATCATACTCTGTGTAAATCACGATACCATGAAATAGTAGCCATTTTCCCCCAAGACATATATATGACAAAAAGATGTCTTTCAAGTAATAAATAATAGCATTAAAGGCAGTGAAGCAGTCATAAAACACAGCCCCTTTGGCATCCCTTAACCACCAAACACAATCATAGAGCCCGTATTAAATGAAACTTAATTAAAGTGCAATGCCTCTTCTAGAACTGGAGTAACTTTTCAATCTGTGACTTTTAAATGCTGTCAGAAGAAGAGTTGAGTACTTCACACACTGGTGGGAAATATTGCACAAGAGAAGAGAAATGAGAGGGTAATAAGTTAAAAAGTAAAGGCATTGGACCATCACACCCTACAAGTTAAACTTCTGGCACATGGCTGAGGTGCTCGGGAGACGACTGTGGAGTCACAGTTCCCTTTACTAATTGCTTAAAAGAGCACAGATGAATAAAGATTTCCATAGTGAAACATGCTACTAATTTATTGAATAACTTAACATTTGTTTTTTTCTCAGTTTTCTTTGGTAAATGCTTTGAAATGATGGTTGGGATTATATGAAAAATTTGACTTGACAATCCTCATTCTGTAATTTGCTTCTATCTCCTGTAAAATAGGAAATGATAACATGAGCTTTCAGTGTTTAACAAGGATGTTGTTATAAAAGGCTAATTAAAATACATTCAACAGTTCGCAAAATTTAAAGAATATAACCAAATTGGTTAGTTATGAAAACTTCATATCATTCAGAGAATCAAATGTGGTATATAAAAATAGAATTTTTTGTATTGTTAATATGACCATAATCATTCTGATTGCTCTAAGTCTTCTTGTATTTAAATGCAAAAGACTGCATCTATAAAAGCCATGTCTGTACTGTGATAATACTGAGTACAAAGGTAAAGATTCTATTAAGCAGCCTTTTGGCTTCCTTCTAATAAATCATGGTGAAATACTTTTGAAGTCTGTAGTTTTCTATTTTACATTATTAAATCTTTTACTTTTCTAAATGATCTTGCTAAATCTTAATCTACCTAGAGCCTTTATAATAATGTTAAAGAGAAATTTATTTAATCTTTTTTTTGTTACCTCTACAGAATCACAATTCTGCAAATGAAGGAGGCCAAAAGACTCATTGGGATATCCATGTACTAAACTTTATTTTCATATATGATAAGGACATGTTGATAAATCTAACACATGTCTGAGCTCAGTTACTCTTCCACCTTATCGGAAAGTCTGATCTCTGAACATATTTGTTTGGGTACACGGGTGACTCGCCCATGCCAAATCTCAGGGGTACACCTAGATTCACCAGCACTTTCTGCGTGAGCCTATGCTTTAGGTTAAGGCCGCCGTTGCTTAGGAAGTTGGTGTCAATTGGCCATCCTTATGGGATTAGAAATTTATCTCTGTGGGTCCACAGGTATGGGAACTGTAGTGTGCTTGCATTTACCTTACTTCAAATGGTGATTACTTTTGAGAGTCACCTATACGATAGAAAACAGTATGATTTGAAAGGAAGCTCCAGAGTGCCCCACTTTAAAACCTAGGTCTTTAATCTTAGGATACCATGTCTTTGGCAAGAAGACTGCTTTCACCATGATGGGCCTCCACAGCTAGGTTAGGGGGATAAGGAATGCTTGCATTATATTCCTGTTATCATTTCCTAAATCGGTATCTCTTTGAAGAAATTAAATCACTCTGGCTAGTGAAGCTGCCTTGAAATGAGAATAAATAGAACACATTAGCCTCACTGCAGTAATCAGTCACATTAACTGAAACAGACAAATCCATCTAAGTGGCACACCGGTCAGATTTTATACATCAAATAAATATTGAGCATTTGCTACATCCAGGCTTTCCTTTAAGCTGTGGAAAATCTATGGTGAGATGAACCTTCGGCCCACACAATGCTTACATTCTGGAGGAAGTGGTGACGGGGCAGGGCTTCTGGCACTTCTGATGGCAAATGCTTATTCAGGGTCAAGTTTATTTTCCTGGTGGACTTTATATTATGATTGTATTGCAATGACAAATGTTTACTTCCGCATTATATTCAAGTCAACAGTAGAGATGATGAATGTCCCTTCATATCTGAGTTCACAGTGATGTGGATCTTAGAGACTTTTCAGGAAGAATCAGGATTCATCAATAAATTAAGCGTAAAAACTTCGACACTTGCCGTTGAATCTATTATGCTCTTTTAACAATTGTAAAGAGCTTCTGTTCCTTAAAGAAACTTGTTTTGTAAGTCCTAAAGAAATTAGGAATCTTTCAGAGTAATTCTTGTTTTAATAAACTTGAATATTGTGATATCGTCTTTAAAAAACTAGGGATCTCCTAGTAATGAACAAGATTGCACCCCTGTGATATGAAAGCTACTGGTATCTATTATGGTGTCTTAGGACTCCTGTTTTTCTCTACTTCCCACTCAAAACTTGGAGATGGCTTTAACTTCTACACTAAAGAGTTTTGTGCAATCTATGGTTGTAATAGCTGCTTACTTAAGAAAGGAATAACATTTAATTATTTTTGGCTTTAGGAAAAAAAATTCTATTACAGTTTCCTTTTATTGTTTGTCTTCTTTATAATATGTGCTAATCTAAGAATAATTGAAAATCTGTACTAAATTTTATGTTCACTGATTTAAACATATATTCTTAATTTGAAAATAATAGGTATCCTAGTGTTTTAAAGATTCGATGGTAAGAATTTAGTATTAGTTCAGTTCTTAAAACAGACCTCATAACAAGAAGTAGATATTTCTTTAAAAATAAACTCAGGATGTTACTTATTTACTCAGTAATAGGATAAAGGCCTCTGAAATCTAAATCTTCCCACATTTGTGGAGAAATATTGCATTTCACTGCTTTTTGGTTCTATTAATAATATGTGAAAAGATTTGGGTACATTTAAGTCTAATCAGGAGAAAAGTTAAATAATTTAATGGGCAAAAAAATCTGTACTGCCTAGTTCCTATCCTCAGATAAATGTGTGTTGCGGGGGTGGGGCAAAATGTTAGACCAAGACTGAGATTGAGACAGAGACAGAGATATAGATAGTGAAATGCTAAAGAGACAGAGACCAATAATTTTGGAGAAAACTAAGCAGTACCAAAAGAAATAGAGGGTTGTTTCTTATTTAGCAAGGAAAAGTAACTCTTTTTAGGACCCAAATTCCAGAGATAATGTACCTAGAAGCACCAATGTTCACATTCTCTGGGTCTGGGCTTTCCCTCTAAATGCAGAAGGTGAAAGATAAGCCCACGATAAGTAATATTTAAACCCGATTTAATTTTATTGTTGCACACAAGATTCTGTGAATTCCTTAATTCATTGTACAATCTAATTACAGCTTCATTTCTCCGAGGGAAAATATATTACCCTATCTTGTCAAGTTGCTTTTTGATTATTATCTTCTATGGCTACTGCAGAGCTGGATCGCAGCCCAGTCGTTTCTTTCACTCTAGTCCCCTCTGTATTGGACACTGAGTACTGCAGTAGGTTTGATCATACAGCATTTAATATTGATTATGGAGTCTAGCAAATGAAATGAAATACTCAGGCCCGGATGTTGTGGATACGTTCCCCACATGTATTCACAATAATGCACCTTTGTTAATGGATTCAAATTGCAAGGGAGGTTTCACATTTAAAATTCACTGGGTTTACAGCCATATGATGGTTGAAGAAAAATAAAACAATCTGCATCCAATTTTTTTCTGAAACATTTATATATCACTAGCATCATCAAAAAGTATTTTTTTTTCAACCCTGTGGATATATTCTCTACTGGGCACTGCTTAGAATTTTTTTTTTTTTTTCCGACAAATCCTCTGTGCTTCCCTACGAACCCTGATTAATGTTGAGGTGGCTGCTGTCAAAGAAAACAACGGAGGGATTCCTGTCTTGGAGAGGAGACCAAGTATAAGCAAAGGGATAAAAATGCAGAGGAAAAAAGCTTGGAATTCCTTCTGTTTCTGCTTTCTCTTTTTCTCTCTCTTTTGAGCTCTGAGCTTTTCTTTTTCACTGTCTCTGTTCCAGATCTGTCTCTTCTTTTACTACACGTCCCTGTATAAACCCAGACACACGCTTCCAG
Source organism: Pteropus alecto (assembly GCF_000325575.1). Taxonomy (NCBI): domain Eukaryota; kingdom Metazoa; phylum Chordata; class Mammalia; order Chiroptera; family Pteropodidae; genus Pteropus; species Pteropus alecto. The sequence continues at coordinate 1,666,735 of NW_006442124.1, read as the reverse complement.
ACCACTGGAGACAGTCCTCTGTAGAATGTGTGCCATTCACTGTCCAGAAAACAGTCTCAATAACACGAAGACCTAAGTGTTCCTGTCTGCTGCCCCCCGCCTCCAGCATCCATTGCGTCTGCCTTCAGAGCCATGCTCCAGAGTGGCTCTGAGTACTTGGGAAGGCGAAGGTTTCTGCCAGAGTGAACACACAATTGCAGCAGTGACGCCACGGTTCGACCACAGTAACAAGCCCCAGGGGGAGTGCAGAGGCCCCGTGTGCCCCCCGCCACCTGCAGACCACCACCTGTTCCCACTCCGGTGACTTTGATACTGTATGGAACTCAGCTAGGGTCATGGGCCACAGAGACTTCCTGGTTTCCAAGGCTTCCAATTACTCAAGGGTATCTTTATCAGAAAGCTACTGTTTTCCTTTTTAAATTAAACGTGCTACCCTTTATTTTTTAAGTTAACAGTCAGTGAACAATTTGGCTATGCTTTTGTGGGAGGCATTTACTTTTTATTTTTTAAGTTAAAGACATAAAAGTAAATCTAGATCACTTTTATAGACATTGGATATGATTTTTATCCATTTGGGGACAATTTTAAAAAATGGGTCCCAATCGTGCAAACATAAAACTTTAATGTGCTCATAGGTACATTGCACGGACTTGAGCATTGCATTTGGTTCTGCAATATTGACTTCAATTGCACACGATTTGTTGCCCTTGACTAGATTCTGAATCCCTGCCCCAACCAAATTGAAAACATTTGATAGGTGCTATTGAGACAATTCACCTTTTTTAAAAAAGCCTTTGACCAAAAAATTGGAATTTCTGTATTAATCTCTTTGAACTGCATTTGGAGATCAGTGTTCAAGCTTATTTTTTCAGACAGAACTTTAAGAAGAGGGTGCATTATCTACTTGTTAAGTTCTTCAGAATGCTTTTTGAAAATTCTTTAAAAGAATTTTCCACGAACTGAAATTTTATCGCATTTCCGATTGGAGACATGAAGAACAGTTAATACAGGCACGTGAAAAAGAAGCCACCAGGTGAAAAAAATGAAATACTAAAGAGATCCAGAGTTGATTCAGTATCACAAGACAGATAAGACCGCAGTGGCATTGGATATCAGATGAGGCAACTGTCCATTCTAATAAAATGAAGAGGGAATTTTGAAGACGAATACGTCTTCTGCTTAAAAAACCACTTGTACTCCACATTGGATGAGAATGCCCTGCTCAGTGTGACTTGAGTTTAAAGAATTTTGGAGGCCATGACAGTTTAGCTTTCTTCCTGATTAATATTTAAGGCTTCTTATCCTGTCCCAGACACAGTTTGCTTTATTTTAACACGAGTATTTTTGACCTTACAAACACAGATATATACAAAAGTTCTCTTCTCCATTAAGGACTTTCACTGACACTTGGTTTCATTGTGTGCATTAAATCTGTGTTAAAACACAACCACCCAATGTTAACAAAAACAGCAGTGAGGGACCTCTGATTCACTAGCATATTTCCTTTTAATCAAAGACACCTGGTTTTTTACAGCCCTGACTCCAAATAATTCAATCTTTTTTTTTTTTCCATTATTTTTCTCCCCCCCCCACCTCCCCCTTTTGGATAGAAGACCTTCCTCTTCTCTAGCTGGTACCATCAAAATGCATTGGTTTCCTCTACCCTCCCAAACAAAAGATGTAAACAATATTCATGCCGGGAGAATATAACTTAAGCAATTCACAGAGTATACAAACATTTATTGGTACAAAATCTGCAACATGAGTTTTTTGTTAAATTTTAACAGTGTTTTCTCAA
>NW_006442124.1:1624620-1664848 GCF_000325575.1 Pteropus alecto | reverse complement strand
TATATCACATCTTATCTTTCTTTCTTTACCCAGGCTGTGGCTTCTTTTCTATTCCCATGAAATCCGTGTACACACTTTAGAAGCCCTCCTGAACAAGCTGGCTTCTAACTTTCACAGAGCCCTTAGCGCAATTTGAATACGAAAGAGATACTGAATAAAAAGCTTTAATCTCTTGTCTGTTATGCTGCTTCCTTGCCTCTCTTCATCCCCTCCTCTTCCAAGGGCTTTTCTGTGTGAGGAAAAGCAACACTTTCTGTTGAAAGTGAAGCGTGAGGCTCAAGAAGATGCTTTTGCCAGGCTGAGATGGGAACGCGGCTCCTGCAAAGCTTCCCCGTCAAAATTTAGCTCCATTTGTGCGGCCCTGCCTTCTGTGTAAGCCTTTGCAGGTAAAAGATTAGTAAAGAGCTCTCCGTGAACAAAAATCATTCAATCAGCAGAATGTACAGGCAGTATCAGATGTGCTCCCCACCTCCGATACCGCAGGGCTCTGTCCTCTGATACCTCTGCCCCTCGGTGAGCTGGAACTGCTTGAAAGGCTTTTCTGTTCTCCGGGTCTCTTGTCAATTTGAATGCCAGGAAATGAGCCCCCTTTGTGAGATTAATTAATAGCAGGAGCAGATCGGCGGAGCCCAATCGCCACGCAACGGAGCTGTAATTGCTACTTTGTGGAGAGGAAAGAAAAAAAGTTGGGGTTGCAGTTTAAGAAGAGGGTTTAAGGAAAGTTCTTTGAACTAGAGGTCTCAGTGCACTGGATTAAGGCAAGAAGCAAGGAGGCCTTTGAAGTTTGCTAAGAGGTTTTGGGAGGGAAAAAATTTGGGTGGCAAATGGAAGCTGGCAACATCAAAAGCGAGCCCTCGCACTGCGCCTCACCTGCTTGGCCCCAGAAAGGGGACCAAGGGCTGGACAGCGGCTTTGTGGGGGTGACAAGCAGGGAAGGCGAGGCGGTGGGTGGGAGCTTGTTTATTTGAGCTGCTAAGGCCACTGCTGCTGCAATGCGTGGGCCGTATACATACATACACGTGGGCGCGCTCAAGTAGAGGTGCTGCTTTGAAACCCTGCCCTTGACAAGCACAGAAGGAACAGACATAGGGTAAAGGATGGCAAAGCTGCTGGCTGTCATCCTTCCACGCCGCTCTCCCTTCTAAGAACTTCAAAGACATTTAGAAAAGTTTCCCTGCTTATCGCTTAGCAGTGATGTATTGATAAGAGGAAAAAAAGATGCGATTATTCCAGAAATCATATCCCTACCCTGTCTGGAAATAAGAATCAGCATAGGCCAACTGCTCACAACAGGGGCAATATCGCCCCCAAGGGGGTGAAACTGATTCTTGTGGGGGAGGGGGCGAGGAGAAATAAAATCATAGACATTATAATGGTTTACAGTGCATTGACAGATATACAGTATATCTTTGCTAATAAAATTTCATGAGGAGAGGACAATTAGAAATAAAATGCCTAAAAACAGCTCTTTAGAAGACATCATAAAAAATTTAAAAACAAACACTGGGGATCAATGATATGTGTGAATTTTTAAAAAGCAGCATGAATTTCGCATTTTATGAATTGTATATTAACTAGAAGTCAAAAAGCGTTTGTATTTTATATGTTGATTTTGTGGGGTTTTTTTATATTTTTTGTACTTAAAATATTTTTATACTTCCAAATCTCATATTATTTTTTTAATTTTTTTAAACTTGTCAGACTGACGGAATTAGAAGTTCTACATATTTTAATTGAAAATCTTTAATCTATCTCAACGCTTACCATTAAAGTTTGAATATAAGCTCAGATATTTGTGGAAAAAGTAAAAAAAATTAATCTTCCTCATTTTTTGGCTATTTTGTGAACTATTACAAGTTCTAAACAAGCATTAAAATGATCTGATGCATTTACATGTTTTATAAATAGAAGTTATCCTATTGATTCAAACTTTGTATACATTTTTCTAAGCAGATATGGCTAGTATTAATTTCAAATGATAAGAAATATTTAAGGAGAGGAGCAAAAAATATTATCTAAAATTTATTGGCTTCAGATTGCTTAATAATTTAAATTTAAGGGCTTTGTTTTCATTTCTAATTCAAAACTCAACTTCCAAGATAAACACATAAAATTTTAATTTAATCAAATGTGTACATATTTAGGACTACAATTTAATAATGAGAGAATCTTGGGTTCCTGTACTTTTAATATTTTTAATAACAATGTTGTATTTTTCTCCCATTATGATGACAAGGAATGTTTAAAAATCGAGAATCGATCTTATTCTGAGTTGGAAAAAACTCAAAACTTTTCTAGGCGTGCCTTGCAGCTAGATGTCATGTTTCTAACCATCATCGCCATTCAGAGCATTTATTGTCTATTGACTTTGAGAAAGAAGTTTTGGAGACTCTCCCTTAAGGAAAGTGCCCGTGCAGAGCAATATGCATAGGGAGCCATTGCTCCTTTCCCGTGTCTTTGGTCTGTTGTGTTCAGAAAGGTATTCAGTAGAGTGACAGTCTCAGCAAAGTGTACTGGTGACATTTCACAGCTTCCTTTTCATCGACGACCAATACCACACCATGCTGCATTAGCAGGTTGGCTCAGCCTAGCATTCAGCCCACAGTGAGCAATCGATAAATGTGTTGACTGACCACACTGCTGCACCCAACACATCAACCCACTGACTTTGCAGCCTCATTACAGAATCATCTTGGGGGACCTGCCATTTTTGAAAGTTTAACAAATATCTTTAACACAATGAGTGGCTGAATGAAATAGCTAGTAATTATGAGTCCATTGCCAGAATTCCCAATCCTCAGTCCTTCCAAACTTGCAGAGCACAAGTCTCTGTTTCAAATAAATGCCCACGTCTAATGGCTGACCTCACTTAGAGAAGACCTTTCAACTCTATGCATAATGGAAATTATGTACACATAAGAATATGTACAATATAAATGACTTGAAATATATTTCTTAAAATATTGCCTATGCCCTAGTCTATGAGCTGTCAAGAAGTTGTATATAATTACGCTCATTAAGAAAAACAGACATATATTCAATTACCTTCCTGCTGCCAATGTAGGAAACATAATAGCTTCCTTTTTTATTATATCAAATATCTTAGTTTATGCCACGCATGTTAAAGTTTACCACTCCTTGAGGCTTGCAACTGCAATGTTTTTTAGCTATCTGGAGGATTATAATTGCATGCACACATCAATTAAGGATTGGATTCAGCATTTTCAGATAACTTCCCAAATCACAAAGAGAGCACAGTGGTCTCCAGGCATTTCCAGGCCAGTTTGATTACAGGTGTAGTACACCCAGCCTCGTTCCTTCTCTGTGATGAGGGCTCCCCCCTCCCTGCCAGGTCTCTGGGAGAAGCACTGACCACTGCTTTCGCTAACAATTTCTTCCTGTTCCCCAGAGATGCCTTAATGAGCCCCTTGGACATGGCCAAAGGCAATCTTGTTCCCTGGGCCAGTGAGGTGAAAAGCCAAAGCTTTATCTACCAGGCAAGCAATAATTAATAAGGTATCTTTGATTCATCTCAATTCATTAACAAAGTTACAAGTTTGACGGCCCCAAGGAACACAGCGTTTGTCATTTCATTTACAAGTATTGAATGAAACACGCATGCCAAGGTATGTTAAAAAAATTAACTTACAACAAAAATAAATGAATGTAGAATACTAATTGGGAGAAAACGACTGACAGATACTGGAAAAGATTGATTTTAGGAAAAACGGAGAAATCTGTTTTTTGTTTATTTTAAGGACAGGAAATGAATACTGATTAGAGATGTATAGGCAGTTGCATTGGGCGGCATTTGGTAATGTTTTCACTGGATATTTGATTTGTCTAAGTTTTTCCCAGATTTTAGATTGGATGCCAGTTATCAGAGTTAGTTTTTGGTCTAATAGTTGGATTTTCCTGGCTCTTCAGTTGCAAGCATTTGCCATGCCTCCCAGTGGAAAAGTAATTCAAACCTAAATGTCACCTGGCCACAGCAAGAAATGCTTAGTTTCTGTAGGCAAAATGGGGCTGAGATGATGTGGTCAAAATTTCTGCTGGCTTATTTTTTTCTAAGAAACCGTTGTCAACTTAAGAAATATTACCCAATTGGGTTTGAAGGAATCTTGAAATACTACCATTTTATTTCTTAAATGTGTTGTCTGGATAATATATATATTTTCCCCCTAATCTGGAATAAAAGCCAAACCAAAACAAAACAAAGTCATATTCCTAAATAAACAATATTAGTTAAAAAAAGAAACTGCTCAGGGACAGGGATGGCATATTGATCACTCTAGGTGCCCATGGAGCTGTTCCATAGAATAGCCATCCCTTTAGATGGGGGAGGGTATATCTCATTTGCATTTGCTCTATTCCAGTCTTGCTTGAGTCCTGTCTCCACAGTGAATAAGGTAACTGTGGAGTGCAACTTGGAGATGGCATAAAGGTGATGGCAGAGTCAAGCTGACTCCCTAATCAGCTTTGCTGGGACCACTGCATGATAGATAGCCTCTGTGAAGAAATTTAGATAATATATACAGCATCTCCTGGAACTGTCTACCACTTATAAGGGCTGGAGTCAAACTATTCTGATCTTTCCGGGGAATTTTGGAAATACTGTAGTGAGGTTGCAGTGACATCTAAAGGCAGAGTCTTCAACGTGTGCTGCACGTCTGAACAGCTTGCTCCTTTCTACAGATGCCTCTAAGTGTAGCTTCTGACAAATTCCTCCTAAAATCTGCACAAAGCAGTTTTACCTCAGACCTTCCCTTTTCTCAGTCTACTGTCTTTAGGGTGGGAATTTTCTTGCCATCTGGGAAAGGCTCTCCTGTATTCCATAGGCCATCACTGCTATCATTGCTGTAAGGTTCTCTTCTTCTCTACACCATGCATCCTTAAAAACACTTTCACCACTTGTCTTGAGGCCAAACCAAGCTTAAGTACATAAACCCGTCTCGAGTAAGAGCGTTCACTACCATAGGGCCAAGATCCAGCCAAATGTACTTGCCTCTATATAATCTTCCTCTTCTACTTTCCTGGATCTGAACAGGATGGTCCAGAGGTTATATGAGTTTCTGCTGAAGGGTATACACTGGCCAAGCCACACACTGCTCTTGTGAATTGCATAGGACTGCTTTGACAATCTAGATAAGGAAATAATTCATTTTTAATGTTGGGTGCTCACATTTAAAGTGTGCTCTATTTCGCTTTAAATAACATGACATTTTTCTTGGCCAATTCGGTAGACTTCTTTCCTACCCTCCATCACTAATGGCAGGGGCTTTATCTTTAATATCCTGCAAAGGGGGCCGCCTTCCCACCACCACCTCCCCAGGAATCCTGGTCATAGATGTTTCAGCGAGCTCCTCTCTCATTTCGAATGTATCCCTAAGTCAGTGAATTTAAAATATTGCATGCTTTGATTAGTCTTTACTATCTTTAAACAATCAGATGCATCGCATTGGTAAATGCGAGTGAGGGCAAGAAAATCAGACCGTGCACACAAGGCAACAGGGTGTTTTGCAGGCAGGTGATTCCCAGCAATGTTAGAACCTAAATGTGTTTTCTTAGCTCCCTGTTGCAGGAATGAGAGTTTTTCTTTTCTTTTCTTCCCTTTTTAATGGCCCCTATGAAAGACCTATAAGGTTGAGTTGAATAGTTGGAAGATAATAACTCTAGTGGTAAAGGTCCCTGCATTCGTCTGCCACCCTGCCCCTGGCAGTAATCCTGGCTTTGGGGATCTAAAATTTCCTAAAGATGTATTAGTGTCGTATACACATGTGCTCTTGTATGCTCATAATCCTTTTCACTAGCTTCTTAACTGCATGCTTTGTATTTAAATTTTCCTTCTGACCAAGTAAATCCCTTTGGATGAAGTGACAGCATCTTTTCAGCACCCATAGCTGGTGACAGCTGGTGGAGAGACTCTGAAAGACTGCAAAGTGTTCCTTACTAGCTTTCTTCAAGACCAGTGCCAGCCACCAGCTGAGCGATTTGTTAGTTCTCCCTTCAGGCATCAGTCAGTTGAAGAGGCTCACAGTAAATGCTAAAGAAGAATAATAGATATTAATATAAAAGACAATATCTGTGCTTCTGGCTTACCCATGCCTTTAATGAGGTACTTATTTATTATATGTGAACATGGAACCTTTTCATTAATTCTAGTGTAACCCTTTATTAATACTGTACGAAGTATATTTTGGCATCTAAAATGCAGTGAAAACGCAGCTTTGAAAGCAATAATTGCTGATAACCTTTGAAAGAACGGCTCATGGAGCCAGATGCGTGCTGTTTCCCCTTCTTCAGAGAAGTTTCCTTGTGAATATCTAACTCGTAATATATTTTGTTGTTTTAGATGAAAATTGAAAGATGTCCTTTCGGGGGGAGTGGTTTCTCTCTGGCAAGTTGCCATTATTAGATTAAGTAATGAGGTAACGAGAAAGATTTGAAAGTAAGAAATTAGACTTTGAATTGATGTGGACATTAGCTGTAGGTTGGCCCTCACGTAGAATTATTTAGTTTCAGATAGTTACCTAACCAAATTCCATTTTTATATTTGCTGAAAAAGCAAAATAAAATAATACTTTCAAGAGAACAAAAGATACTAACCGTTTGCGAGCAACGTTTTGTGGTAGTTAGATTTTTCTTCGTAAAGATAGATCCCTAAATACAAAATCATTCGCTCACATGTAGAACAAAAATAATATGCAAACTAATATTCCACTTCATAGGATGTCTGGTTATAGATTTGCGTTTACATAACACCCGTTTTATTTTATTTTTTTTACCACTTTTACCTATTCCTTCCTTAATTATTTTAAGGATGAAGAGAAATTGAAAGATGATTTTATCTTTCATGTCTGTCTACGTATAAATTCTTCTTGAGCATTGAGGGAGAAGGAGGATGGATGTTGAGGAGACGTACCTGGTCCCTGTGGAAACTTGACAGAGCTTAAGCTGTATCAAAGGACTGAGTGCTGGTCATCCCAGAACCTTGAGCATTTCTGCTTGAGACAAATAATTTGACAATGCAAAATTAACAGGAATGTCCCCTATTAATATCCTGGCTTGGCGTTTTAAAAAATTAAACAGAAAAACTTTCATATATATATGTATATTTATACACTCACATTTATATATATACAAACATATATATAAATATGCAAGTGTGTGTGAATGTGTGTGTATGTATACATAATTTGCCTTTTGCATATCTGATGTTTTTTTTTAATTAACAGAATTTTACTATTTAATGAATCTGACATTCTGAGAATATTTTAAGAAATTTGAATACTATGTTTTATGCTATGATTTTTACAAAATCTGTTGCACTTGAAAATTTACTAAGTTAAAGAGGGGAAAATTAATTCAAAAACAAAGGGAAAAAGTCATGTTACTCTACCATATATTTTGGGGTTGTTAACAGTGTATTAGCTGCAAAAATAATTTTCTATCTTTTACTAAAAGAGAATAACACAATTTGGAGTTTTAAAATCTGCATTTTCATGTTTGTCATTGTGCATTTAACATGCCATATTTTCTTACATCTGCACCTCTGAGTGGAGGGATGGGATGCTGCACAGAGTGGGGGGAAAGAGAATTGGAGACTTTTGCAATTATAAAAATGTTATTGCTAATCCCCTGAAGTAGATACTCTGCAAACATCAAATGATGTCTTTTCCTGGAATATGAGAAAAATTACTAAATTCAATAAACCTTGTATGTTACAAGGATATTAAATAAGCTGTTGAAAGGACAAACATTCTCCTATAATCAATTAAAAGCAAACAATCTGCTAATAATAAAATTGAAATCTGAGTTTGTTGCATTATTGCTTGAACCAAAAATGCACATGGACTTTCAAATATTCAAGTATTTCGCCATCATTTCTGTGTGTGCCTGCTGAATTATTAATACGGGGCTTATGCTGTGCTCACCAGCTACTCTTGAATCTCTATTAGTAAGCCACAATTTGATGTGTCATAATGAAGGGTAAGGGAGATGTCTAATAAACCTATAATCTATCCATCGGTGAGCACACATTGATATCTGTTTCTTGATCTATATCTTTTTGCACTGGATAAATTATTTAAAATGAGCTTTGTGCTTTTTGTAAGAAATTGCTTGTTTTTTATTTTTTTTTATATTTGCTTTGGTGGTTGTTAGGGGCATACATGCATGTGTGCATGTGTGTTTTAATGGGTAGTTTTGTGTGCTATAATTTTTTGGTGCCTCTTTACATCACGTATTCAAATGCAAATATACACACGTATATGTACCACATACCTGTATATGTGGTGTCTGTTTACATTTTCTGTCATGTAGTTATCAAGCACACAACGTAGACTTAAAGGATGTCAAAACTGACAGCCCCAGCATGATGGATGATGCTGTGCTAGACTGATTCTTACCAGGTGTGGTGTGATGGGAATTCAAATGCTATTCAGAGCTCTTATTTGTGTTAGCAAAGTTTTGCTTTCCTGTGAGTTTTTTTTTTTTTTTTTTTTTTGGCAGAGGTTGGGGGGGGTGGAGAAGAGGACTTCTGAACTCATAATCTTAAACCATTTTGTAAGATGTTTTGAATAGTTTAAGCAAAAATCCATGGAGTTTTCTTCCAATATGTATATCTGATGCATGTTATCCATTTTTATATCGTTTACTCTTCAACACACATTTAAGTAGTCTCAGGTTATCAGGATAAATATTTTCAAATATTTCAAATTAGTGATCCTGTTGTCACTATTCTTTTGGGTATACAAATGTCCCCAGTGACTCCCTTAACTGGGCAGAAGTGATTGCTCCCTGTCTGAGTCCATGAAAACACCAAGCCAAAATTTTAACAAAAATTTTATTTAGATATTTTGAGCCAGCTACAAGTTTGAGAGGTGACTGAAACATTCTCTGGTCTCTATGCAGACAATGCCTGATGTCTAAATTAAATCTGATACTTGATTAGCCCCTACTGGGCAATCAGGGCAGCAGAGTGAAGATCTACATGGCTGTCTTGAATTTGTTTCTCCAGAGTACATGTCTGCACCCGAGACAATCCTGGACGTAAACCAGGTATGCTACTATCAGAATGAAGGTTGTCTATTTTCCATAACTAAATTCAAATGCCTTCTGATCAAAAAGAATGTTCTTTTCTTTTTGACCATTTGAGTTGGGAATGAGAGTGCTTAATAGATAAATTTATGCTCTAAATAGGTAAATTTATCCTGCATAATTCCACAAAACTGGATGGCCTGCCTCAGGATGCTGTCAAATATAATCTGTCGTCAACAGAGGGGAACTCACAATTTAAGTCCTCAGTGGACCTGAGGGATAGGCTCTTAACTTCTCCCATTTCCTTGTTCATCTTTCCAAAGAACACTGATTTAACTCAGCCTTTGGGTATAGATGGTCTCAAAAGGCTGTCCCATGATCTGCGGTAAACTGCATTCCTCATCAAATTCCCATAGAACAATAGAATACAAAACGACTACCCAAATGCTACAATCTTTACAACTTTGATCTGTCTTCAAGGATACAGGTGAGCGTACAAATAAATGAGGAGGCAATTCATTCTAACTGCAATGGATTGGAGCCATTTGTGAAGGCTGACTGAAGACATTCCACCATCTTTACTCAACAGGTGATATAATTATTTCCTGGACACTGTTGTATCCTGAAAGTCAGGTGTTGAGATTTCCAGCAACTGTAGCTGGACTGCGCTCATTAATGCAGACAAAAGACTGTTGCTTCTTCAGTTTTTTCTACTACGTGGTATCCACTCTGAGGACTTGAGTATGACCAATGGGAATTACCTGGCAACGCTCTAAATTTCCCATTACATGTTTTCATTATTATTTATCTTGGCTTTTAGCTAATTATTTCTTGTTTCAAAAGTGCTACCTGATTGATACATAACCACCAAATGCCACAACCATACCCCATCCTTATTCTCATAACTCTACGTACCCATTTCCTATACACTTCCTTGCCAATTCTGTTTCTTTTGCCTTCTAGGCAATACTTCCATTTCACCCTTTCATGCCACTCTGCCCCCAAGAACGTGAGACTAACCATTAAGGCCTGTTTTTCCTAATTTGGGCTTTATCCAGTTAGGTGAGGAACTCAACGCTAATCTGCCAGCCCTTTCCAGGGACATGGGAAGTTGCCAAAGTGCCCTATAACAGACAATGAAAGTCTGGAAGAAGAGAAAGGTAATGATTTCTAAGTACATACAACGATGAAATGCCTTCGTTCTTCCTTGCTGTTCCCAGATCCTCTCTAGCAACCTGCCTCTTCTCAGGCTTAACGTTACATCTCCATTCCTACTATTGCAAACTAGTTTTTTCTTATTATTTTTACATGAGCATAGGGGCAACAAGGTTCTGAGCAGTGGTTGAAGAGATAGCAGGTATGATTATACAAGTGTACACAGTGCAGTTCCTGGCCAAGGCAGCGGTTTCAGAATACAGGGTGAAATGACTTAACTTATGCTTCAGGGAAAAGTATTGGGGACTAAATACAGTCATCCATATGTTTGGTAGAGAAAGTTCTTACTAGGAAAAAAAAAAGCAGAAACCAAGCATGGCATGTGTATAAGATAAAGGATCATAGGCAAAAACAAAATGCTACTTACTTTCACCAAAGAGTAAAAATAAAGTCTACGATAAATTGTCCAAATGAGACACATTTAGAAGTGAAGAACTGCTGGTAATGAGTATGCTGGGACAACAGGTGCACACTGGGACCACCCAACACACCAGTATATTTTTTCATCCCTACTATATATCTCATTCCACAAATATCCAGTGAGAACCTACAATGTACTGAATATGTGGTGTAGAGGTTGGGGGTTAGGTCCTAAATGGCAGGCGTCTGTGTGGAACTTGCTAGAAATCCACCCTCCAGTGGGCCTAGAAAAACCTTTCACATGGAAGTGTGTCATTGGAGGCATTCCTCTACAAATCACCTGAAGAAGGCGCTGGGGAGGCTGCAAGCCATCGGGAGTTCCTGGTTGCCATGTCCTGCAGAGACCCTGTGCCGGGGACGCTGTGTGTCCTGCAGGATCCCGGCCTGGGGAAGCTGTGGGCACTGCAGGAGCCTGCTAATGAGGACACTGGAATCAGGAGTCATTAACCTTTCCTCCTTCAATGTCTTTCTAGCACCCTCTACTGACGAAACTTACCATTACGCTAACTGACCAAGAAACAAATATTGAAAGGGCCCAGAGCCATTTTCATAGGTCAGGCAACTGAGAGAAACTTTAGAGTTGAGAGCAAGCAATGCATTTCTCACTGGCCAACACACTTAAAGCACGTCACCCATAGGCCCACTCCTCAGGGGCATCTCCTTAGGGTGTTTTGGTTTTAGATGTTTACTTGTAATGAGATGCTAATACTTGCCATTCTTGATGTATCAACTTTAAGCGTTACCTACCAATACCTTACTATGACAAAACAGGAAATGTGGCCAGTATTGCCTCCTTCTCATCCCAGCGTTTCTTAGTTATGGCTGTAGTGACTTATAAACCTTTAAAGGATATACTTAAACCTTCTTTCTAACCATCATTTAAGACAGTGTTTTCTGACCCCTCACTATCTGACAAACATCAGTGCCTCCATACTTCCTTGCAGTTCCCAGATCCTCTCTAGCATACCTACCTCTTCTCAGGCTTAAGGCTACATTTCCATTCCTACTATTACAAACTAGTTTTTCCTATTATTTGTATAATTAAATCATCCGTGTTTTGTCTGGTAGTCGTTTCTAAAAACGAATCCTAATAATCTTTATTTTTAATGTTATGATTATATGTATTAAATTCTGGAGCATTATTTATAGGAGTCAGTGACACAAATGTAAACATTAAGAGCAAATATGTAAACATTAAATGAGAAAAGTGCTATTCTTATGATCATGTAACCAATAAAACTTGGAGACTTTAGAAACCTCAGAATTATGGTGAATGATACAGTTGAGATGTTTCAAATATATACATTTTTTCAAATCTAATTCTACAGCAGTAATTTTAAACATAATGCTATGCAGTAAACTATTATTTTTATTGTTCATTTCTAATATATTTTAGATTAAAATACAGACTATTGTTAGATGTTATTCATAGAAAAGTAATCTATGTTCATAGCATTAAATCACACAGAGAGATGCCCATATGCTTCCATGTGTATACTTCCTCATCAGTGTCCTGTGCTTACAGAAATACAGTCATAATTTTAGTTTACTTTTTTAAAAAAGAAATTGTGCTATACATATTATTTTTAAAATATTATTTTTATTTTGAAATTACTTTTTGTTGGACAGATGAGTTGCAAAGATATCACAGAAAGGTCTTTTATACCCTTTAGTCAGGTTCCCTAATGCTAAACTCTTACATGACTGTGGAGTATTTATGAAAATTAATTATTAACATTAAGTAGATCACAGGCTTTTATATTCCATAGTTTTTCCTACTTATGCCCTTCTTCTGTTCCAGGACCCAACCTGAGGTACCATATTGTGTTTACCTTCTTTAGTATCACAAAGCTGTAACAGGTTTTCTTGTTTCCTTGTCTTACTTGACCTTGGTATTTTTAAAAAATATTGGTCAGTTATTTGATAGAACGACTCGCAATTTGAACTTGTTTGATGTTTTCTCACATTTATGTGAGTTTACGGATTTGGGGTGGGGAGAATGTCATAGAGGTGAAGTGCCCTACTCTGTGCATGATGTACAAGAATATTAGATGTAATCAATATATTACCATTAACTTCGATAACTTGGTTAAGGTGTGGTCTGCCAGATTTCTCCACTATAGTTACTGGTTTTATCTTTTCGCACTTAATTCATTAACAGTGACTAAGTCTAATCCACACTCAAGAAAAGGGAAATTAATTCCCAACTCCTTAAGAGAAGAACTTCAAAGAATCTGTGGATACATATTAATAGCATCATAGAATTAATATATATTTGATGGTGATATTTTAAGGCTGTATAAATATACCCTGTTTCTCCTTAAAATTTTTTCAGTGAGTATGTCTGTAATTATAGTCACTGTTGCCTCCTAAAGGAAATTTTCTTTTCTCCTCATTCCTGGGTTCCTCTAACGTCTCGAAAGATTTTATTTTTAATTCGCATACAGTAAAAATTTTTTTATGGTGTACAATTCTACAAAATAGAGTCACGTATCTACCATGCAGTACGACATAGCACAGTTTCATCACTGCAAAAGTTTCACTGTGTAGCCTCTTAGTAGTCAGTCCTTCCCTTATCCTTAATTCCTGAGTACCACGGATATGTTCATAACCTTTACAGTTTGCCCTTTCCAGAATGCTCTATAAATGCAACCATAAAATATGTATCCTTTGTCTCTGGCTTCCTTTACTTAACAAAATGCATTTAATATTTATTCATGCAGTTGCATATAACAAAAATGTTTCTTATATTGCTGAGAAGTATTCTGTCATATAGGTGGGCCATTGTTTGTTTATCCATTCACCTGTTTAAAAACATCTGGATTACTTCTAGTTTTTGGTTATCATTAACAAGCTATTATAAATAGCCATGTGTAAATTTTTGTATAAATGTAAATTTTAATTCATTTGAATTAATAAGTAAAAGTAAGAGCCGGGACCTATAAAGAGTGATATTTATCTTTATGAGGAAAATGCCAAACTATTTTTCAAAGTGCCATGTTGCATTCTCTCTACCAATGAATGAGAATTTCTCTGCCTTCCACCATTGGTATTGTCGGGTTGTTATTGCTGCTGTAGTTGTTGAGTTCTGTTTTGCCATTCTATTGGGTCCAAAATTTAGTAAAAATACTAAAAATGTAGTTTTAATTTCCACTACCCAGTGACTAATGATGTCGAACATCTTTTTATATGCTTATTTGCTATCCATTTATCTTCTTCGGTGAAATGTTTGTTCAGAACTTTTTCCTTATTCTCTGTTGCATTCTTACTGTTTGTCTTAAAGATTTCTTAATATAGTCTGAGGACAAATTCATTATCCATTGTGTGACTTGTGAATATTTTCTCGTAGTCTATGAGTCATCCTTTTCATTCTCTTACATTCATGTTTCACAGAATTAAAGCTTTTAATTTTGATAAATTCTGATTTATCAAGGTTTTCCCCTTTTATGATTTGTGCTTTTTGTGTCTTATTCAACAGATCATTTTGTAACCCCAAATAACACAGATTTTCTCCTATGTTATCTTTTAGAAACTTTATAGCTTTATTTTTATGCTTAAGTCTGTGATCCATTATGAATTAATTTTTGTGTGATGTGTAAGGTATAAGTCGAGATTCACTTCTTTGCATATGTGTCCTCACTTGTTCCAGTACTGTTTGTTGGAAAGATAACCATTTCTCCATTGGATTATCCTTGAACTTTGTCAAAAATAATTGATTTTATTGATGTGGGTCTAATTCTGAGTTCTCTATTCTTTCCCCCACACCCCCTTCTTCAATTCCCACCTCTTTCCCACCCCTGACCTATGGATGTTGCCGTTTCCCCTTAAGAACTGGATCTCTGAAGGTGGGGCATCTCTTCCCACATGGTTTGGTCCATGGCTCCATTGGGGCACAAACCCAGGACCTTGTGCATGTAAAGCAGATGCGCTAACCACTATACTATGGAGTGACCCCCGAGGTCTCTTTTCTGTTCCACTGTTGTGTGTGTCTATCTTTTTTTTACCAATACCGTACTGTAAAGATTACTATATCTTTGTAGTACGTCTTAAAATTAGTTGTATGAGTCCTCTAACTTTGCTTTTTTCTAGAATTGCTTTAAATATTACAAGTACTCTGAATATCCAAATATTGTCAAAATAAATTTGTCGATATCTACAAAGAAATATTATTTTAGTTTTTCAAGGAGAGTGCATGGAAACTGTAAATCAAATTGGAATAAATTGATAATTATATTGAGTCTTTCAGTCTATGATCATGGTATATTTCACAATTAATTGAGTTTTCTTTTATTTCTTTCAATAATATTTCATAGTTATTAACATAATAATCCTGCATGTGTTTTGTGAGTTTCTACCTATTTTATTATTTTTGGTGCAATTGTAATTGGTATTTTTCTTTTTTGTGTTTCAAATTCCAATTATTCATTGTTTATTTCTTCCATTCAAATTTGTATACATATTTTTCTAAGTATACTAGTTAGATTCTAGTATGCTATTGACTAGAAGGGGTGAAAACATATTTGCTTCCTTAACAGTAACATTCAGTCTCTTATTTTTGAGTAAAATGTTAGCTGCAGGTTCTGAAAGATGCCCTTTATGAGGTTAATAACTTTCTTTTTAGTCTTAGTTTTCTGAGAGTTATTTTTATTATTATAAATGTATGTTCAATTTTATTAAATAAATTTTCTGCTTCTATGATCAATATGATATGTTTGATATTTGCTTCATATGATTATATGGCTTTTCTTATACGTTTTCACTATTAATATAATGAATGTACTGATTTTCAAATGCCAAAGCAGCCTTTTATTTCTGAGACAAATCCAATGTGGTTATTTATTGTAAGTTTAATTTGCTAATAATTTTAGGAAATTTTTGCATCTATAATACAAGATATTTGGGTCTCCAATTTGGTTGTCTTGTGATGTCCTTGGGATCGGGATAATTTGGAAAGTGTACTCTTCCATCCTGTTTTCTGAAAAGTGTGGAGAATTGAGACCATTTTTTCCCTAACTGTTTAATATAATCCAACAATAAAACCACCTGGTTTTCATTTGGGGCAGGTTTTCAATTGCTAATTCAAATCCCTCAAAAATATAGAATTATTTAGTTTTTCTATTTCTTCTTGAGTAAGTTTTGGTAATTTGTGTCTTTTAGGGAATTGATCTATTTCACCCAGGTTGTTGAATTTATGGGCATAGAGGTAGTCCCAGTATTCACTTGTTTATTCTTTTACTATCTGTAGAATCTCCCAGTCTTCTCTGAGTGGTTTGTGTGTTGAAGAATGCCTTCAATGCTTCTGCAGGTGCTTTTAAAGCTCTGAGGGATACAACCTGCTAGCATAGAACCTCGTGATTAGCCATAGGTGAGAGATTAGAACGTTCTCAGGTCTTTCTTGAGCTCATTCACAGTCATATACATACGTGCTCATTGTCTTCCAAATTACTGGGAATATGCTGTAGCTTTGAAAAGTTCACTATGAGCCTATGGTCATGTTACCCTGAACAAGTCTGATCCTGTCTGATCTCAGAAGCTAAGCAGGGTCGGACCTGGTTAGTACTTGGATGGGAGACCACCTAGAAAGACCAGGTGCCGTAGGAGTAAAAATAAATAAATAAAAAATAAAAATAAAAAATAAAGTCCTCTATGGACAACCTTTTCTTTTAAGTTTTTTTGTCAACCAAATACTTTCTTTTTGTCATTTTCAACTTCTAGAGACTCTGAATTCTTTGATTTGTGACCCCTTCTTTCATCTTCAAAGCCATTAAAGTGGTATCTTCATATCTCCATCTCTCTCCCTCTCTATCTCTCCCCTCTGCTTCTGTCATCACATCTTTCTGTATGTCTCTGACTCGCCTGCCTTAATCAGTATCCTAGCAAATATACTAGGCCCATCTAAGTAGTCTACTCATCTCAAGATCTGTAACTTGATTACATCAGCAAAGTCCCTTTTGACATATAAGGTAAGCTATTCACATGTTCTGGGACATTAAAATTTAGGGCATAAGCATCTTTAGTGGGCGGTGCATTATTCTGTCAACTGCATATGGATTTTTATTTTAATTCTATTATAATCTAAGAATATACTTTGTGTGATTTTTATTTTTTTAATCCTCTAATGTGTTTTTTTATTATCCAAGTTATGCCTATTCTTGGTAAATTTTCCATTGCTCTTGAGAAAAATATGTATCCTCTGTTGCTGAAAGAAGTGTTCTATAAATATCAATGTGGTCAAGTTGGTTGATAATGCTGATCTGGTCATTTATATCCTTATTGATTTGCTATTTATTCATTCTCTCAATTACTGAAAGACAAACATTATATGATCTCACTCATATGTGGAATCTAAAACAAAACAAGCAAAACAAAATCAATCTCATAGGACAAATTGGTGGTTGTCAGAGGTGGGAGATGCTGGGAGGGTTAAATGGGTAAAGGGGGTCAAAAGGTACAAACTTCTAGTTACAAAATAAATAAGTTATCAGAGTGTATTGAAGAGCATAGTGTATGATTAATTAAAGGGGGTCAAAAGGTACAAACTTCTAGTTACAAAATAAATAAGTTATCAGAGTGTATTGAAGAGCATAGTGACTATGATTAATAATATTGGATTACATACTGAAAGTTGCTAAAATGGCAAATCTTAAATGTCCTCATCATGAGAAAAAGAAATGCATAACTATGTATGAGGATGAGTGTTATCTAGATTTATTGTGGTGACCATTTTGCAATACATACAAATATTGAATCATTATATATTGAATCATTACATTGTATACCTGAAACTAATATAATATGATGTGTGATTTATAGCTCAATAAAAAATAATAATCATAATAAAAAGTATTGAAATTAGTTGGATTAAGATGATGGGATAATCAAAGACTTCATCCAATCTTCATTTTGGTTCTTATACTTACATATTTTGCATAATTAGAAATACAGTGTCTATTCCTAGTCGATTTGTTGGAATTGCTATGTGGTATTCATAGGGCAACTTCGATATTTCATAATATTCCATAAAACTGTTTTGCTTTAATTTACTTCATATGTTCATATTATCCTGTATAGTTTTACATAATTTTATAATTTTTTACCACTACATTTAATTGTGGAGGAAAAAAACACTACTATATGAAATGCTTTTTTTATTTTAAAAAAGTATTTCCTGAAAATACATTTTTCAAAAAAAAATAAAATGATTATTCATCTGTTTGAAATAAAATCTACCACTTTGCCTACTATTTTGTATTTGTTTCATTTGTTCTTTGTATTATTTTCTCTCCTTGTTTCTCCTTCTTTCACTGGGTTTAATTGAACATTTTTTGACAATCTATTTTATCTAGTCTATTGACTTATTATTTATATGCCTTATAAAATGTTTTAGTAGTTCCCCTAGTCATTGCTCTAGTCATTGTTACACAGTCTGGATCTAGCTTCAAATAATATCGTTTCATGTGTAGTGTACGAACCTTATTGTGGAATATTTTCAATTCTTTTCTTCCATCCTTCATGTCATTTTTGTCATATATTTTACTTTTTTACCTCTCAAAAACAAATAATACATTGTTACTATTTTTGCTTTAAATAGTAATTGTAATTAAAAATATGGAAAAATAAATGTAAGATTATTTCATTCTTTTTCCCAGTGTCCTTCATTCCTTTTTGTGAATCCATCTTTCTGACCTATAGCATATTCTTTTTGCCTACAGATATTATTTTAACATTCATGTTGAATAGTTCTAAAATTAATTGATTCAGTGTTTATCTGAGAAAATCTTTCTATTTTTCATTATTTTTGAGATATGTTTTTTGCGGAGTATTGAATTATTGATTGACAATGGGTTTTGGGGGTTTTGCAGTTTTGTTTTTTTCCTAGTACATAGCCACTTTGCTTGCATGGATTATGACAAGAAATCTGCTGTACTTATTGTGCATGTTCCTCTCAAGATAATGTGTTATATTTATCTGGCTTCCTTGAAAATATTCATCTATTGATGTATCTATTGAATATCATAGATTTAGAATTTGGGGGTCTAATTTCCCAACAGAGGAATAGTGTTGAGGTAAATGAGGTGGCTTTGGCAGTGATGATGATACTCAAGAAATACTGCAACTTTTCATCTGCATTCTCAGTTGCACTGGGAAGTCATGTGACTGATTCCGGCCAATGAGCTTTGAGCAGAAGGGTCATGTGTCACTAGCAGAGAAAAGTATAAACTGGTAATGGACTTTCCTGCTATAGAAACTAAGGAGGCTTCATTTTCAACGTGATGAACCCAGAAGATAATGTAAAATCTCTCAGCTTTCACCTCTGAATGACTACCTCTACTTACATCAGATCAGCAGTGTAGGTGAAAAAACATTTTCTATTAGATGACTATAAGAAATGGAATGACTTCTTCATTGGGAATTACTGAGATAATTTCAACAAAGAAAAAGAACAACTGAGATTTATGGGTTGATTTTTAACTTTAGTATGTCCTAACCTATCTTGATAAATAAGAATGCCACGAGCATTATTCAAAAAGGGAAACATGTAATATTATCTTTGAAGGTAAAGACCAATAGGCACACAAATTACTAGTAGAGTAAAATAATAAGTTTCAAAAAGCAAGGCAAATAAGAAGCATTAGAAAGCGTTAAGAAATGAATTTTAACCCAATAGGAGAATCAGGGACACCTTCACAGAGGAGTTAGTACCTGAGTTAAATTTCCAAACTTAAAATCATGTGTCATTTTATACTTAAGATGTCAGGAGACCAGAATTATCATTTTCACTCAATTAATGGCAGCATAAAGGCCAAACTTCAGGTCTCCTTACACACTGCCTCTGAAGTAGCACTTTTTTATTATGATAAGAATCTATTCATTAAATAGTTTTGATCAAACAGACATCAGAATTGACCCTTTGCAATTCTTAAAGAGGACAAGAAATGGGAGGAAAGAGCTGTTTGAAGAAACTCCTTAATGAATGTAGAAAACTGTCCTCCTCTTGACTTCAGATGATTTTCTCAGGATCTTTTAGATATTTAGATATTTAGGCAGAATCTTTTAGATACTCTGACAGCATACCTCAACCTTATCACTGAAGTATCAAAGAAAATGAGTGAATAAATATATTTAAAAAGGATGTAAATATATATGAGACCCCCATCAGGAAATTGAGATAATCATTTTCTTTTAAAAAAAAAAAAAAGCATTTCTTTCACATCAGTCATTTATTATTTCCTTTTAGAAATTGTCTAAAAAGCCCAGTGTAGAGGCTCTATATTCAGTTTCAATAAATGAGCTCTTGTAACTGGATCCAGTCCACAAAACTGGATTTTCTCTCTCCTATATGATTGTCATTTTTGTCATAATCATTTTGTTAGAATTGTTGTTTACTTGCTCACCAAAAGAGACTATTATGTGAATAAAAGAAATTAGCAGAAGCTTTTGGTATTAACTACCTGTGTCGGTACAAAATTTCCCCAGTTAACATTCCTGGAAATGTTTGTATGTGTTTTTATAATATCTTAAAATGCTTAAATGGTATTTTTTTTAAAGTTTTAATTATATCACAAAAATTGATATCACATTTTAATATATATTTATAATATTAATATACAAACTGCCATATAAATACATATAAAAAACTCATAACCCTACAGACTAAGTAGATTCAGACTTCATATTCCTAGGACAGACTTGAGAATTTCCTGGAGTCCCAACAGACTTTGTGGATCCAATTTTATGCACAGTAATCTGAGTGTGTGACCATGATGAAAGGCTGTTCAGGCGGAGCCACACACAAAGACTTCCCACAGAAGGAACAAGCATCTGAAATCCTGTCCTTCCTTAGTTCGCCAAGACTTATGTCCTAGGTGAAAGGAAGGGCATTTACTTTTGCACACACAAAAAAAAAACATAGGCTCACTATGTCATGAATTCAAAACAATAAGAGTGACAACAAAGTCTTATGGATTTTAAATATACATAGATTTAAAATTCATGAAACTAATACAGTGGGAGGAAGGTAATTGAGTTTAAAGAGTTTAAGACCCTTGCTTTGTCTAAAAAATGTAGAAATAGTAATTTATATCAAACTGTATTAAATTAAAGAACAGGTTTAATGTGTCGATGTGGATATTCACTAAAATAACAGTAACGTAATCTATAAAAGGGGGGAAGTTGCATAATACACACCCGCTCACATATTCAAAAAGAAAATTATTAACTACATAGACAATTAAAATTATTTTAAACAGAAAAAATTAAAGGAAAAATGTAAAAGAAATAAAATGCAATTGTTGCATACTTCACAACTTAGTGGTAAATAATACTTCTAAAATAATAAAATATAATTGTTTAATATTAATTTAATCACAAAAAAATATATGGAGTGAAATCTACATATTTCACATTAGAAAGTCACTGCATATCTGGAAGGAAATGTTAAGGAAATACAATATAAAAAATAAGTAACAATAACTATATAACAAAAATATAGAGAAAAAACATAAGAAACAGCTAAAACTGTTGAAAATCATGGCCTCTGAAAATCAGAGTGAAGATAGAAAGAAGGAGCTGATGATTTATTTGTCAGATTTATTTAACTTTGGAGAAGTGAAAAAAAATCAAATTAAAGTAAAAAGAAATATAGAAAAATCTTTATCTATGAATGCATATGAAAAAGAGCATAGATGTTTAAGTTGTGTGGCAATTTAAAAAAACAGATGTTAAAAAACATTTTCTATTAGATTACTATAAGAAATGGAGTGACTTCTTCATTGGGAATTACTGAGATAATTTCAACAAAGAAAAAGAATGACCGATTGACTTGAACTTTATCTCTCTCTTTTAAGATCAACCTACCTTTCTTCAAACTAGAAATGATAGAGTAGTCCTTGAACCTTGTAGGAACCTGGGTCACCAGCATCTCAAAGAAGAAAAGAAAGTATATTGTATTAATTTTAGAATGTTTTCTAGATTCTCTCAAAATCTTAGATAATTTATGAATATTTTAAAATATATGATCATAAGTGAGCAACTTAGGTTTGCTAAAGATAGCCAGTTTTTCCTAATTACATAATCAAAGTGAATGGTCCCTCTATATAGCAGATCTTGAATTCTGAAATACATTTGATAAAAATCTATCATGATATACTGTATGCACAGTTCAGGAGAAGGTGGGCAAAAGTAGTGGAAGGAAGATTTGCCCATACTATTTCAACTAGATCAACTCTTTATATATTGTCTTCAGTGCTAGTTCCTAATATTTATTTGAAAGAAGATTTCAATGATTGTGAGGAACTGACCATCATTGGGTTATGTCTGAGGTCAGAAAACTATACCTTGTAGACTCAATTTCTTTCTTTCTTTCTTTCTTTCTTTCTTTCTTTCTTTCTTTCTTTCTTTCTTTCTTTCTTTCTTTCTTTCTTTCTTTCTCTTTCTTTCTTATTTTAGGCGAGGCAACACTTGGTTGACCTCACAGATTGCAAGGACCTTGTCAGCTTACAATACCTTAGTTTTTATTTTTTTACACATATAGAACCTGATCTTCCTATGTGGTCTATCATCCAAGTACTAACCAGGCCCGACCCTGCTTAGCTTCCAAGATCAGAAGAGATTGGGCTTGTTCAGGGCAGCATGGCCATAGACTGAACTCAATTTAGTTTGCTACCGGTTTAATACTGAAACATAGACACTCCTTTGGTCTCTAATTGTTTACTACAGCCATCTGGCTTATAAAGTCTAAAATATTTATTCCTAGCTAATACTTGGGTTATATGATACTTTTAATGCAATTAATATTTATAGAACAAGCATATTCTTCATAATATATAACACACCCATAATTTAGATTAAGATGGTGGAAGTTAAAAATATTTTTGACAGCAAATAATAGAAACCCAACTGACAATGGCTTAATTAACTATACACGAAATTATCCTTTTTGAATAAAATCGGGTCTAAACTAGTAATCCAGGGCTTGGAGGCTGCATACAGATGTCAGCCAAGACCCAGGCTTTTTTTAACTTCTTGCTTTGGGTAATTTTTTTTTATGTTCATACTCATGGTCACAAGATAGCTGTTGCACCTCCAAGGATCACATTTACATTACAAATAGGACAAAAGGCAATAGGCTTCCTTCTGGTGAGGGTTTTTCCTTTTTCCTTTGGAGGCAAAGATATTCACAATAACTTTCATTTGTATGTTTCATTTGTCATGGTGGATTATTTATTCAATTATCCAACAATCAATATTGACTGTCCACCGGACTAAGCACAATGAAAAGTACTAATGGGATAGTAGTGAGTAAACATAAACAAGCTCACCAATTAATGAGATTGTAACCTACAGATGAAGGCAGATGGCTAAATAAATAATTATAATGAAATGTAACAGATTTTATGATATTGAGATATGGAATATAATGGGAAAACGTCAGAGGCCTAAAAAAGTTAAGAAATACTTCCCAGAAGAATTGAAGCTTTGAAGGATAACTAGGAACAAACATGTACTAGGCAAAGAAAAGCCATATGCTATGTCCCAGAAGTGAGATGAGCCTAGCATTCCTGAAAAAAATGTCCAAAAACTGTATTATTACCAGAGCGTGAAGTGGGCATGGGGTGGGAGACCTGTGAAGGGGAGATGTGAGAGTTCATCAGAGGCATCACATGCATAGGACCTCACTCCTTAAGGAGGTTACCTAAAGGGTGTTTATCCCATTCACCTGAAGGGCCCTTGGAGGCTCCTATGGCAGAGAGGTCCTTAGAAAGTTCCTTAGAAAGAGACTCTAGAGGACTTGGTGACCGGTGACTCTGGAACGAGACAAGGCTGTCTGTCCTGGTCAACCAGCTGTTCACTTGAGAGAATAGAGGTGACACATGCAAAGAAAGGGCCATCATGAGTTTAGCCTAGGCCATGTGAAGTTTGAGGGAACTGTAATCTATATAGATATATGCATATTCAAGTTGGGGAATTAGTATGCAGTCAGACATCAACTTTGAAAACTGAGTGGTTAGAGAATGGCGGTAGAGTTTGGGGAATCTTCAGGGTCTAGTTAGAAATTAAAGCCAGAGTAGTAAATGAAATCTCCCAGAGTTCTTGTGGAATGAGGGAGACCAGGGGTCCAGTATGCATAGCTGATAAACACTAACTTTAAGGCAGAGATTCTCAAGAGATTGCCAGAATTAGGAGCAAAATGATGTGTTTTCAGTATTTAAAAGAAGAATCTCTATTGGTGGAGCCATGAAATTTTTATTCATATTAAAGCTTGGGAACCAGTGATTTGATGCTTTGCCAAATGGGTTGGGGGTGGGGGGAGATCAGGAAGGAGGTTTTAACAAAAAAAAATAAGAAATTTTAGGAAAAACAACAGAGGGTGAAATTGTTTCATAAAGAGATAGTGACAAACGTAATAAAAAGTTTGAGTTAAAAAACTCCAGGAGTTACTATTGTGTCAAACGCAGGCATTTTGTTGATTTCTTTTGGAAATGCAGTTTCAGAGGTGTCAGGAAATCCGGAGATAGTCTGCCCTGAGTAAAGTGTAAGGAGGGAATAGGAGAGAGGAAGTAGTTGGAGGAAAATAAGTAAGAAGACGTGAAGACACTTTCAATAAACATGGTTTTGCAACATAAACCAGATACAGATAGAGCAAACGGGCAGGCTTTCTCCAAGATAGGAGAGACTTGAATGTTAATGGGAAAAAATTGAGAGAAAGAAGTTAAGTGTTTTTGATGAAGCCTAATGAAGGATGAGATCCAGAGCTGATGTGGAGAAATTGGTTTCAGAGAGTAAGAGTGACAGCCCTTTCATTGTGACAGGAAAGGAGGAAGATGTGTTGGACTCTCTGGCATTTGAAGATTTCATGGCAAGATTTTTCACAACTTTCTTCAATCCGATTAGTCTATAATTATTTTGGAGTTTTTCATTCTTTCTCATCAGTTTAGTAGCTTTTTGGTGTATGTAATATTTAAGCTTCGGTATTCAAGATTTCAGTTGGATGGCTTTTTTACAGAATAAAAGTGGAAAACATTGTCATTGTGTTTATTCATCTTTGTGAAATTTTATCCCATTTCATTTGTTCTAGTCTATTAGTGCAGCTGATTCATATGGGGTAGATTTTTTTTTGAAATGAACAACTCAATATATTTACAGAAAGCAAGCACAGCCATGTACCCAGCACTCAAAATGAGAACCAAAATTATTACCAGAATCCCAGAAACTCCCCTCAAGGGTAGTGGGACCTCCAAGTCACAAAGCTCCAAGGGTACTCATTGTCCCAATTTCTAACACCATAGATTAGTATCACCTGCTTTAAAACTTTCAAAAATGGATTGCACTATCATACGCATTCTTTTGTGTCTGGCTTTTTTCAGTCAATACTAGTTTGTGAGATTTTGTCCATTTGGCTATGCGTACTTGTGGTTCCTTCACTCTCTTTGTGGTATGGTATGCCACTGTATGAGAAGCAAATCCACAATTTGTCTTTTCTATTGCAAATTGAAGTTTGGTTTGTTTACAGTTTAGAGCTTAAATATGACTGAACTAATTTCTCTTTCTTGCAACTCAACCTGAGTTTCTTCTGTTCTGTTATGTTTCTTTTTAGTCTAGTAAAAGAAAGTTGCAGCTGTGTCCAGTCCTTGTTCATTGTTACTCTAAAACAAACAACTAACTACTTGATTAAAATTTTAGTTCAAATACATAGCTAATTGCTTTTTGTTTGTTTGTTTGTTTGTTTGTTTGTTTGTTTGTTTTTGAAGTTTATTAGGGTCATATTGGTTAATAATATTATATGAGTTTCAGGTGCAAATTCTATAAAACATTACCTGTATATTGCATGTGTGCTTACCACCACCCAAAGTCTAAGCTCCTTCTGTCACAACCCCTTCCTCTCTGGTAACCACCCTTCTGTTGTATGTGTCTATGAGTCTGTTTGTTCCGTTGGTTCATTTGTTGCCTTCTGTTTTATATCTCACATGTGAAATCACATGGTTTTTGACCTTTCCTATCTCACTTACTCCGCTTAGTATGATACTCTCAAGATCCATTCATGTTGTTGCAAAGGACAGTATTTTATCCTTTTTTACAGCTAAGTAATATTCCTTTGTATATTTATACCACATTTTCTTTATTCAGTCATCCATCTGAGGACACTTAGATGTTTTTCCATGTCTTGGCCACCACAAATAATGTTGCAAAGAACCTAGGGGTACATATACCCTTACGAATAATTGCCTTCAGTTTTTTCGGGTTGATATCCAGAAGAGAGATTGCCGAGTCATATTGTAGCTCTAGCCTTAATTTTTTGAGGAAACTACACACTGTTTTACAAGATGACTGTATTATGAATTGGACAATTAAAAAAAAAATGAACTCAGTAGTTAAAAATTTTTCCAATGCTTTAGAATAAATTGTGTAGTGTAGATATTATTTGTTTTGTCTCTTTGTTTCTGTAAGCCAACTACAAGTCAGAATATTTTTTGCATTACAATATGTGTTTTTTACTAATTTTTAAAATATTTATTATAATCTACTTTGTTTTAAAAGAAAAGCACTATCCATTGTCAATCTCTAGCAGAGAATAGTCATTCAATGGACATTTTGAATGAATCAAAGGACAAATCAACCTCCTGTCTTTCAAATCATCTTCCGAACACATTCCACCTCTTGTATTTATAGCTCAGTGTCTACCTGAGGAGAGGAGGAGCCACATAAACGATTAACATTCATTAAGCCTCTCTTATTTGCCAGATACTACACTAAGTCTTATAAATTCAGAACAATTTAATATTGTCTCCAACTCACCTTTCACTCATAGTCCATATTCGTAGTTGCAAGTCGTTAATTCTACTCATAGATGCCCCTGGATGCTGCCTTCACCTCTGTCTCTCCTGACATTGCCTTATCCTCTGCCTGATGCTCCCATCCCTGGACACCTAAGGAGCCTCCCAACCGAACCCCCTGCTCACAGTCTCTCTCCCCTCCTTCCACCTTTAACATTCCTATTAACATTATCCTCTAAAAAACTCAAAATCATTTACATCACTGACCTGATTTTAAAAATGTTAATTACTCCTGATTAGTTCTAGGATAAAAATCTGAATTCCTTAGCTGATCTGTGCTCACTTTAACCTACACTTACCCACCCTCATTTCCCAACCCTGCCCTCCACCACCCTGTGTTCTTGCTGTTCCCTAATCCTTTTAGGTCCCTTGTCTTTGCCTCAACTTGGAATGCCCTTTCCACCTCCCTCTTCTCAAATATATCTGCCCATCCTTTAAAATCTAGATCAAATGTCATCTTTTTAATGGAACTGCTCTCACATCCCCAAGCACCATTACTTCATACCTCTGTAATGTCATTCATTATAGTACATTCTTATTTGCCTGTTAATTAATCAAGTTGTCTCTTGAAGCAAGGAGTCCTGTTCTACTGCCACGCCCAACTGTGTTCCCAGTATCTGCAAAAGTGTCACGTTCAAACTTGTATTGCTTTGTGGGAGTTGCCATAAAAACACCCCACAAAGTAGGTGGCTTAAACAATTAAAATTTCTTAATTCACAGTTCTGGAGGCTGGATGTCTGAAATCAAGGTGTCGGCAAGGTTGACTTTTCTGAGGCTGGTGAAAGAAGGATCTGTCCCAGGCCTCTCTCAGTGGCTTGTAGATGATCGTCTTTTTCCTGTGTTTTTTCACATCGTCTCTCCTCTACATGCGTCTCTCTGCCCAAATTTCCCATTTTTGTAAGGACACCAATCATATTGGATTAAGGGCTTGCCTTATTCAGTGTGACCTCATCTTAACTGGTGACATGTACAAAGACTCTATTTCCAAATAAGTTGACATTCTGAGGTCTTGGGGGGTTAGGACTTTACCATATAAATTTAGGGGGCACGTATTAGTCCATAACAAATGTACTGAATGGAAGCATGCTAAATTCTTGAAAGAGAATATGATGAAGGAATAAATGAAGAGTTGTCACACATATATATATATATATATGTATGTATATGTATGTAATATATATATATCATAATTTTTGTGATGTACCTTATAATTCCCTTTCCTTCTCAATTCCATCTATCATTTTCTATTATCGATCTCTGTTATATTGTTTTATTTTCCAATCTATTTTTCATATTGCTGCTACATTATTCTTTTTAAGTGCTATTTACATCAATTCATTTAACTGCTTAAAGATTTACTATGTCTTACTTTCTTGTACTTTATCAAAAGCTAAAACTGCCCTAAAACTACCTACTTTTAAGAACAATTATAATCTGAATCTATCTTATTCATTATATTTTAGGCAATATATGGATTTGGCCTATATGAAAAGCTACACTAGGATGGAGGAATCTTGAGAGAAGTCAGGATCTAAAAATTGATGGCATATTTTTAGGTAGGTAAAATCCAGAAGTAAGCCCCAGGAGTTTCTAGGGACCAGCAGGCAGAGAAACATGTCAGAAAATTTTGATAATGCAAATGCAAATATTGCATCAGGAGAGTAAGAAAAAGTAGCAATGGGTCCCAACAGGTGGGTGGAACACAGCAATAGGAAATCTAAAGACAGGTGACATTCTAAATTGCAGGTAAGCAGGCTACACAGGAAAGTGTATCAGTGGGTGGAAAAACACAAGCCACCAGGCTAAAATTCAGGAGAGGCTCCAGGTTTTCTGAATGAGCCATTGGGCCCATGATAGCAAACAAATTAGAACCTAAAGCTGGCACAAGAATAGTGGCATGGCACAGGGATGTTAATGAAAACCTACACTTGTGTAATCAATGTTCTCTCCCAACCAGAAAAGATAAACAAATAAAATATAATTTTGTGGCAAATTTTGAAGAGAGACACAGAGGTTTATGGTCTTAAAACTTTGTGACATGGAGTGGCATATTTGTGAGAGGAGGGAGAATGTTTCTTAAAGTATCAATAATCTTTTTCTGAAAGAATAAGTATTGTGGATGTGGAAGTAGCATAACTGCCTAAGAGAAGTGGACACGGATTTTGAGACAATCTTCCCAGTTCCTTATATGAGCTATTAACCCTCTGACGGCCTTAGCCTCTCCTCTGTAACAAAGATGACAGTGCCTGAGCAGCATTCTTACTCTTGTCTTCTTCAGTTGTCTTAAGAACCAAATGAAATAACATATGTGAATATCGCTATGTTGACTAGGTACTTTTCGAAAGCATGTCACTGTGTCCCCATCGTGGAGAATAACATAGAGGTGAATAATATAATGGTAAAATACTAGTAGTGTGGGGACGAGTATTTAAAGCGTTTGCCACTTAAAGGAAAATTCGGCCTTTCTTCATTAGCTTTTGCAGATTTGGCCCTTGTCCAAGTCATGCAGCAGCTTTAGACTGAGACTGAGACAAAGGGCGAGTGGTGTTGTAGGAAGATGGTGAGCTCAGGGCAGACACTTTCCTCCAACCCATCTTGTCCCCACCCCATCTCCCTTGGGTGCCTCTCCCCCACTGCGAGCTCCTCTCCCCTGCCAGTGACAGTATGAGATATTGCATCTGACGAAGCACAGCCAAATATTTGATTTGGACGATTACACTGAAGATGCTTCATCACAACTGTGGGTGCCCAGATTACCAACTCCTTGCTCTTGGCTTCCGTACACTCTGTAGTGAGTACAAACTGCATAGAAGAGCTCATTACAACACTGATGGAAAAAATCCCAAATGGCTGATGTGGAGTGTCTTGTTTGGGGAAGAGTTCACTGATGAGGAATAAGCTGAGGAGGCAAGATGCTGTTGTTTTTCCTGTCAAGGCAAATGGTACTAAGAACATGGCAAGCGTTTTTTACATCTTTTTTTTTTTTTCCTTTCTAACTTGGTTTCAGAAATTCTTGGCGATGATAAAGCAATTCCTTTTCCGGGGAGATCACAGAGGAACAGTGACAATGACTCCTACCCTTCTCTCCTTGACATATGACTGTCTCCATTTCAGTTAGCATCTGTGATAAAAATAGCAGACCTGGGAAGGATTCAGTCTTAGCTGTTTCTTGTCGCTCCCACACTAGTCCTGGTCGTTTCTAATATCCCTTGTGTTCTTGTTTCAGTGTGATTGAAACATAAATAAAACTATTGTGCCTAATTAGCACAGAGAATGCCTTTTTATATTTTTATTCCACAAGGGACATCTTTTGAACTTTATACAGAAATCTTGAAGTTCCTAAAGAAGAAAGGAGACTAGAACTTCAGATTTCCCCACCTCTGCTTATGAAATGAAAAGTGTATGGTATTTGCATTTGAAATGTATGAAAATAAATTTCTTATTCTAAAGCATCCAATATTTCTATCATTAGTGTTTCAGTAGTAAGAGTACTAATGGAAAGTCCAGGAGGTTCACTGAAATGCAAGATTGGTGATGTCTTGATCATTACACACATGCATACACACACCACACACTCACATATGTTAATTTTATCAGAATGTAAATAAATGTGCATTCATTCCTGTACAGTTATGATGAGGTCCACATTCTATGTCTACGGCTGTTTTTTTTTTTTTTTAATGTACTCAAATACATATTCCCATATGTACAAACACAAGCCACGTGCCAACTTGTATGTATACCTAAATTAAAGTCTTTAGAATGATTTAGGAAAAGAAATATTATGCAGCAATATAAAAGAATACAATTTTGCCACTTGTGACAATATGAATGGACCTAGATGGTATTATGCTGAGTAAAATTAAGTCAGACAAAGAAAGACAAATACTGTATGATCTCACTTATCTGTCGAATCTAAAAGACAAAGCAAAACAAATGAATAAAACAAAAGAAAAACAGACTCACAAAAGCAGAGACCAAAGGGATGGTTACCAGAAAGGAGAGAGTGGGGGATGGGTAAAAAAGGTGAAGGGGAATACAGTCAATAATATTGTCATAAGTTGGCATAGTGACAGATGATCATTAGACTTAATGAGGTGATCACACTGTAAGGTATAAGCATGTCAAACTACTATATTGTACACTTCAATATAGTGATTTGACATATTTATTAATATAATATTTTACACCACTATACTTAATAAAAAATAAGTAAAGCAAAAAATCGTTATGTTATAATGTTAAGGGTAAATGGCAAAACATAAAATTACATATTAAAAATAAGACTGAAGTAATTAAATGTGAGTGTATTTTAATAGACTTCTTTTCTTGATTTTCATAGCTTGTCCTGAAAGAAAAAAAAATCAAGCCATATGAGAGAAATCTGGATAACAAGCTGTTGTTATTGAGTTAGTTCATCAGCCATGCACTAATCATGCCCAGGTCGTGGCATGCCATTCACGTGTGCTCCACTCCAAAGCACCAGGCTGCACTTCCAACCCCACATTGTTCATGGGATAGACACACCGCAAAGGGTTTGACATTCAGAATGTGAGCTCTGGAATTAGACTCCATGAGTTTGAAGCCCGGCTCTCCACTTTCTAGAATGGCGATTTCCAACAAGCCATTCAACCACTGTAAGCCTCCAACTCCTCACCTGTAAAATTGGAATAACAATTGTATCTCTCTCATCAAGCTGTGGAAACTGATGGGAATATAGATAGTATAGTGCCTAAGAGCTTAATGAATCAGGATTGCTACCAGTGGAGGCTGGGACAAGGTGCAGGTGGTGGTGACATATATAACTCTGATGCAGGAAACTAAGGAATTGAGTTGAGTGGATATTTCATACAAATTCCATCTAGTGACCACAACTCATTAGCAAATTTGCAAACCTGGTTCATGAATTCAAAGAACTTGTCCCTATAAATTCAAAACTAATGGAATAATAACTGATTTATTTCCCAGCTTTCTTCTCCCTGATTATTATTTGACATGTCACAAAATGGATTCCATGGCTTAAAGCTCAATTAAACTTTATGTGAAAACATGAAAAAAGTGTATATATACACATGTATCTATATGTATATATATATACATATTATAAAATATATATAGTATTAACTTCAAAAATATATAGTCCACTTGTCAAAAAAGAAATATATTCACAGTAAAGAGTTAATTAACTATATTCTCTATGCATTTCTATTTTAACTCTATTTTTCACTGTCTTTTACTCAAGTATTGCTTCTTAATTCCTCTCAGTCTCACAGAACATTTGAATAAGGAGTCAGATTCAATTGTTTTATCTAAAGTTCTAATTCATCATAACTATATTAAGACCATAAATAAGAAACTATATGGTGAGCCTAAATGTTTTCCAGAAAAATAAGTCATTTGTCTCTGTGATAATTTACCTTATATTATTAAAAGAGTCAAAACTGATATTTAGTTGAAGATGTACCTTATTCCCAGACTGTATTTTTTTTTCCCCGTGTTCACCAATGCCACAATTACTTCTCACAGTATTGGTTTGTGTTGCCTCTTTAGATTATTTTTCTCATATGTTTCAGTTAATTCTCCAGAGAAGTCAAGGTCACATATAAACAAAACTTCAACTCGTTAAAATGTAGAACCTATGTTGAACTCAAAATACTATTCCTTACACTGCTAGTAGATATAACATAAAACTATGTAGCTGGGGATAGAAAAATAAGAAAAATTTCCAAATATAGATTTATCTGCATTTTCGAAGAGTAGAAAGGAAGTAAATAATACTATGAGATGTTGTTTACCACAGAGAAGAACAAGAGCAATGCATCTTGGGGTAGAGAGAGCCAAATTTCTTTCTTCTTTCCCACCCCTGTCACATGAGTCTCTGCTGAAGCTTAGCTAGGAATAACTATAGGTATCTGCCATCACCCAGTAGCTGTGCTCTGAATGCTCTAGGGAGATTAAACAAACAAACAAACAAACAAACAAACAAACAAAGAAACCCCAAAGCCTTGTCCGTACAGAGAGTCCATAAAAGATGCTGAGAATTTGAAGATGTTTTCTTTGTATCCCAGGAACCAAGGCATGGCCTCTCTCCGGCTTTCTTGGGTTAGGGGATCATGATTTCAGTCTACTCTTCCCCCACTATGCTCTATTTGATCTTCCAACTATGGCACATTAAGAAGACAGGCGTATACCAAAAGAATATTTTGATAAAGAACAATGTGATACTAATTTGAGGACTGAAACAAGAAGGAATCCAGCACAAATCGGTATCATTTCCACTGGTATATTTCATTCATGGGCTAAGGTTGTAAAACAGGGTTATTATTTGTAGCAACCATGGAGTAGATTGTTTTCAAATTTCATAGTTCAAATTTTTACCTATAAATGTTGCTCATGGCCAAAAGGGATAGATGGATGATAGACAGATAGATAGATAATAGATAAATGATAGATGACAGATAGATAGATGATGATGAAAGATAGAGAGATAGATAGATAGATAGATAGATAGATAGATAGATGAGCGAGTGAGAGAGAGAGAGAGAGAGAAAGAGAGAGAGAGAGAGAGAGAGAGAGAGATGATAGACAGACAGACAGGCAGACAGACAAATAGTGTTTAGTGATATTCGTCATAGTCCAAGGGAGACCATAAAACTACAGGAAAAGAGACAAAGTTCCCTCTCAGGCATAAGGAGTGCTGGAAGTGGATTCTAAGTACATACAAAGAGAAAGTATTACAGAAGTCAAGAACTGCTGAGGGAATGTTTTCTTCATCACCAGTGGCTAAAGTGGTTTCATATGGTCTTTGCTGCTATACGGTACCTACTATGCTGTGATGCTCGATAAGCATTAATGGAAGATGAAAAATGCATGAAGAGACAAACAGGAGCCTAGTACCAGAGGAAAGAAGATTGAGAACTTGAGAACGCTTTCCTTTCATTCCCATTTTAAGCTGGATAAATATAAAGACTTGGAGGAGCATAGGAAATCCTCAAAACTGACAGGATAGGAATAGAAGGGGGCAGGAAATTGAGAATGATTTTGAATAATTCTGAACCTGCTTATTACCACTTCTTATTTCGAAAAGAGGTTCATAATGACTTCTTCTTTTCAACAACAGGAGGAATAAGACACATCAAAGGGCAACAGAAGTTCAAAACTGTGGAGGAGCATGAACTTCAGCTTTGCAAAAAAATGTAATTAAGAAAGGAGAAAAAAGAAAAAAATACATAAAATACTTTGCATAAAAAATAAATAAAATTTTAGATGCAAACACCAGAAAAGGAAAGAGGACATGAAACAAGGAAAGAAGTCTGCTTTTAGTTTTTGTTTTGGTTTTTACATTGGTATTAAAGACCATGCTTAAGATTTGGGTTGGGGGAAAAAAAAAATGTTTACTGCCATTTCAAGCAAAAGAGAGACGATATGAGGGATGATGTTTCCTGCAATCGGATCATCGCATCTAGAGTTGGAGTTCTGAAACTCAAGTTGTCTGGACACTGGCACTGAAGCCAACAGGAGAGCAGGTGCTTGAGTTGTGTATAGTTTGTACATTAAGGAATCATGGCTGGGTGATACTAGAGGCACCATGGCCAGTTCTTCTCTTGAGAAGCTCAGTTCTCTCGTGGATATCTGCTCCTTTTTAATGAGATTTTTTAACCAAGAAAAAGTCATCAGACATTAAATATAGGAATTAAAAGAAAAGGAGAGGAGAGAAAAAGCAGATAGTTTTTAATGATGACAAAAGTATGTCAATGAATTCTTTGTTTTGATAGGACAGTTATTGAGGTGATGATGATGTTAACAACAATAACAATAATAAGGTTTCTTATCATATTAATTTATAATGTATCATCAGGCCTCATATGCCCAGCCACAACCACTATCCCAGCTTTTACTTGTATTATGATATATTTAACAAAACCCAATTTGGCCTTTTAATTTAATTAACAAGTTAATTAAATAATGATGATAATTTATTTTGTAAATAATTTGTGATGATTATTTTAATGCCTAAAAGTAAAATTGATAGGTCAAAGAGTTCAGAGTTGTTACTGAAGTAAAAAATGGGAGTGTGTCAACAACAAAGTTTCTTGAATGCCAAAAATATTTACCAAGGCGGTTTTACAAAGAAAGAAACAGTATATTTCTGCTTCTCTAGACTCCAGACATTCCTCACAGGCACAAATGGCTGTAGATAATACCTCTGCTATTGATTGGGGATTCGCCAGGTGTGACAAACTCCCTTTAGTGACTTTACTAAGTCTTTCTGCCATCCTGAATTTCCCTACCACTTGGATATTTTTTCTAACTTAACTATATCTAGTCTCCAAGTACAAAAATCTTGTCTAAACAACCCCAACACACTTCTATTTCATCTGAGATTGAGCAAAAGGAAGTTCAGTTTCCCAGGAAAACCAGGCCCAGGTTTTGAACATACCCAAAGTTGATTCCTTAAAGCAATACACTTCCTTGGTATTATTTAGTTATAAGAGTTTTTTAAAGAATAACTATTCACTACATGCCTAAATAAATCCAAGCATATTGAATAAAATAGGACACATCATGTTAAATATATAGATGACATTACAAGAAAGAAAGGGAAAAATCCATTAAATCCAAAAATAGGGAAACCAACAACCTAAGTGATAAGTAGGCACTGATGCTTTAACGGTCATGATGGCATTTGCTTGTCTGTGTCACCAAGCAGTGTGTATTCCAATAGCTATGAAGTGAAGACAAGATGGAGAGCAAAAACCGAGATAGTACCTAAAACTGGATCAGAGTCAACCTTTAGCAAAAGGTAGTTTAGAAAGAACAATCTTTCATTTAATAAGATAAAGGAGTGAATGAACTTGTCGTAGTCTAGACTTTGCCTGAAAAAAAAAAAAAATTATCCTCTAAGGATTCATAACCATAATACAACTCTCACTTGAATTTTAGATTTAAATTTATATGACTTGCAAGGTCCAGGAAATCTTAAATTGAGGAATGAAAATGAAATCCCATCCAGATTTAAGAGAACCAAGAAATATATATGCCCTCTCCACAAGAAGTTTAGATATTGGAATGACAGACATAAATCCTAAAATAATTATGTTTAAAATAACAAAGGAAAGAAAAGTCAGATAGATTCAAAACTTGAGAAAGGAACTTGGTGTTACAAATTCAACATATTTGAAAAAGAAAAAAAGAAAGCATCCATTAATAAAAAACATTTTATTAAATTTAAACACTTGATGAGTGAGTTAAACAGCACATTAAACACAGATGAAGAGAAATTTGGTATATCAATAAATAGATTTTGATAGAGGCACCACTATCTGAGCAAATCAAAACCACTTGAAAAGACAAGTTAGGGTACTTGCATTACCAGGTCACAAGACGTTTTTTATAAAGCAGTAGCAATTAGAATACAATGATGTTGGCATAGGAATAGACAGGAAGGTAGTACAATGGAAAAAAAATAATGCTCAGAAACAGATTCACACAATATATATACAAACCTGATATGGCAAATCGGTTAGGTAAGAATTCACATGTGGTACAACTGGTTACACACATGGAGAAAAAAAAATGAAGTAGATTCCTACCTTATTTATACTTTATACGGAAATTAATTTCAACTTCTCTTCCTGTCTCCTCCCATCAGTTCCCTCCTCCTTCACCTTTTAGGAAAGCAGCATTTTAAAAAAAATTTGCTTTATCCTGACATTTAGGCATTAGCACATACATATTTAATATAAGTAAACATATGCATTTACTTATATATGAAACAAGAAATTTATACTATATATACATTGTAATATATTTTGTGTGCATGTGTATATATGTATGTGTGTGTAGATATATATACACATACACACACGCACACTCTTTTTAGGTGTGTGTGTACGTGTTCATACTCCTTTCTCTTCTTAGATAAATAGCAGCACACTACACAGTTTTCTCTATCATGTATTTTTAACCTGCCAATATAACACTATGCAGACGTATTTCTCGTTCCAACAGTTACATAATACTCCACTATGCAGAATATATAATGTATAACCTAACAACTTTGCTCCTCATTTTAAGTCCCAGAATACCTCTCACTCAGGTGCATATGAATATCTATTGTCTATAAAGAAGAAATCAGAAAAATTCAAACAGCCAGCAACGAAGGAAATGGAAGATCGTGGTTTATTCATCATAGAAGACAACGTTATGCAGCAGTGACAGTGGATGAGCTTATTAGATGTAACCTTAGATAACTTACTTAAACTCTCTAAACTGATTTCCTTAATGGGTAAGTAATGGTCACATAATAAAGAAGCTGATAAATATTAAAAAAGAATAATGTAAGAAAAATGTTTAGTACAATATCTACCACAGATTAAGTGGGGTAATTATTAGTGCTATTTGGCAATGTAACCTGATGGAGGCTGGAAGATGGTGTTGTGTGTTACTAAATGGAAAACGGTTGGTTAACTGTTGCCTCAGCCATCTTGGAAGAGGGACATGTGCCCTAATGGATTCTAGCTCTCAGGGAAGAGGTTGGAAAACGAGATGTTAGTAGCATATGTTGGTTACTATTAGCTGCATTTAACAAGTTACAACAAAAAAAAGATTAATTCAAAAAAGAACTGGTCAATTTGAAATCAGAAATGTAAGGGAAAAGAAGAGATACCAGAAATAGAAGATTTTATAGGCATAAAAGGAAAGGTTGCTTTTTGTGCCTAAGGAGTAGAAGATAAAATAGAAAGTCTTAAGCAAGAAGATATATTAGAACTTAACTCGCAGCAAGAATAAAATCAAGAGCATAACTTGCACATCTTTTTGTTAAAACACCTAAATATATTACGGTATTTCAGAGTACAGAGTACAGTTATAATGGGGTTACATCTTAATAAACCCATCATAAGCTGAAAATATCATAAGTCAAAATGTATATATTACACCCAACATACCAAATATCATAGCTCAGCCTAGCCTACCTTAAGCATGCTCAGAACACTCTCATTAACCCACAGTGGGGCAAAACCATCTTGCTGCCACTGCCTGCATCACAGTAGAATATTATACTGTGTATTCCTAGCCCAGGAAAAGATAAAATTCGAAATTCAAAATATGGTTTCTACTAAATGTATATCACTTTTGCACATCATAAAGTTGAAAAAAATCATGTCAGGTACTGTCTATATATACATTATTAGGTTTTTAATACCCTGTAAATCTGGTCAATTGGACAACATATTTCAGAGGGAAAAAAAGATTAAAGTATGGTTCTGAAAGATAAGTTCATAGGTCCTACAATTAAGTTGAGAGTGACAGGGTCATAAAAAAGAAAAAGTAGAGTAGCAAAGTATTAAATATATCTAGAGAACAACTATGGGTGTATTTCTTGTCATATGGAGCCAATTGAAATCAAAGTGTTATATAACACATCTATTGTATTTTTAAAGAAGTTTAAAGCCAAAGAAATTGTAACATTGACCATAAAAAATTCTATGAATAAAATGGCCCATGATCTTCCATCGTTCTTCGGGCAGGACACACTTGTAGAAAGCAGCTTAGCTCCAAGGAGAATGTTATTATACAACAGCCATTTGAGATATTGCCAAGGAATAAAGTTGAGAAGGAAGAACCTCTCGGAGGGTGGACTTTGAGCTTCATGTTCTAAACTAAATGAAGTTAATATTGGGTTGGTTCCCATAGGGAGAAAGTGAGTGTTTTATGCATTTCTGGGTCCCACTTGTGTTGGTGGGGCCAGGTAACAGTTATAGCTATTAAGTTATGAACAGAAGTGATAGTGCAAGACACTTTGGGACAAGAGCATTTAAGTGCAGATAGTCATACCTTGCCAAACTCTCGGCCAGTTGAGATGGTGGCTGATACATCACCCATAGTGCTAGAGTGAAGAGAACTGAGGGACAGTCCCAATCACATTGCATGGCACATGTTACAGAGAAAAAAAAATACACTTTATTGATGTAAAGCAGGAAGATGTGCAGGTTGTTTATCATCACAGAATAACCTGGTTTATTATAACTTATCAGTGGAGACTCAGTGCTGTAAAGGGAAATTATTAGAATAAAAATTTTAATGAGTAGTAATACCTATATATTAGTTATTAATGGTAGCCTGTTACTTTACTAAAAGTTTACACTGGAATGCATATTGGACATTTTACATATGTTTATTTAATATGTCTGCTTTGCTGAACTGTGTCATTTTTTTTTTTTGGCCCTCAGTCTCTTCTCTCTCAAGACTTCCTGTTCTGTCATTGAGCTTTATCTTTTCTCCTTCTTCCTAAATATTCACAATAATTTAATATATTCTTCTTTTTGTTATCTTTATTTTACATTAATCTTTACATTTCCCTGAAAAAAGAGAGAGTTTTCTTTGTGCTATCCCCATTTTTGTGCTCTTTCTTAAACAAGAAAGAGTCCATTTTAGAGGTACTGGACACCAACAGACAGCAGAGGCACACTTTCCCTCTGTCCCTGACCTCTGATCACTGGCGAAGGTATGTCATCTCTCAGATAGAGGCAGGGGTGTTGTGCAACCCATAAAGGCCTCTCTCTCTATTAGTCAGATTTAAACTGGAGAAACACTTGATTCCAAAGACATCATACTCTCCAATCCTCTGTCTGATTCTCTGATACTTTGGAGAGAATGACCTGATTCTATGAAAATCTCAATTGGTACAGAAACTCCAAGTAGCCTTCATTCTCTTCTCTTTCCTCTCTCGATGGATCTCCAGACTCCTTCCAGAATATCATGGTATATCATTAGCCCCTCACAGTAGGTGAGACCTGTCTTACTTAACACTTTGAAGAAAGGAAGTGACGAAGAGGATATTGTTATAGGTTGAACTGTGTTCTCCTGCAAGAGGTGTGTTGGAATCCTCACCCCAGTACCCCAGAATGTGAACTAATTTGAAGATAGGGTATTTATACAGGTAATAAAGTTAAAATGAAGTCATGAGGGTTAGCCCTAGTCCAAAATAACTAGTGTCCTTACAAAAAAAATTGATAGAGACAGACAAGCGTAGAAAGAAGGTGATGTGAGGAGACACATGAAAAAAACATATTTCTACAAGAGGCCTTCTCTCACAGCCCACAGAAGGAGCCAACCCTGCTTATACCTTGATCTCAGACTTCTAGCCTCCAGAAATGTGAGATAACAAATTTTTACTGTTTAAGACAGTAGGCTGTGGTCTTTTGTTATGGCAGCCTTAGCAAACTCAGAGCCATATGTTTAGAATGTTTATATTTGTATTAAAACTAATAATTAAAGACATATCAACTTATGATGCTTTAAACATAAAATTTTAAAAATAGTATGTGCCTAAGGAACGGGGACTTAATGATGATTTTCATGGATACTCCCCAAATTAGGGTCATGGATTTTCTTCCAGAACCTCTGCTCTAATCTTCTGATGCATTCTGATATTTGTGGCAGAACCCCTGCCGCCCTCTGGACTCTCAGCCTATTTTTACTGACTTTTTTTTCATTTTAGATGAAAATTACATCTAACTACAACATTATATGTTTGCCATTAAAAATGGCAGTTTTCAATAACCCACCCCAGGCATCTACAGATTCTATTCAGGAATCTGAGAGAACAAAAAATTAAAAATCAGACATCTACAAGTCTGATTTTTATTAGTCTATAGAAGCAGGAAAACTTAGTCTAGAGAAAGGAAAGTAGGGGATAGACTTCTCAGGTGATTGAG
>NW_006442124.1:1582713-1624546 GCF_000325575.1 Pteropus alecto | reverse complement strand
AACGTTGTCACCAAGCGTGTCATCTCCTGGTCCCAGCTCTGACACTGCAACTCATTTGGTTCAATCACAGAACTTCAAGAGTCCTCCATTTCCTCACATATAAAATGATGGCATCAAGAACATAAAAGTAAGATCTCACCATAAATTCTACAATTAGAATATATAAATTGTAGTTTACAAAAAACATGGATGGCTCTTAAGTATTAATAAAATGCAGTATCAATGAATTAAGTTTTATTGGCCAGTTGCTTTGAAATTTTTAAACATGAACATTCTAAGGTAACTAAAGGCTCCTTAACTTAGCTGAAATTCAGAAAATGTACAGTCTATATCAAATGATATTTACTTTTCATAAACCATTCTATAGTAAAATAAAAATGAGTCACATAAAGCATTGCATGCTGACATTAAGGAGTGGGTACCAGTGTAGTGTCCTTGCTCTCCACAAAAACACCTAATACACAGTCATTTATGCACACATTTGCACTCATGTGCATGCACACATATAGTGTATACATTTCCTGCCCAGTTTTCCAAAGGTGTAAGTAGAATTAATTCTGCTTCCTTCACGTTATTATTGTAGAAGCTCAGACACAGAAACACCAGGTGATTTGCTTAAATTAATTTAGCACAGGATTGTGGAGACAAGAAACAAATCAAAATTCCCCAGTTCCTACTACAGTGCTCAATAGCAAACTTCAATGTCTCCAGCCATTATTCCTGGGTGAAACATATCAAACAAATATAAAGATGAGGTCATCTTTGATTGCAAAAAAGAATTTTATTTTCCTTCTTAAGGTCAAAAAGAAAAAAAAAAAGAAGAAGAAGAAGAAAAAAAATAGAGAAAGAGAAAGGAGTCCTGAGAAGACATCATTGGCTGATATTGTCATGCTGCATCCCGAACACTTTTCTTGTGAGAGCTACCTCAATAGAGTATCACTGCTTGACAGCCAAAATGCCTCTTGCTGTGTATGACTGAAAGAAAAAGATAACCAGGTGATTGTACACTGTGTCAATGGCAAGAAAAACTGTATCTCTTTCACCTCGAAAGCCAGAAAGCCCTTTGAATACTTGGGTAGGATCTCCTTGGAGGAATCTATTTTCCATGTAATGGTGTGAATTGCCCACATGGAAACTAAATATTCATGACTTCATGAGAGAGCTAAGCTTTTGTAAAAAAAGAAATGGATTCTAAGTGTGCTTTATACATTTTGGACAAGCTAGTATTTGACATACTTTATATGTTCTGAATAGTATTATACTTTCAAATAAATCTCTACTGACATCATTTCAGTAATGTTATATCCTTAAAACCCATCTGATAGGTGAAGTGCCCTTTTTGTGAATTAGCCAAATAGACACATGAGGAGGGAATGTAGGAGAGAGAAGAGAAATAAGACCAAGAAGGCAGCTCCCTCTCATGTTCTTTGCTGGGATTGTCCTTCTTAGAGCCTCTTTCTTTTCTAAGCATCTTATAAAGTTGCATGGAACTTCTTAAAGGCTGAATGCCTGGGGCATTTCTCAAAAGAGTGTGTACATAGTAGAAAGAGTTATTCTTGCTCTCTTCCTTTATCTGGGGAGAATATTAAACAAAGTGGATTACAGGGGGCAGTTTCCTGGGCAAATTGAGTCAGGTAGGAAAACAAGGTTTGGTTTAGGCATGTACTTGCAAAGATGATTCTGGGAAAAAAAACATTGCCTTATAAAGCTGAATAAATCTGTCAAAATCTTATTAGGATGATCTTTGTATGTGCAGAATCACACTTGTTTCTCTTCATAGCCCCTTCCTCCTCCATCCCTCCTTCAGGAACTAACTTTCTACTCACTTTAAACATATTCACTGATTTTGTTCAATAAGATATAAAAGCCACTCCAAGGCAGAAGTCTATGGTTGATGTGTAGTTGATGAATAAATAACTCCTACTCTAGGTATGAAAAGTAGCAT
Source organism: Pteropus alecto (assembly GCF_000325575.1). Taxonomy (NCBI): domain Eukaryota; kingdom Metazoa; phylum Chordata; class Mammalia; order Chiroptera; family Pteropodidae; genus Pteropus; species Pteropus alecto. The sequence continues at coordinate 1,622,601 of NW_006442124.1, read as the reverse complement.
CAAAATAACTAAGAAAAGTATTTTTTTAAATTTTTTTAAGTACAATAAGTTCTTAGCTATCAATAATTACTTGAAATGTAAATAAATTAAATTATCTGATACAAAGGCATAGAATGGCTGAAAAGATTTTTTTTTAAAAAAAGGCCAACTTATGCTGCCTACAAGAGACTCATTTCAGGACACCCATAAGTTCAATATAAAGGAATAGAAAAAAGATACCCCATAAAAGTGGAAACCAAAGGAGAACAAAGATAGCTATATTTATGTCAGACAAAATAGATGTTAGGTCAAAAAGCATAACAAAAGACAAAGAAGGTCATTATAAAATGTTAAAGTCAAATCATCAAGAAATTTTTAAAAATCATCAAGATAATAGATCATTTGGAAATATTTATGCACCTAACATCAGAGAACTTAAGCATATAAAAAAATAACAGATTTGAAGGAAGCAATAGACAATATAATAATAAGAGAAGAATTCAATTCCCCATTTTCAACAATGCATAGATCATTCAGACAGAAAATAAATGAGGAAACATTGGACTCGAACTATGATTTAGACAAGATAAACCTAATAATCGTAGTGAGAACATTTCATTTAATAGCAGCAGAATACACATTCTTCTCAAGAACACATGAGACATTCTCCAAGATATATAATTTGTGATGTCACAAAACAACTTTTAACAAATTTAACAAGATTGAAATCATACCAAATATCTTTTCCAACCACAATGATATAAAACTAAGAATCAATAACAACGGAAAACTTAAATATTCACAAGTGCGTGCAAAATAAACCATACATTTCTGAACAACAAATGGTTCAACAATGAATCGAAAGAGAACTCAAAAAATATATTGGAGCAAATAAAAATGTAAACACATTATAACAAAATTATGGGATGTAGCAAAAGCAGTACTAGGAAGAAAGTTTATAGTGATATATGCTTACATTAAAGAAAGGAAAAATCACAGATAAACAACATAACTTTACACCTCAAGAAACTAGAAAAACAAGAACTAAGCCCAAACTTAGCAGAAAGAAGAAGACAATAGAGATGAGACCAAAAATAAATGAAATAGAGACTAGAAAACAATAGAAAGAGCAATGAAGTAAAAGTTGGCTTTTTGAAAATAAAAATAAAATTGACAAACCTTTAGCTAGACATACTGAGTTAAAAAAAAGAGTACTAAAATAAATAAATTATAATTAAGAGACGTTACAACTGATACCACAAAAATACAAAGTATCATAAGAGACTAATAAGACCGATTATATGCCAACTAATTAGACAACCTGAAAGAAATATATAAATTTTTAAAAATAAAGAACACAGTAAGTCTGAATTATGAATAAATTAATAATTTGAACAGGTCAATAACAAGAGAATGAATCCATAATCAGAATCTTCCAATAAAGAAAACCCCAGGACCAATGGCTTCGCCAAACATTTAGAGGAGAAAATTTTGAAAACTCTTCAAAAAATTGAAAATGAGGGAATACCCCAAATTTTATCTTATAAAACCAGTATTACACAGATAAGGACAGTACAAAAAAAGAGAACTACAGGTTAATATCCCTGTTAATATAGATCCAAAAATTCTCAACAAAATACAAGCGAAACAAATTAAATAGTACATTAAAAGGCTTATACATTATGATCAAGTAGAAATGATTTAACTGTGGGATGCAATAATGGTTTAACATATGTAAATCAACAAATATGAGAACCACATTAATAGAATGAAACACAAAAATTATATCAGCATTTCAATTGATGCAGAAAAAGCATTCAATAAAATTTGACATTTATGTCGAAAATTCTCAACCAATTGGGTAGGGAACAAAAATATCTCAACATAATAAAAATTATGAATGACAAATTCACAGCTAACATTATACTCAATAGTGAAAGGCTGAAAGCTTTTCCTCTAAAATTAGAACCAAGACAAGTATATTCATTCTCTCCACTCCTTTTCAAAATAATATCGCAAGTAATAGCTAGAGCAGTTGGCAAGAAAAAGAAAAAAAATGAATCCATTTTTTTAAAAAAAATATAAGCAAAATTGTCTCTGTTTGCTGATAATATGTCGTATAGAGAAAGAAAATCCTAAAGATTCAACTAAGAAACTGTTGGAACTAATTAAAGAATTCAGTAAAGTTTCAAAATGCAAAATCAATATACAAAAATCAGTTGCATTTCTACACCTCAATAACGAACTATCTGAAAAAACTAAAGAAAACAATCCTATTTACAATAATATTAAAAATAATAAAATAAGTAATAAATTTAGCCAAAATAGTGAAATATCTATGTACTGAAAACTATAAGATATGGATGAAAGAAATTGAAGAAGACACAAATAAATAGAAGGATATCTTGTATTTTTGGATTAGAAGAGGTAGTATTGATAAATGCTCATACTACTCAATGCCATATATAGAGTCAATGAAATTCCTAACAAAATTTCAGTGGCATTTTTCACAGGAAAAAAAAAAAATTCTAAAAGTTACATGAAACCTCAGAAGACCAAGAATAGCCAAAGCAATGTTGAGAAATAAGAAAGTTGGCGGTATCATACTTCTGATTTCAAATCATATTACAAAGCTATAGTAATCAACACAGTATAGCACTAGCATAAAAACAAACACATAGACCAATGGAATAGAATATAGTACCCAGAAATATTCCCAGTAAATATTGTCAACTCATATTTGACAACAGAGCCAAGGATACTCAATGCAGAAGATAATCTCCTCAATAATTGATGTTGGTAAAACTGAACATCCACGTGCAAAAAGATGAAATTGGACCCCTATTTTACAACATTCACAAAAATCAATTTGAATCGGGTTAAGAATTTAAGCAAAAGACATAAAATTGTAAAACTCCTAGGAAAAAAAATAAAATACACTCCTTGACATCAGTCTTGGCAATAATTTTTTTGGATATGATAAAAAAAATCAAAAAGTGGGACTACATTCTATACAGGAAAATAATTTTGATTAGCAAATTGAAAAGGCAACCTACAGAATGGGAAAAAATATTTTTTATATTTATATTTATGATACATGATATATATAATATAAATATAAAAAATATTGTTTGGGTTAATGTCCAAAATATATAAGAAACTCATACAAATAAATAGCAAAAATAAGAAAAAAATCCAAACAAAATGAACCCTAAGAGGCCCACATCAAGACACATCATAATTAAAATGCCAAAGGTTAAAGAAAAGGAGAGAATCTTAAAAGTGGCAAGAGAAAAGCAATTAGTTACCTACAAGGGAGCTTCCATGACTCTATTAGCTGATTGCCCAATAGAAACTTTGCAGGCCAGACAGGATTGACATAAAATATTCAAAGGGATGAAAATCCAGGATCTACAACCAAGTTTACTTTATCTAGCAAAGCTATCATTTAGAGTCAAAGAACAGATAAAGAGCTTCCCAAACAAGAAAAAGATGAAAGCGTTCATCATTGCCAAGCCAATATTATGAGAAGTGTTAAAGGAACTTCTTTAAAAATAAAAAAATTTTAAAAGATCAAAATATGAATAATAAAATGGTAATAACTACATATCTATCAATGATTACTTTAAATGTAAATGGATTAAGTGCTCCGATCAAAAGACAAAGGGTGGCTGAATGGATAAGAAAACAAGACTCTTACATATACTGTCTATAAGAGACTCACTTTAGATTGAAAGACAGACACAGACTGAAAGTAAAGGGATAGAAAAGTATATTTTACAGAAATTGAAATGAAAAATAAAAGCTGGGGTGGCAATACTTATACCAAACAAAATAGACTTTAAAACAAAGGTTAAAACAAGAGGCAAAGAAAGACCCAGTCATCACATTTCTGGATACTTATCTGAAAAAATCCAAAACACTACTTTGAAGGGACACGTGCATCCATATATCCATTGCGGTATTATTTACAATAGCTAAGATAGAGGCAACATGGATGTCTACTAATGGTCGGACGGATAAAGGTGAGGTAGTACAATGAAATATTACTCAGCCAGAAAAAAGAATGAAATCTTGCCATCTGCTACAACATAGACAGACCTAGAGGGTATTGTGCTGAGTGGAATAAGTCAGAGAGAGAAAGAGAAATGTCATATGACTTCACTTACATGTGGAATCTAAAGAACAAAATAAACGAACAAAGCAAAAACAAACTCATAGATACAGAGAACATTTTGATGGTTGCCAGATTAGGGGGAATTGGAGGGATGGATAAAAAAAGGTGAAGGGTTTAAGAAGTACAAATTGGTAGTTACAAAATAGTCATGCAAATGTAAAGTACAGCATAGGGAATATAGTCAATAATATTGTAATAACTTTGTACAGTGTCAGATAGGTACTAGATTCATCAGAGTGATCACTTCTTAAGTTATATAAATGTCTAATCACTATGTTGTACACTTGAAACTACTATAAAATTATGTGTCTAGTGTAATTGAAAAAAATTTTAAGTATTTTAAAAAAACATATGTATAATGTGAAAATAACTAACTAAATAATACATCAACCTCATAGAAAGAGGGAATAGAATGGTGGTAGACAGGGTCTGAGGTGTAAGGGAAATAGAGAGATGTTGATCAAAAGGTATTAACTTCCAGGTATAAGATAAGTAAATTCTAGAGATCCAATGTATAGCATGCTAACTCTAATTAACAATACCATAGTGCATGCTCGAAAGTTACTATGACAGTAGAGTTTTAATGTTCTCACCGTAATGACAACAAAATGATAATTATGTGAGATAAAAATGTGTTAACCTGATTGTGATTAATATTTCATGGTAAATACTTATATCAGATCATTACATTATATACCTTGAACTTACACAATATTATATGTCAATTTCATCTCAATAAAGCTGGGAGAAAAAGAAAGATGGACAGAAAGAATTTGTATAGGTGTGCAGTGTCCATTTTAAATATCCTTACAAAGGGATATCCAAGAAAGACTGAAAAAAGGGAGGGAGCAAGCCATACAGTTATTTGTGGTACAAATAACTTTCCAGGCAGACATAAAATTAACAGTAAAGCAGAGTGTGGACTTGAGGTCCTAGGTTGTAGTTTCAAGAAACTCCATACTCTCAGCTCAGCAGACACGGCCGGTCCTGGGACGGGCCTGAAGCAACTGTACCTGGAAAGTTTCAGGAGCAGTAAGGTGCTCAGTGTGTCAGTAGCAATAGAACCAATATGACGAGCAGCTAGCTGAGGTCAGAGTGTAAGGGGACCTCTAGAAAGGATCCTAAGCCTTGCGAGGAGCTTGGCCGTGATCTGAGTAAGATGAGCAGTCACTGTAAGGTTTTGAGCTGAGGAGTGGTCTAAAATATAACTTTAAATAAAGAAGAATAATGTGAGTTCAAAGAGTGAAATAAAACTGCTAGTATTTGCAGACGATATAATTAACATTTAGCAAAGTAAACAGAAAAAAAGTTGGAAAAACCAGAGATAAGAATCATTATTGAATTCGAGACCAACTTTTGAAAACAATAGTGTTCCTCTATGACAAATGTACCAATAAAAAACATTATAGAAATGAATATGTGATTTATAAATACAAGTAAAAAAATCTCTGTACATTGTCTAGACCTAAAACCTAACAGAACAAAAATGTCTATGGTCTTCATTAGCAAAATTTGAAAATTTTATTAAAGACATAAAGGAAGATTCAAATGAATTGAGATGTATCTCATGTTCCAGATTGAATATTTAAAGGTATTGGTTGTATCCAAAGAAATCAACAAATAATACAAAAAGTAAAAATAATTTCTTCCTTTGGGGCAAAGTTAACACAGGCTCATCGCCCATTATAAAATGTTTGGCTCCTTTAGCTTGTCCTTTCTTATAACACAACCACTCTGTGTGCAGGCATCCCTGCTCTTTTCCCATCATCTTTTGGGAATTGGGGCTCATGCACAAAAATGGTGACTTTCTGGCTACTTTTATTGCTGCAGCAACAAAATATCCTTTGTCTCTGACCCAGCAGTATAATGTCTCTGTCAGTATCTGTGTGTAACTATGGTAAACTAATTTGTTAACTTGCAAGTAGGTTATCCATAGGGGGAATAATAAAATTGGTCTTCTCTTGAAACCACACATCAAAATCGATTTCAGGTGATTAAAAGCTTAAATGCAAAAGCCAAATAATTAAAACTTAAAGAGGACATTATAGAAAAATCTTTATGACCTCGAGGTAAAGAAGAATTTAAGTCATCAAAAGTGTGAATTGTAATAAAAGTGGTAAATTTAAATCCTTTAACATTGAGAATTTGTGTTTCTAAAAAAGACCATAATGAGATTAAAAAGAAAAGCCATAAAATTGGAAAAGATATTGCTAATATATAATTGACAAAGGATTAGTACTCAGAATAAGTAAAGAACTAAAATTATCAAGCAGATAAAAACAAATAAAAAATTTTTTTTTAAAAAAAGCTTGTAAATATATATGGAAAGATGCTCAATCTTATTTGAACTTGAGGAAATGCAAATTATAACTAAAATGCGTTACCTCTTCCCATACATTGAATTGTCAAATATTTTCTTAAAATTCCGTTTGTATCAAACATTGACCAGGATATGGAATATCAAAACCTTTCTTTATTGCTGGTAAACATTTTTTTTGGAAAACTTTTGGCTTTATTATTTAAAGCTGAAAAAATGCATACCTTTCAATCTCCCAACTCTGATCCTAGATATATAGCTCAGCAAAAGTTGTAAGAGTGAACCAAGAGACATTTAAAAGAACATCCATAACAACATTGTTCATAAGAGTAAATACTGGAATAAATCAGGCAGGCAATCCTGGTAGATATCTGGGCAGAGGGCACGCCATGGCACACTATTCAGATTATGATATCTCTGGAATATAAACAAGTACTTCTCTAGCAGAGAGTTCAACTCTGTCTTGATATTCAAACTTCTACTCCCATCATCACTGTCTTGTCATTTCTCATTGGCCTGAGATATCTATTGATTCTTCTATCTATGCATTTGTAGGAAATCTAAAACCAAGGGGTTAAAAATTTGTTAAAGTACCTATCAGATAAAGAAGAAAAAAGAAACATTGATTGCTCAACAAATTATAAATTTTGATTACTATAGCTTGAGGCCAGCGATATTTGTGGTGTTTCAGGCCCAAGGGTGCCAGGCCAACTGTGGAAAAGACAAAATTAATTAATGTTTTCTGAGATTAATTAGAAAATTAAATGGAAGTATAATGAAAACCAGCATGGCTTAGCTCACTGGATTTATAACTGTGTGCCACTAAATCTCAGAGTGGTTCAAAATTTCTAGGTATTATTTGAATATAAATGTAGTGAGATTGGCTGTAATCATTTTTTTTTTTTTTTAACTTTAGCACCTAATTCCAAGGAGAACTACTAGGAAATTTACAGTATTGTAAAGCATAGAGCCATTTGACAGCCCTGGTCTGAGTTAATGTTCTTCAAAATACCTTTATACAGTATAAATTAAAATACTCCTAACTTTTGGTGGAATTTTGAAAAAAACAAGGCAATAAATGCCTGTGGTCATGTAGGAGCAGCATGGCTTCAAACTTGCTGCATGAAAGTTATGTGACAAATGTTTTCACCTTCTTTGTTGTTCTATAAAGTGGGTATTGTATTTTAAATGTAAAAGAAATGCAATTATCTTTTTTTAGACTTACATCCCTCATAACCAGTAAGTAATATAAAGGTCATGTTTAATCCTTACTTCTGCCTATTTTTCAAAACCAGCTTCTCTGAGCTTGTTTTTCCACTGTTCTCACTCTCTCTTGCTTGTGTCTCTAGATGTCATCTAGATGATATAATGTCTATTGAGATTAAAAAAAAAAAAAAAAGAGCAACCAAACTCATCTTTTTGGTATCAGCTGGACAATCATCAGACCCAGCACGCTACAACAGATAATTGATTATGGAATGTATTATGTCTCAAAATCCTATGATTAGCAATACAACAGGAAATGTCACCCAATTTCACACCTACGTTTCATTTTCTACTTTTGTTGGGTGGGAGGGAATGGTCTAACTCTTTTTCATTTTTCATTGTTTGTTTTTATTGTACATCTGGTACAATATCAACAATGGTCACTATGAGAAATGTTAAGCTTTGAGATGATTGATATCATGCAATTTAAATAAAAATTTATCCAATTGCATTCTTTACGTCATTTGTAAAAGTCGTCTTTTTTATCTTTCCTCAAATACTAAGAATTTCTTATTAAAGACATAGGTTAAAAATAAAAACTAAAACTTGTCTCGTTTTAAATAGAATAAAGTTATTTATCACGATGTATTATTAAAAGTTTTAGTATTTAGATTAGTGTCTTCCAAAGAGTCCTCACTGGAGCCTCATTTGATAAGATTTTTGTGAAATAAAATTTTCTATAATGAATAAATCTGGGAAATGCTAACTGCTCAGATTTACTCAACTTGTAAAAAATGTAAGTCCTTCAGAATTCTTGCAAAAAAAGAAACTAGTTTAAATTTGTGCAAACAAATTTATATGTACATAAAATTTTGATTTAATATCTATTTAGATTTTTTGATACTTTATGTGTCACAAAACAGAAATTGGACTATAATGTTTCTATCAGAATCCCATAGACACATTATAAGTAGTATTTGGTGATATCATGGTTCAATAAGTCGACTTAACCCTAGACTAGAAAAAAGAAAATTTTAATGCCAAGACACATGTGGAAATATGATAATCTTCAATATCCCACATCATAGATCACACCATACTGAGATATAATCTCGGAACCTACAATTAGAATTGTGTTTAGTAATTTGTATATTTTAGTCCCCCAAACAAATCTAATATGGTTCCTGGGCTAATTCATTGTTCTTATCACTTGTAGAAGTATGAAGTTAGTGTTGCAGTATTCGGCATGCTTTGGAGGTGTCAGAATCACCTGGGGACTCGCTCCAATCCTTTCCTGTCCCCACGGTCCTGGTCTCCACGTTCATTAGCTCTCCACACAATTTTGATAGTCACCATGTTTGAGAAGCACCTCCCCATTGAAATAAGAGTTGTCCTCATTTTATTCTTTCATTTTTCAGCTCCCATGTCACATCGCACCTCTGCACCAAAACAAAAGACATAAAACCTGCCCCCTACCTCTTCCATTAATGACACGGTTTAATGTAAAAATGATTTGCTCTGTTTCGTCTCAATCACTTCTAGAACAATCAGATACTGACCTCATCTCTACTCAATCTAAAGTCCATTCAGAAAAATTACAACCACGGTTGAGGTGAAAAAAAAAAGCAAGATTCAGGATTCAGGCTTCAAATATAAGACACATTCAAGGGCAGAAGAGTAAGATAGTAACCCAGGAAGAGCAAGCTGTCTGAGCTCTGACACAGTGGGAGAGGAAGGGAGATTAAGCATTTCTGGTGCCTGAGAATGGCTTCAGGGGGTGGGGCGTCACAATCCTATCTCAGTCACACCAACGGGAAGCGAAAACAGGAAACTGAAGTTTAAGATAGAATGAAGGGAGATTCAGTAGTTTGTTGTCATTGTCACGTAAATCTAGTTTAGTTTAGCGTTAATCTGAAAGATGTTTTGTGACTCCCTTAGTTTCCACTGCCCAAGGAAGAGAAAGCTTTCATACTGCGTTTCTCCTTCAAAGAGGCGAGCCCCCAATTTGCTGGAGTGACTGAATCCCACACAAGACTTCATGCTGGTTTACAGGAAAGTCAAGTATGCTGGTTAGCACAAAAACCTCTTAAAAAGAAAGGAAGGTCTTTGACAGCTTTGCTAGGAAATCACTGCTTCGATAAAACTAGGCCCACAAGAGCATACGCACAAAACTTTAGAAATTCCTGAAACTAATTTTTTCTGTTTTAAAAGAAGATATAAAACCAACAACAAGAAAAAGGGATTTCCTACTACTTTCAAATTATAATGTGCTCTTGAAATTACAGGTCAGTTACACCCCTGTGCAGGTTTCTCTGTTTGTATGTTTGTTTGTATGTTTGTTTGTTTGTTTCCATCCTCCCTCCCTGCTTCCAGGACCCCTAGCAGGACTTTGGTTTTATTATTATTTAGGTAGCACTATGGATAAAGACCTCAGGAAAAAAAAAAAAAAATAGCCTTGCCAAGACACTTTGATGGCCTTTTCTCTGTGTAATTATACTGACTCTTAATAACACTAAAGGCACCCGTCTTATTGACGATGGCACAGAGGCCTTTTCACAGGGAGATAGATTGTTTCTGTGGGCCTTGACGATCTTCGAATGATCTGAGCACAGAAAAGAGAGCGGAGTGAATTTTATTTTAACTCATTTTATTTCTGAATTTATTTCCCAGCAGCTAGGAGGTGGTGACTGCCCCAGCAGTCAAGTCAATTGTTATCTGTGGAACTTGATTATGTTTGGACCCAGTTGCTCATTTTGAGCAAGACACAGTTAATGAGGAGAGAAATGAAAAGTGCATTGAGTCACAGTGTGTTTGTGGTAATTTGTGACACATTTACTCCACTCGGTTCTTTGTTTATTCCTTCCCCCTCAGTGCAGGTTCTGTAGAAAAAAGGAGCAGATAAGTGAATTCACTGGTAGACAGTTAAGGGTGTTGAAGGTAATGAATCTCTCTCTATCTCCGTCTCCATTGCTGGCAGTAATTGGGGCACCGTTCATCTCTACAGTAAAATGCCAGCAAAGCTCATCTTAACGAAACATCTTTTTCTTCCCCTATTATTTCACAATATATTTTTTTATTGACACTGCTAGTTTTTTTATTTTTACCATGTCACTTTTTTTTTGGTGTGCTCTTTGCCACTTTTCTAAATAATAGTCCATTAAACAGTTCACAGTGTGTGTTCTGTAGAAATGTAAAAAAGTGATTGGATGATACTAATTAAGGAAAGATTTTGTTTCCACTTACTGCAGATCAATGGTGGGTTACATTAGAGCTGCATTTTGTGATGAGTTTAACACAAAAGAACAGCTGTGTTAAATACATATTTCAAGATGTACAGGTAGGTCGAATAAGCATTCCTCTCTTTGAAAAGTCTGTATGTTATAACTCTAAATTCTACTTGCAGAACTGCGGGAAGACACAAAGACTAATTACTCACTATGGTCATCATTAGTTTTAGAAGAAACTGTTCCAGATAAAATTGGGATATGTTCACTTACTTCTAGTTCTTACTTTAATTCAGGTCCTTCAATGTGTTGGTTTACTGTAATATTTTTCCAGTTTGATTTTCAACAAAATTTCCAACTGAATGAGATGTTCTCTTTTCTTTTTTATGATGATTTTGAATTGAGGAGGAGAAATGTCAGTGTGTTTTTGTGACTTAACCATAACTGTCCTTATGATTATCTTTATCTACTGTGTGGTAGGATTTACTTATTTCTCCAGGAATACAATTTTCTTTTATACTAGTTTGAGGTAATATGGCCCATTTCTGTGAATGACAATCAACATCCATTAAAGAATATTTTAAACTCTGAGGGACACAAATACTTGGATTAGCAGAATTATAGAGCAGAGAAAATATCTACTTCTGCCACATAATTTTAGCCTACAGTAGCTTCCTTTCAGACATGCAACCTAGATTTATAGACATTTCGTTTAGTAAGTTATTTTTTATAGCAATTGTATTCTTTCTGCTACTTTTTTTTGATATTTAGATATATACAATAGATTCTTTACAGCAACATTTTCTTTACCTACAATGTCAATTGCCTACAACAGTGTCCACCGAGTTATGGGTTCACATGGTTTCAGATATTCTCACAGATTAAATTATACTACAGCATTAATTTTGTCGAGTATCTCCTGCTTACATTTGGGAATAAAGGACGGATTTTCTAACTGAACACAATTGGTTAAAAGACTTGTAGGGGAGAAGGTCTCTGAGAATCTCCCTGATTCCACGCGTGGCTTGCTGGATGACTCAGGGCCAGTGGTCCTGCACGTCTGTCTAGTCACCTACAAAACCCTCCTTAACGGTGACAAGAGTAACATGGAGCGCAGGTATGAAATTGACTTCAAAGGGATCATTTCGCTGGAGAGACATGTAAACCTGGGTCTAAAGTTTGGTAATCAGGCTGTGAAAGAGCAAATTTCTTTCAACATGGGAATGAGATCTCAGGAGGCTACAGTTGCTTATGGGGCTCAGCTTTGCAGGGGGAGTCCATAAAATTCGTATTGGTCTGAATAAAGGAAATCATCCGTCACATTTTTGGCATTCTAGGGCAATAAAATAAGAAAGAAATGAAATTTCCTAGTGGGATGTGAACAACATTGTATTCACGTAGATATATCTTCGTCTTTTTTTATGTATCTTTTTCCCACATCTATTTTGATGTTTTCCTTTACATCTTGAACTTGTGAACTTGCATCTCGATTACATCTATTCTCTTTAAATCAGACCTCTTATGAGGGCTAAAGAAAGTAGCTTATGGGGAAGCCCTTTGCAAAATACACATCATCACTGTTAAAGTAACTTTGTCAGTTTATCATGGCATGACTATGATGGAATTTAGCACTAGACATAGAGTAATTGAAGTTATTTTAAATCTTTTTCCCCACAAATATGTACTGAGAACACTTGCTCTATGCCAGGCAATGTTTTTGGCTTCTAGGATACAGCAAACAAACAAACACAGCACATTTCCTACCCTTGTGGAATTTATATTTTAAAATAATGTTCGTACTCTCATGGTTACCTTGCTCATCCAGGAGGAAGAAGGTGATGTGTGTGTGTGTGTGTGGTGTGTGTGTGTGTGTGTGTGTGTGTGTGTGTGTTGCTAAAAAAAAAAGCACAGGGAAATCTTTCCTTATTTAATCTTAAGATTTGAATGGGTTGCTAATAAGTGGAATGAATATAAAGTCATGTCAGAAACTCTGAAGTCCAGAGTTAACTTCACTTTATTCTGTGTTCTTCTCCCCTGCCATGTATGTGGAGATGGCTATGCTCTCTAGTGGACTGGAATGGGAGACCCCAGGATCTTTTACTTGCAACTCAGAGACCTGACTCTAGACATTAATTCCAGACTGTGCACCAGAACGGGTATGCATCTCTCAGGTGCAGGGTAAGGGCTGAGATAGGAGTGTGAGAACGTGAAGGTTCGGGAGCCTTGGAGTGGGGCCGATATGTCTGTGCAGACAGCAAAGACATTGATCACTAACTAGACCCTGGTTAGCTGAGCATTGTTTGGATAAAGGTGTAGGCCCAACAGATAATCAACAATTGCCACAAGGGAGATGAGAATTGGCATGTATGAGAACTAGGAAAACATAAATATCAAATGGAAAAACCTAAAATCGAGTATAAATTCTATTTTTGCTATTTAAATCACTTGAGAAGATTACTTAATACTGTGATGCTCACCCAGTCTTTACAAATAAGTAGAAATCTCAAACTCCAAAATATAGTTGTTGCTAAAGACTGACTGTTGTGTCCCATCCCCCAAGATTTATATATTGAAATCCTAAACCTCAAGGTAATGCTATTTGGAGGTGGGGCCTTTGGAGGTGATCAGGTCATGAGGGTGAAACCCTCATGAATGCAATTAGTGCCCTTATAAAAGAGAACTTCCTCGCCTCTTCTGCCATGTGAACACCAAACACTGAATCTTTTGGTACCTTGATTGTGGACTCCCCAGCCTCCAGGACTGCGAGAAATAAGTTTCTGTTGATTAATAAGCTACCTGGTAGTGGTATTTTTGTTATAACAGCCTAAAAGGATTGAAACAATTGTAAAGAATAAAATACTCATGGGACCATTTTATAAACTATAAAGTAGTTGTAAATTCTAGTTCATACATGGTCTCACTAGTACATGTTTTAATGATATTTGAAACATAGATATGAGTTGGCAATCATTTATTACACAGATTGGTACCAGAGCTGCAGGTGTTTGGGGAAAAGAAAAATCAACATTTATAGAGTGTCCCAATGTGCTTAAATACTCATTTCTTTCTAATAATGAATGAGAATATCTTCCCTCCCCACCCCAAGTATTGTTTCAAAGATTTACTTCAAATCATTTATGATAAATTTTCTAGAATAAACTCATTAACTGTTTTATCGCCTCACTCAAGTGCTTCATTTTTCTAGATGATGATAAAAGCATGAAAAATACATGGGGCCAATATGCATTTTTAAGTTTATTTCAAGTACATTTGAAGATAATAATGAAAGACTTTCTACCGTGATTTGTACAAGGTGGAATATGTACAATAGTTTTGCTCGAATCTCTCTTGCAGCCCCATTATAACCCAGTTCACATTGGCCCTACAGTATTGGCTTCTAATGATGTGTTTTTATTCTTATTTTTATAGTATAACAGACATCTGGAAGGTCTATGTTGCATAAGGACTTGTTTTTTTGTCCTTAAGAAGTAAGATTCTCGAGGGCAAGAACTGTAACTTTTAACATGGTTTACGCCTCAGTTCCTGGCACAATTCTTTAACACATGATAGATGGACTGTTGAATGAATGAGTTGGGAAGCTAAACGTGTATTTTCAAAAAGTAATAGAAATTGATATAAATATTAAATAGTAATATTAAACTTTTAAATTATTCTAAGATGTACACTTATTATCTGCATGTATCTATATGATATCTCTTATTTTTTAAATTTGTGCTAAAGCACAAACTAGATCGAAGTCTAGGTTTACTTGAAGAAATATTGTGGCTGTATAGAACAGTAAATGTCATGCTAACTGACACAGGGATCAAAAATCAACATTCAATCACAAGCTAACATCACCATCATAGGATGATACTATGAGATATAATAATAAATATGAAGCTTTTCCTAAAATATATTTAACTATTATTACAATTTGACTATAAAAATAGTTATTGAATTAAAATTGGCATTAGAGTACAGGAACAAAAGCTTCACACACTATCGGCTTTTCCATTGTAGTTACAATCACTGTCTTAAACTAAATTGAGATTCATTTTCTATTAGGGAAAGGGGAAATGTGATATTTGGGGGTGGCACATAGTTTCCTAATAATTTACTCTTTTCTTCATGCTGAACACATGCTATACAGTCTTTATTATATTTGGATTAAAGATAATATCTCATGGATGTTGTGCATAATTTTGGAGTTTTTTTTTTTTTTTCCCCTGACAGTTTCTTCTTTTAACTTTCAAGTGACAAGATGGACATTCTATTTGTAACTCATTTTCACAAATTGTTAAGAATTTCCACAAATTGAAAGACTCACTGTTTAATGGAACTAAATAACTGAAAAACAGACATGTTGATTGTTATAATCCACCTAGTCAATTTCTAAAAAAGTCACTAAAAACAATGAACTCCTCGAGAAAATACAAGATTAAATTCCTTCAAGCCTCTGGTCCCAACAGTTTCATCAACATAACAATAAGTAACCTTGTTTTATGTGTGTTTCTGTTTAAAAATCCTTTATTTAATATATATTGTTAATTTATTAACATTTAACTCATGGCCAACAGCACCCTAACTCATGCCTGAAAGAAGCTTAGGAAATACATATACTTTTTCTGTAAATCACGTCAGTCTTCTTGTGCTATGAACATAGAAAGCATTATTTGAGATGGGGAAGTTGCCAAAAAAATTGCAAAAATGCAAAAAGTGTGGCACTAAATAGACCATGAAAAGGAGCCTTGTTTACTCTATGATGTCTGCAACAAAAGGGCAGAATGTCCCCCTGTTGGACCTTGGCCGAGAACACATGTATAAGGCGGGTAGCATTTTTTGCTGCTCTGTGCATGTTTGAATGTGATCCTGAAAGTGTAGGCTTTGATTATTGATTTTGGAGTTACAGGTTAATTTTAGCAAGTAGGCGAGTTTGCAAATATGAAATCTATAAGGAATGACTGTAGTTTTAAATATTGTATTTGATGTTATGATTACTCATAGCAAAAAAAAATGCTATAAGAAAAGAAATATAAAACAGGAATGCAATAGTGTTTACATTTTTTATTAACATGTGTTGTGCTCAAAACATATCATGTTATTCTTGGATTTAGCTAACTCATTTCTTTTTACATTAAACTGCCAATCTATTTCATTTTAGCTGTCTATCTGAGGGTCCCTAATAATAGGTTCGTGTATAAAATTAACAGCTTTAACAGTTGTCAAAAATTATTCGAGTATTTTCACTTGCAATAATAACTATACCTTTATATTTCAGCAGAATTTTATCATATAAAGCACACACAGAAAATTCTCTATTTTTTTCTAATTTTTTCATAAAAGGTATACTAAACTTGAATGACATGCCTTATTTCTATTCCAGACCTTATACTCACTAGATATGATGACCACAAGATTATTGACAATATAAAATTCGGAGTAGGCTAAAATGATGGTCTTCTGAAGGTCAAGGCAAAATCCAAAGCCATATTTGAGGGGCTAATCCAGTACTAAGTTAAATTTCAGTGCATCTCTATCAAAACTCTGAGCTGCTGGGTTCTGATTCATTGCTTTTTTCTTAATATCACTCCTGACCCAGCCCAGCACTACCATCCAACACAAAGAAACCCATGATAGTTATATATTACTAGCCAAGAGTCTGCAATTTGAAATCCATTCTGCAGGAGAATTCCTTTTTTAAATTAAATAATTTCTCATCAACTAGGGAGTATTTAGATATTTCCTTGCCTTAGTCTGGAGGTGAGGCAAGCTTTTGAATGAGTACCATGGGAGTTTGTTGGATTTCCACTTCTTTCTTCTGAGAGGCAGGAAAGCACAGAAGTTGGGATTCAGACTGCCTACAGTTGCATCCTGGCTCTGCCACTTGTTATCTGTGTGGTGCGGGACAAGTAACCTCATTTCTTTGTCCTCTGGTTCCTTATCCATCAAATAAAGAAATCGACAGAGGTAGTTGTCCTCGTGAGGAATATGTGAGTCAATGCTTGGAAAGAGAGCCTGGCATATGAATCTCAGCTATCTTTTTATCAACGCCAGTGCCGTCATGGCTTCTGTAACGTCCATAATTGTCAACATTGCTAGACTCAGTTGAGGCTGGTTTTACAATTAATCTTGGAGTCCCAAATTCTGGCTGAACATTTTAGGTTTGATTAGATTCTGTTATGTGACCAAAGCTATAGGATAGTCACGTCTGTGATTGAGTTATACTTTATGACCCCACCTTAGCCGACAAAAATATTTTTTTTTTTTAAAGATGCTCTATTATAAAAGGGCCCCATGGATGTGACATAAGGGTAGCCTTCAGTAGCTAAGAAAAAGCCCCAGGTGACAGACAACAGGAAAACAGGAACCACAATTCTCCAACTGCAAGAGAGTAAATCTTTTGAACAACCTGAATAAGTGCAGAAAAAGCCCTTGAGTTCCAATGAGAACATGTCTCTGCAGAGATTTTGATTTCAGGCTCGTGTGACCCTGAGCAGAGAGCTCTGTTATGCTGGACTTCTGAACTACAGAAGTTGTAGGATAATAATAGGTGCTATTTTAAGCCATTAAGTTTGTGAGAATTTATTGCATAACATAGAAAAGTAATACAATGACCTGAGCAGTGGGAAGGATTTTCGATGACAACACTTGTGTCAGTAGTGAAAAGTCTCCCTCTTTAGAGGTGGTCATTATGCACATAGCCCGGATATTCAGACATGGTGCATGCTGGTAGCAATATATGTCCTTTTTCTTATTTGGAGATTTAAACTTGGGGTCCTACAGCTGACTTTCTCAGTCCCAAAAGCTACATTGCTGTATCTGTCAAGAGAAAGGAAAACATATGTTTATCTTAATGGCCATTCCAACTTGCCAAATTAGATGTCACCTCTGGACAAGAGCTATAGATATATTTTGGTATCTTGAGCCATAGAAGAGAATTTAACAAAAAAGATAAAGAATTGCCATCATCAAACCCATCATGTACATGATACATACACCACTGGTTTCAAAAAGAATGTCCTGTTGCCGAGACAAATGTTCACAGAGAGAAATTAAAATCTTTCTCTCTTCCCCTTGTCTTCATCCAAAGAAGGAGAAAGGCTTGGTCTTGTGTTGTCTGCAAATGCTGTCTGTACTTCTTTGTCAAAACAGTCAGCTCCAAATTGAATAAGGGACAGTTTTGAAATGCTTCCCAACTTAACATTTTCAAGGGTAACATTTTATTTTAAGTTGACAGACAAAGCCTTTATCTGACAAATGAATGTGCTCAAGAGATTATATCAACGGCTAATCCAATTAAAAATCTTTGATATGTTTTGTTATCTCTGCTGTGAATTTGATGAGCTGTAGATTATGAAGAACTGAAAGTTATATTTATTTTTACTTAAATCTTTATTAATCATTTTTATATTTAACTTTAGGGAAATTATATCTTCTAATTATTTTTCCTTATCTTTAGAAGGAAAGATACTAATAATAAAAAATAATCCTATCCCAAATCTGTTTGTTTTTTTTTTTTGTCTAGTTTTTCTTGGTTATCATCTTAAGCTTACACAAACTTACTTTACTAAATCAGTGGATAGAAACAAAAAGAAACACATAAGTGCAATCAACCAAGTTCTGTTCTTGTGCGTGTGTGTGTGCACGTGTGCATGCATAGTTTGATTAGAGCTATGCTTCACAATAAAGCACCAATTTATTATATTGACCCAATTCCCAATTAGTTATTTTGGCATTCTGTGGGCAGAACTACCAAGTATGCAGTCTATATGACATAATTTATGTCTTTCTGAAAAGTCGCAATAAAAATAACCAATGATCATTATGGAATAAAAACACTATTTGAAAATCTTTTAGAAGTGAAGACATTAATAGAGAATAAGAGCGTCACAAAGGTGAGGTCTCTTTCCACGTCTTCCTTTAGTCTATGGCAGTATTTCATTTTATTTCATTTTATTTTATCTTATCCTCCTACATTTCATTTTATATTTGGTGTGGATAATGCCAGTCTTCAGATTTGTGACCTCACTTGCTTTCCTAAGGGAGTTATTTTTCTGACTTACAAGTTGTTTCAAACTGTTTCCCAAATCTTTCCAGTACTGAAGTGCGAGTGTAAACATATCATAATAACATTCACTGGAAGACTTTTAAATATCTAATTATCTCCTAGTGCTGTTTGGGACAACACTGCACCTTGCCTGAGTATTTCCAGACTATATTATTGTATCCATTTCTCTAGCAAATTCAGTCTAAGTTAAAGGTAAGGTGTTCCTTTAAGAGATTTTTTATGGCACTTTCCACTTCCACCTCAAACCCTGTTTTCATATTTTTAATTCTACCTTACAAAATGTTACAACCAGAAAGCCCACATTCCAGTGAAAACGTTTTTCTTCATTAATGGCTTCGCCATAAAGAGAGCATGGATACAATGAGAATTCTTTTTTCCCCCCGGTCGCTTGGCTATCATAACTTGGCCCTCCTCTCCTTTACATCCCCAAAGCTTTGCATGTGTGATTATCATAACTCCCTTTTCCATGGGATTATGTGTAATTAAGTTTTCAATCAATGTGACTAATTAAATGAAAGCACTTCTGTGGGTTAGATCAGGAGACTAGCAATCTGGGTGTCTGAATATTACCACTAATTCACTAGGTGAATACAGCAGGTTATTTAACTTCTCATTTTCCTATGAAGGGCAAAGAGGGGAAGTATTTAAGGTCAAGTCTACAAGGTCCCAATTTTCCAAGAACTCCAAATTCCTATCTTTATTTCCTTATTCTTTTTTGAGCCTCAAATTCAAATTCCCAACTGCCTTTTAGAAATGTCCTTTTCTTACTTGGCGGCTTAAACTTAGGGTCTGAACCTCACTGGGTCCATCTGAAAAGTCAGCCATGAAGAGTCACATAACTCTGAAGGGCTACTGCAACCCCCTGTAAGAGTGCTGAGTACCTCTATTACCCTGAACTTGACAGGTTTCGCCACTCAAATGATAGATGGAGGAGATGGTAGATAGATGGAGACATTTATTAGTAAATACTTTAACTTTCTTTTATTTCTTCATTAGGCATGAATTAAGTATTGTGTGTTGAGAAAATATCTTTTGCCGTATCAATGTTTCTAGCTTTTGAACAAATATAAATAATAGAAATAATTTCTGGAAAGTTCCTTAGAGACACTCTGGCCTAACCTCCTTACTTTTATAGTAAATCTGACACCCATGAAAAATAAGGATTTGTTTACCTTAGAAGGAACTAGAACTCTACACTTCCTTCCCAGTGCTCTCAGCACTGTTTACCACTAGCACACATAAGTGATGACAATTATTGGTAGTCACAACTGCTTATGCCACTAAGCGTGATGACACTTAGCTAAAATGAGGACATGTTTAAACTTCTCGGTTCAGTGGCAGGACAGTTGGTCACCATCTAGCATCTCTTAGGTACCCAGAGAAACAGAATGCTCACGAGACAAGTGTGGCAGATGTGCCACATGACTCCTATGTCTCTATTGTTTTTCATTGGACTCATTCTTTTGTCACCCTGTGGAGGAAATAGAGCTTCAGGAAGAACTCTCATGGAGCGCACAATGATTTCTAGAAAAATAAGCAATAACCTAAGGGAGAAAGGAGAAGCATATAAATATCTCAGGGTGTCCGACATCACAGAGCCTCCAGACTGAGATGAGACATAGCCACTCGCTCCTGCTTCTTCCCTCCATTGGGCCTTTCCACAGACCTCCAACATGCAATCATCCCCTCATGTCATTTAGTTCATCTTCAACGTATACTTCCTTCAAAGAATGCATTGCCATTCACCTAAGCTTCCTTCTGTGGCTAACAGCAGAAGGCAAAGTTTCCCTTAAATTAAATACTTTCACATCTATTTGAATAGTATGCTCTGTACTGTCATGCATTATTAATATATCGCCTTGGATATGTTCTTTAGTTATTGCCTGTGTGATTTTCACATCACCCCGCAACATTGCAAGTCCCTTGGGAAGGAAGGCCATGACTTCTTCTTTGGTGTTTCCAATAGAACTTAATAAGCATGCATTGAGTTTACATAAATCTCTGTGAAGACTTGAGAAGAGGATGTGTTTGTTTGTTTGTTTTTGGCCACTCTTTCAATGTTCTTGTCATGGTTAAACAAGAAAATAAACAAGGGCCTCTGGCATATTTAAACTGTTTCAATCTCTAAGCACTGATATATTATGAGCATTTAAAGTGTCAAAAGAAAAAGCAAATTTTTAAATGTTTAATTTTTTTTAAAGTTGTAGATTATGGACCTATATGTTAAAATTAAAACATATATTTAAAAATTAATAAAGATTGATCAATAACTAATAAAATTTTTGTAGATTGGTTTATAGCGACCCTCCGAGTGAACAGTCACGATCTAGAAATATGATATATCTTTGTCTTAGAAATGAAACCATTTTGCTTTTCCCTGCTAAACTAATTCTTATTCTGTTATGCTTACAATTCACAAATGTCTCAGGGTATAATGTATATTAGAGCTATTAAAGACAGGTCTGTAATGTTAAATAGTAGCAAGTCAAAGATGACTAGTCTTGTCATTTAATGAGTCAAAGATCAGATACTATATTGTATTAAAATTAAGCCATGTGTACTTATAGTCTGCTATTGTCTTTGTTTGCAAAATGTCAGCAGAGAACTAACAGGAAATAGGAGAATGTGGAAGACAAAAGTTGAAAATGGCAATGAAACAAAATGACGTTTGTTGAATTGAAACAAGGAATTGTTTAATTAAAAGAAATTCTTATCTCCTATTCATTAAGATATGCATCATCGAGATTCATTTTAGAACAAAAATCTAATATCTGCTTTGTAACTTCAGTGATATTTTCACATACTTTTATTCTCCAAAATAATACTGGCTAGTGGAGAAGGAAAGGGAAAAAAATGCATTACGCTTTTCTATATATTGAGCACATACCACTGTCTCAAACAAAATTAATAACTTCAAAAGAAATGCATCAAAAATTATAATTAATCCAGAGGTATAAATGAGAATTGAGAAGAAATATGACTCAGCACTCTTGAAAGATTTAAGTCTATTAAAATTTACATTCATATGCACTAAATGGTGACAGATCAAGGAATTTCTAGGAGGCTCTGAAAGCAGCTGGTACCTTAGGTACTGCCTTTATATGAAAACATTTAGGTGAGAGGAATAAAAAAAAAAAAAAAAACCCTTGTATCCTGGTGAAGAACTATCAAATCATGTGGAGTGACATCTGTCTCCATTAAATAGAGTAATTTCCCAGAGAGGAACAAGACTTTCAATGCAACAATAGGAGACTCACCAGTTGACAGGAAAGAATGTTCCCTGACCTGACCATTGTTGATGGGACTCTGATATGGTGTCCCAGGAGTGGACGGTCTAAAGCATTGATTTATTAGTCTGTTTAATCTTCATGCTTGCTAAAAAAGAGATCCTCCTTGATTTAAAGGCTGTCAGGCTGTCATCTCAAGAGGTTCATCTCTTGTCATTCCCTCTATCCACAATCAAAGAAAATGACTCCTAGCCTTGTTACAAAGAATTAGCATAAAGAAGAAAGCCATCTAGAAATCGAACTTGAAATTTTCAGTTAGGGGCATCTGCATTGTCGGTTAGGGACATCTATCTATTTCTTTTCCCACTGTGATTTTCAGTCACTTCAGTAGATATTTTTTATCCTCAGTATAATGACATCATTTTCAAATATCTCTGAAAAAAAAAATTGTAATCTAGTTAGCATTGAGGTGGTAATTACAGCCTTAAGAGAAATCCAAATTTTGTGATCATGGTGTTATACTTTAGAGTTAAGATTTTGATACCAGAACCCAGACACATTGCAAGAAAAGTTGAGAAAAATAGATTTTGTTGGCGGGAAGAATACAGAAGCGGTGAAGTCCAGTAAGATTAAGAGTTACAGTGCCCTAAATCGACACATTTATGATGTACATGTTGGATCGTGTGGGAGTACATGCTGGTCTAAGTTTTTGCTCCAAAATTCTGTTACCTTTTACCAGTTCTTATTGCAATTTATTAAAGAGTCCAAAGTAAAATCTACATGCCTAGTAGCTGAATTAATGTTATAAAAATAGTGTTTTTTTAAACCAGATGATGATATTTACTTGCTGGTGTAAGTGGCAGATACCCATGTTTACAGGCAACCACATTCATGTTTGCATGATTATCTCCTTACCAACCAGATCATACTGACAGATTCTGGTTAAGATTTGTTTTATTTCTCAGTTTCCATATCTCAATAGATTGAATTTGCTGATTTGATCACCACTCTGATTATTGACATAATAGTGAGTGGAGATTCTGAGATACTGTAATGTTTTTGCAGCTATGATTGGAATAAAGATACTCAGTACTAAGGATCTCTTCACATAGTTTTACACCGTGTTATCTAGAAAAGAAACATTTCTTGATTTATTTCTCTCCACTGTTTTCTCAATATAGTATTTCTCAAGATTCTATCCTAAGTGGTCTATACTCCATTCTCCCTTTTATTAGCCCCAGGCTTATTTTTAACCCCATCTTCCACCTACATATATGATGACTTTTTTTACTGTCCATTCTATGTTGGAAATAGGCCCAGTATTAACATTCGACATTCTGCATATTCAGTGTTCTCGCTTGGGCTGTTGAAATGGCCTCTTAACTGGATGACCCACGTTCAATTCTTCCCTTTTTTTAATCCTTTGTCAGACTAAATGTCTTAATGCACAATTCTGATCTTGGTTCTCTCCTGATTAAGATATTCTGTGCCTTCTCCTCCTATGCCTGTGCTATCAAGTGCACCCTCATCAGCCAGGTTATCACCACTAGTCCTAAATCTTGGATAAACTTTTCTTCATAAATGGATCATTCTTCATCCTCTCACCAAAACTGGGCACTGTCCCGTGATTCCCTTCCTTTACCCTTGCCCTCTGTCACAGTTCACCTCCACCTGGAGTGTTCTCCCTCCATGTCTGCATGTCCTAATTATACACACTTCAAAGTCCAAAAAAGAGCTTTCTCTCCACTACTTATATAAATCCATTAGTAAGAAAGCTAATTTTTGCTTTTTTTCCCCTAAACTCCAATGTCATTATTTACTGGAGCATCATATTTATGAAATATTATTTATACCATCTATTTTAGTGATTTATACATTAACGTACGTTTCTTACAATTTCAGGCCATGTGTTTTAGGCTCTCTCAAAAAAAAAATAAGAAAACCAACATATATATATTAAAGATGTATATAATAGTCTAACTCAAGATTAATTACAAATGTTTTCCAGAATATTTATTGTTATTATTTTCAAAAATATCTAAGTCTACCTAAACCAACAGTTTCCTGTTATCTTCAATTCAGTTCTGGAGAAGTGGAAGAGTATTGCCTATTTTTAAAAGCTATGGATGCTTCTACTAAATGTTGCCAAGTACATGGAAGATGAATGTCTTTTTGAGGGGCTGGGTATATATTTTTGGGGCCACCTAACTCAGAGGTATACATTTTTGAAAGAAAAGTTTGTGATCTAAAGAAAAGAGAAGTCTTTTACCACGATCAAAATCAACATGCTCAAGAACACTCTTGGATCAAAAATATGATCACTCAGTGCCTGACCACTTCACAGTATAATAAGCCATTGTGTTAGGGTTTTGTTAAAGAGGAGATATCAATTAATGCCACTACCAACTCTAGTATTAGACCCAGGAACATAGCATCCCCTAAAACATTGTGTTTGAGTAACTAGAAGTGGAATTTCAGCAGTTGGGAATTTAAGAAGGAATAGGTGGTGTGGTATTAGTAGCTGTTACCTGAAATTTATCCCTAGGCAAGATGACAAAAGAGAGGTGACACACATTCCCGTGGACCACTCTCTTTCCTTGCTGAATACAGAACTAATGAAATAAGGGCAGAGGACTCAAGTAGGTGAGGTAAATTCTGGAATGACATCCTCCAAGGCTGAGCTGTCTAGAAAGAAATGATAGCCAACCAATGGATGGAGAGTGAGAGAAAGGAAAAGAAAGGAAAAAGGTCAAGGGACTTTTAAATAGTCACCTAGTGTAAAGAAATAAAGTTGACATATATTTCACCTTTTCCTTAACATTGTTAATTTCAAGGAACACAATTTTAAGACAAGAGTAAGGAAAGCTAACCATGGAGTTTCAGTTCTATATATCCAGGTAGTCATGGGAAAGAGATGAGAAAAAAAGAATTCTAGATCACATGGCCATAGATAGGGTTCATGCTAACCTGACCACAGGACATAAAGGATAACAGGGTCCTTAGAACCGTGGCACTTTCTCCTTTGAGTATCTAGGGGCATTGTAGTCTCTACTTTCATTCTTTCTCTTAGAACCTGATTTTAGCCATTTCCTTCAATCAAGTAAAAATGACAGGTAAAAGCTTAAAATGTCATCCTTCTCATGGATAGCTATATTTTAACAAGGGATTAGTCTTTAAGCTTAAGTGCCTTCAATGATGTTTCAGGCAATCTCTCAAAACCGGGTAACATGTTCAAGACATCTAGGCTTTTGTGCCACCTCTAAAATCCTTTCTAAGTGGTCACATAGAGAACCAAGAGGGTCTTGCTAAGTAGAATATCCTGTCCCATCTATATCTGTTTGAAGGAGGTACCGTCATTTATAAGCCAAGAAGCAGCTTCTTTTATAAAGATAATTAGCTTAAGGTCTCTTTCAATAACTTAGCGCCTTTAAACTTCTTTAACGTCATTTCCCAAGACTTACAATCCATCTCCTTGTGATACATATTAAAACACACTAAAGGTTGACATTGTCCAATTGTAACTAATAGATTTAAAAAATTCATTTCCAGATAAGAATATATTAAATATCTTTAGTTGACCCTTGTAAGAAATAGAGGAGTTAGCATTTTTTTAAAAGTATGGAAAGAGGAAATGCTTTTCCAACTCTTTTTATATACTAAATTGAAGGAAGCTTCTTTGCTAATTAATCTCAGAAAAGTATGGCTCTTATAAGGTTTGGAGTCATGGCAAACTTAGAGACCGAAGTCTATTCTACATTAAGAAAAATCTTATCAGTGGTATCCTATGTCAGTCACTGTTGCAGGTGCACGTGGGAGTGCAGCAGGAAACAAAACAAGTAAGAGCCACTGCCCTTATGGAGCTGACATTTCGTGGGGAGATTTAGTCTGACTCAATTCTAGATGCTCTGGGGAGTAAAACAGTATAACCCAATTTAGATATATCTGAAACATCTGACTCAATACTCCACATTTTTCAATAAATGCAAGAAGAAAATGCACAGTAAAAATTAACACCAAACACTTCCAGCAATAAAATAAATGTCTCGAGGTTGTAATATACAACATGGTGACTAGAGTTAATAATATTGTATATTTGAACGTCATTAAGAGAGTAGATCTTAAAAGTTCTCTTCACAAGAAAAAAATTATAACTATGAATGGGGATGGTTGTTAACTAGACTTATTGTGGTGATTATGTTGTAATATACACAAATATCAAATCATTACATTGTCCACCTGAAATTCATATAATGATGTATGTCACTTATAACTACATTTTTAAAAACTAAAAAAAAAAAAAAACTTTAATAGGCATCTGTTATGTTTGCTTAGTGAATGGATTTTGAAATTTTGCCTAATTTTATTATAAAGGAATAGAGTAAAAGTCATAATATCTCTATATGTAATGGGTTAGAACAGTAATCAGAACTAAAATATGTCATCCCATTCCAACGAATTAGCTCTTAGAATACAAAATCAAGTATTTCACCAATAGCAAAATTTTGTTTCCTCTGTGATAACTGAACAAGAAATTGAAATATGTCATGCCTCAAGTCATTTTCTTATGCTTCTTATAGTTTTACTGAAGTATTAATTCATGGCTGAGGACCATATTAGAAAGTTCAACATATTTTTATAATGTGCCATAATTAATCCAGGTTTGATTAAAAGAAAACTGACATGAAAATGTTGCATGTAGTTAGGATTAAATTATTGTGCTGCTACTGTGAAAATATATCTGAAAAAACAGTGAAATAATGGAATATAACATGTTATTGCTGAAGATGAGAGAAAACAAGACTTACGTAAGCACTGATAATAAATTGATACTCTTCTCCTTCTATTTGGTCTTGCTGCTATGCCTGTTTTTCCTCCATCACTGCACCCCCAGCTGCAAGGCAACTCATATTAATAGTCACTCTGGGTTCAAAAATTATTCATGTTCTCAGTCAAGTCACCACAAATCTCACATTTCCGTCATCTCTCAGTCTTAAAAAATCATTTAACACCAGGTTTAATTAATTAAGTAGATTTTCTTATATTTCATGGAGAACATTCTAAGTCATCAGAATCTAGTTTTGTTAAAATTTAGGTCACTGAAGAGTTCTACAATTATGCCTGTCAACAGAAAACCTAACCATTTTTCTCTGGATTTTACTTTATTAGTAATCATGTTTTTAAACAGATTGTGTTAAAACAGAGCAGGGAGAGGTATGTTCTAGAATGATTTCATCATTTATATCAGCATGCAAGTCCTTGTTACCAAGATTCCTTCATTATAAAGATGAAATGAACCTCAACTTTAAAATATGCAGTATCATTAATTCTGGAAATAATGTAAAGACCTGATACTAAATGTTTGTGTATACTTGATTATAGGAGGGTGCCTTGTTCCCTATGGCTAACAGCAGAAAATGAACATCCTATAACTATGATTGTCAATTTTTCCTATGCTGGAGTTGTCTGATCTAATACTGTAGCCAGTCTGTTATTTAAAGTTGGCAAGCTCCCAATAACCAACAAAAGCATGAAAGAAAATAGAGGTTTATATCAGTTTATACATTTTAAGTGACCTTATTCTGCAAAGCTTCAAATTTGCAAATATTCATATATCAATTCTTATAAACACTTTCCCTCTGAAACTAGATCATTTCTCTAGTGCAAAAGTAAGGCCTCTGTTTCTTGAAGACAAGACTATCGCAATCAGAAATGTGCTTTCCATCATTTTGTATTACCTGCTCAGATTTATTTAAAGATTGTTTTCCAAAATAAAACCCAAATGCATCTTAAAGTAAATTCACAGTAGAAAGATTCAATCAAGAACTAAGACATTTTCAAAGATTTATCCTCATGGATATGAATGGATTATTCTAGCCAATAGCTCTCTGAAATCCTTGGGGCTAAAGTGTGATGACAATGCTCAAAGCCTGATTTCCAAAACTGTTAATACCAAATAAACTGCATTTAGAAATGTTCAAAATAATATAAAAGGTGGTTTTGGATTTATTTTTATTTTCTCTCCCTAGAAATATAGCTGAGAATATTTGCTGAGGTAAGAACTCTCTCAGATTTTCATCTCTTATTCAAAAGAACACTGTCTAGAAAGAAGAGAAATGGAACTTAAACTTCACAGAAATAAGATTTCCCAAAAAATTCCTGTCATATTTGTCGGTGAATAAATAGACCGACTATGGACTATATTATCTAAAATGACTCTCTCCTGAGTGGCTGTTCATTCCAGATAATCCAGACCTAAAAGACCAGAGCCCAGGTGCTCCCAAGAGCAGCTCAAGAAACACGAACAACCTAGAATGGTTGAGTGACTCGAGAGGCTGGGTTGCTTAGCAGGTGGCTATGGGTATGAACTTCGCCATTTTCCAAGAAGACTCTTTCTTAAAGTCTCTTCCAAATTTTACAAAACTTCCAGAGCAATCGCCAGAAGGGCATGACCCAATGTGCACTCCCAAGGATTCACCTTGGAACGTTTGAAAGCCCTTGATATTCATAAGGGATGACCATGATAAAGCCCAAGGATCCATGTTTAGGACACCACCATTTTTGTCATTTCACTCATGTCAAACAAAAAAATGTACAGTTGTCAGATAGCTACATATGGTATGAAAAGTATAACCAAGTGTTAAAAAAATAAGCAAAAATAACAACTTTCTTCCAAAAGGAAGAACATTCAAAACTTTATGAAGGTGAAAAAAATTAACATTTATATAGATTTTTTTTTTTTAGTTCTAGGTTTAATTATATCTTAAGCAACACTAGCTGCCTGCTGTCACAAAAAGAAAAAATATATTTGTGGGGCAAAGAAGAAATCATTATTATTTCCAAAACATATTCCAATATATATGAATGATGCTGCTTAGACAACCCAACAAATCACCCTCACTTTCATCCACGCTTGCATTTTGCATGGAACTATCTATGCCAAATGGTCATTTTTCTCACATTTATTATGTTAACAGGATAAATGCCAACATTTGTCAACATCTTGTAAATGATGAGTCTTAATGAGGCAAGCTACTGTTTCACTCCTCTGAGGAATCTCATAGCAGAATAAGCAAAATATCAGGTTAAAGCAAGTGGGAGGGAATCCCAGAGAGCAAGCCTTTTCTATGAACCTATATTCCTTGAGGTTTTCCTTAGAGTGTGTTCTAGGATCTGGGCCAATTTGGCCTAAACCTTTATACAACATTTTAATTATATTTTTAACAAATCCTGCAAAATGAGGTTCACATGTTGATTCAGCCAAAAAAAAAAAAAAAAAAAAAAAAAGGCAGTATCTACAAGCTGAACAGAATGTAAGAGAGAGGGAATGATTCAGAGATGTTGCCAAAAACCAGTGAATACAGTGTTTTTTGTAATACCAGGCCATTTCCACTCACATTGGGGTGGGTGTAAAGACTGGTGCAGGATATAATCTTGCTCTAGAATAAATGAACCAATAGGTTTTTATTTAACACATGTGTGCTAGATTCAGAAGCATAGAATGGGGCATTCACAAAAACATTATTTACAACACAAAGATGTAAGGCAAGACAAATGTTAAGTAAGATGATGCTTAGGCTTGCCGCTGTGACAAGCCCAGAAGTCAGTATAGGATCATAGTTCATGCCATAGGTCTGGGGCTCAGAAATATTACTTCTCCATTTTTAAGTCCTAACTCCAGTAATTACAAATTAAATATATTTGGACAAATAATTTTATTTTCCTTAGTCTCAGTCTCCTTATCTGTAGAATGAAATTATTATAACAATTAAATGTGATAATATACATAGAATGGTGCTTAATAAAAAAGCAATTATTGTCACCATAGTATCTGCTAATGAAATTGAAAATTGCTAATCCTTGTTTTTAAAAATAAATAGTGGGTGGCAGGCAACCAACATTTTTGTAAAATAACATGCATTTTACTGTACTTATGTTTTAGGATGGGGGTAATGGGGGGTTCCTATGTGAAACTTAGAATCATTTAGAAAGTCGTGAGTAAAGATTTCAAAATCTTTATCCACTGTTCAACTTTTAGAAATGTTTCTTGGTCAATATTCCCAATCTACTGGTAAAGAAAGGCAAGATGGTTGCTATACTCCAAGCATTTTGTTCGTACTCGAGGCAAGAAGAAACAGCATGGCAACTGCATCAGGAAAACAAAACTTTCACAGAAATCATAAGCATATGTCCACTTATATATCATATGCCACTCTTAATTTGTGTTTGCTTGCTTGTTTTGTTTCATTCTGTTTCAAGTTGGACATTTGCAACCATAAACAAAATCAGGGCTCTGTCAGTAAGGAGATGAGATTGATTCTCTAAAAGATAACTAGCCAAACTGACCTGAGATAGTGGATAAGAAGTGGAAGGAAGCCTGTTATTAGAAGGCAGGACACAGGCTACTGCAGGGCATGCCCCAGAAACAAGAGGGAAAATGACATTTTTGAGTGTCATTATAACTGGGAATTAAAAAAGAGAGAGAAAAGGGTGTTGAAAACCAACACCCTTGCTAAAGCAATTTATATTTTTTAACCTAAGAGTTATGGGGAACCACAGAAGTCACATAAATTTATGTTTTAGAAATATTACTCTCCAGGCAATGCAAATAGTTGGACGGGGGTAGGCAATGAAAGTATGTGGCAGGCCCCTCCTTAGAGTGAATGGAGGAACCGGGTGAGGAAGACCAGGGGTTAAATTTGGGTTATGGAATGTGAAGTTTACCCAAGTGGAGATGCCCAAAAAACAGTTCAGATAAATAAGTCTAAAAGCTTAGAGAAAGATTTAGACTGTAGGCAGATATTTGGCAATATTCAGCATAAAGATAACCTAAGTCATGAGCATAGACAAGATTGAGTAGGAGAATTAATGAATTCCGTAAAAATGAGTGGAATGAAGATAAGAGGAGTGGCAAGTGATCCTATCGACTTTAAGACAGCTAGAAGAAAAGAAGATGAAAAATCCTTAAGGAAACTAAGAACAGGAAGGTGATGGAAATGTCAAAAGATCATGGTGTTGTGAAGATAAGAGATCTGGCCAGAAGGAGCAAGTGTTACCAACCTTTGAGTTATATACTATTATCTAATATTTCTCAGTACTTATTATGTATCAGACATGTTCTAAGCCAGGGTTTAGCAGACTTTTCCATAAAAGGCCAAATAATAAGTATTTTAGGCTTTGTGAGCTATATGGTCTCTGTCACAAGTACTCCAGCTTAGTCCTTAAAGTGCAAAAGCAGTCATTAACAACACACAAAGGAGTGAGGGCCACTGCGTTCCAATAAAATTTTATTTACAAAAACAGACAATAGGCTGGCTTAGGTTTCCTGACTCCTGTTCTAAGTATTTCACACATATTAACTCAGTACTCTTCAGAACAAACCTATAAGGTAACTTTTTTCTTGTTTTATAGATCAGGACACTAAAGCCTAGAGAATTTAAGTAAGTCTCCCAAGATTACAGAGCTAGCAAATGTTGGAGACAGAATTCATTGCCAAGTATCTGACTTCACGGTTTTTGCTATTCAATTATGGCTACTTCCTTGAGCCACACTCTTCAGTGAATGGTGTGAGAGCAGTTTCAAGACAGCGAAGACAGGACATGGTTGATGGTAGTGGGTAAGGCACAGGTGAGAAGTAAGAAAGTAGAGAATAAAGAGTAGGTAACTCTTTCAAAATGTTAGACTTTGAAAAAGAAAGAAAGGGAAAATAGGGTCGAATTGAGACTTTTTTAAGACAGGAAAGATACTGCATTTGTTTAAATGATAATGAGAAGAAGAGAGGAAGAATAACAAATATAAATAATATACATAGGTTTCTGGCGACACAGCAAGGAAGGGATTCTGAGATCCGGTGCTTAAAAAACTGCTCCAGTCTTCTATGTGGCAAAAAGAGGGACGGAGAGATGAATGATTTGTGTGAGTACAAGTAATTTTGTAAGTTAGGTAAATAAATTTTTTGAAAATTTCTTCACAAAATCTTTTTTTTTCTCTGTACAATAGGAAGACCATCTACTACTCAGAGGGAGACATTAGAAAATCATGGAGATTTGAATTATTTGTTTTACAGAAAAAGAATCATTATGATGATAATGTATTGAGTAATATATTTAAGTATGAAGTGCCTAAGTTGCTAGATACCCTTTTATAAGAATGGTTTCATTCCAAACAGTAGAGCATCCCTATAAAGTAGATATTATTTGATTGAATTTGAAAAGGAGACTGAAGCCTAACTAGATCAAGAAACTTGACAATTAGGAAGAGATGGATCTAATATCTAACACTTAAGTATATTTTATTTCAAAGGCAGTACTTTTACCCATTATTGGGTAATGCCCACAAGAGTACGATGTAAGGAACTGCTGACCAGGTGAGGGTGGAAGGATTGTGACCAACACTTACAGAAAGCATGACTTTAAAGCATCAGACTCTGCCTAGTTGCATAGTCTCCCTAAGGTGGTACATGTTTAATTACACAATGAATGGTGAAGAAATCAATTGTTCTAAAGACCTGAGATGTGAGAAGTCACTCCCTGATCCAATCAGTCATCAAATTCTATTTGTTTCTCCAGAATGGTCATATATATAACAGGAAAAGCATATTGAGACATGTCTCTCATGTCCCTTGGAGAATAGGCTTAAGAGCATAATTCAGCAAAGGAAAAATGAAGCTCACATAGAATAGAAAACATAAAAATGAGCATTCTAGGTGATCAGACAGTGTGAATGAGAAGTGTACGCAGAAACCCAGACCAACACATAGAGCCAGAATTAGAAAGACAAGAGGCACACACTATGCATTCAACTATGTGATCATTTAGATGAAATCTACATAAGTATATGTGGTACGCAAAGCAGCAGGTTGAGCCATGAGTACAGTAACGTGATACTAAACAGACAAGATCTTATCTCAAGGAACCTGCACTATTGGAGAGGTAAAAGCCACCTACCACGTTGCAAAAACATGAGAAGATGGAACTGAGTGAGATGTCTCTCTAGAACACATATTGAATGGCCATACTGAGCCATTTTTCCAACCATTAACTTCACACACACACACACATGCGCGCGCGCACACACACACACAGGGAATCCAAATGGTTGGTTTGTATTTTGTGAAGAAGAAAAGAACTCTATTTTCTTCTGTGTTCAATTTTATACCCCCATCTTGCTTCTTGGACTTAATGTCTCATTTTTAATTTCTCACCGAATCACCCACCTTAATCACTATATATGACTTTAAATGAATTTGAGCTATTTCCCAAAACTGCTCCTCTCTTCAAAAATGTCTTTTGTGAGAATAATGTGCTTCAGGTTTTGACAGAGAGTTAGCATCAAATTTTGAAGGCATCCTCGAGCTTCCAAAGTAACGTTTTTTGGGGAACAGATGACACTTATTCAATGTCCAAGTGTTAATGTTTTTTATTTTCTGAACTGGTCACATAACTTTATATTATTTCGATAGCAGAGGCCACAATTCTTTTGGTAATGGATTGTTATCTTTTTTTTTTTTCTTGAAAGTCTTGTGCTTACTACAGCAGGAACGTGAAGATTGCTGAGCTCCCATGGTTGGAAAAGAAGGAAAGAGAGGGAAGAAGACATGAAAAACGATGTTCACATCAGAGTGGGCCAGGCCGGCACGAGGTCCCTGGGTAACAGAAGAGGAGGAGGAGCAGGCTCCCCATAGAGGCTTCCTGGTCAGCTTCAGGATCTAGTGGAGAACTTGGCTTTCCTTTTGAGTTCCTTGCTATGTGGAATCTGTGGGCCAGAGAGTTGAAGAGGTCTTTAGAGGTAATCAGTACAGGCATCTTCCTTTGGGATACCTCCAAGTCACTCTAAGGACATAGAAGTCATGTAGTATTTTAAGGTGAGCCATCGGAAAGTATTTTAATTACACCACACAGTGAATTTGGGATACACCTTGTGAACTACTTTCTCGATATATTTCTGTGAAGGAGAGTACTGGCAGAGATTTGAAAACCAGAATTTCACAAGCATCACCTCAGAACGAATTTTGGAGTAAAGTTGGGAAATTAGAAAATACAAAAGTAGAAAAAATTCAATCAACAGCACATAATAAAGAAAGAGGGAGTTCCCATGGACACGTATAAACTTTCTTTTCTATTACTTAGTTGTTGTCTGGATCTTAAACCCCACCCTTCAGATAAAGACAGAGGTGAAAAAGTTGCACTGATATTAACACAGCAAAGCCCACCGGCCAGAAGGCAAATACTCATCCCCGAGGTCCATGGAAATAAAGAGAAAGGGGAATAGGGGACTCAAACATGATTTTATTCTAACTGCCTCCAAGGCATTACAGGATTTCATTAAACGTCTCTAGGACAGTGATGGAGACAAATTTTCTCTAGTTTTTTGTTTTTTTGTTTTTTATTATTATCTGTCCATTCAGAGTTTGTCATCTAATGAGTAAAACACCTAATGCAGATGATAAATAAAACCCTAAGATTCTTACAGGATTATAAGCATTTGGAGCTTAGCTTGTTTTCCTACTTTTCAGGAAATATTAGTTCTAATTATGCGTGCTATTATTATAAAGAGGAAGACAAGATTTGAGGATGAGAGCAGTAACCCAGTAGCAAAAGAAGGACACATACTGGTTAAAAGAAGTGGAATAGATTTGATATAAAAGAAAGGGATACTGAGGTATTAGCAAAACAAACAATAACTAACTCCGACAACATCAAGTGTTGGTGAAGTTGTAGGGATACGAGACACTCGGACATGACTAACAGAATTCTGTTATAGTACAGCCACTTTATAGGGAATTTGGCAGGACTGGGTATAACTGAAATTATGCATGTTCAGAAATTCCACAAATCTAGGATCATCCTGAGAAAGAGAAAATAATGTCAGTCACCAAACCGTCTCAGGTATAGGTGTCTTCCTAACTAGTGTTCCTGGAAAACTGCAGAGGGTAAAGACTCTGTAAAACTTAGAATGCCATCATACAGACTGGATTTCGCATACGGCATTGTAGTCACATCCTGATTTGAGAGTGATCTGTGTGTTTTTTCCCTGGTTCTGACATTTAATTAATAGCTATTTGTCCTCGAGTAACTTATCTAACTTTCCTGTCTTAGTTTCCTCACCCATAAAATGTCAGCAATAAAAATATCTGCCTTATAGACTTGTTACAAGGATTATTTAAGAAAATTTATGTAAAGCATTCAGGAAAGTTCCTAGAATGGAGAAAGTACACAGCAAATATACCTCTATAGTTATAGCAACATGACTATTATTCTACAGGCTTCCTCAGAGAAATTACTTAAACACGTTGCTTATTCATTTTTTTAAATAGCATAGAAAGCAAAACTGCCCCCTAGCACTTGAATCCCCTCAGGAGCACGGCCTGGCTGCTGAGCAAGGCAGCAGTACCAGCAGACGGCATTGTCAGCCATACAGAGGAACAGGGCAGTGTCCCCCTGCATCCATGGAGGATACCGTCCAAGACCCCCAGTGGATGCGTGAAACTGCAGACAGTACCGAGCCCTACAGATACTGTTTTTTCCTATATATACAAACTTATGATAACGTTTAACTTATAAATTAAGCACAGTAAGAGATTAACACCAATAACTAACAATAAAATAGAACAATAATAATGATATACTATAAGAAAAAGTTACGCAAATGTGGTCTCTCTCAAATACCTCCTTGTACTGTACTCACCTTTTCACTTTAAGGAAATGCCTAACGGCTTCTCTTGTCGTATCCAAATTGACAGCATCACTGCTCTTGCGCTTTGGGGACATTATTAAGTAAAATAAGGTTGACTTAAACACAAACACCGCACTACTGAGACAGTCGATCTGGAAACCAAGGCTATTGAGTGACCAACAGGCAGGGAGCATTCACAGTGTGGAGACGCTGGACAAAGGGATGATCCACATCCTGGGCGGGATGGAGTGGGATGACATGAGACTTCATTACGCTACTCAGAATGACATATAGTTTAAAATTTATGAACTGCTTATTGCTGGAATTTTCCATTTAATATTTTTGGACTGTGGTTGGCCGTGGGAAACTGAAACCTCTGAAAGTGATAAGGGGAACTACTGGACCCTTAGTTAAAACTGGGACATTCCCACAGTGTCTATAAAGCTGGCACTTGCTGTTGAGTTTGGATGTTTGCCCATTAGCAACCCACAGAAAAGGGCCAGGGTTTCAGAGTTTCTCCTTCACCATTTTACAAAACTCATTAAGGAGAAGAGTCTAATGTCAGCCAATAGGAAAAGGGAAATGATGGTGATAGTGATGACAACAAAGACATGACAGTTATGATGGGAGACTTTACTGTATACCAGACACTGTTCTCAATGCTTGTTTATGTGTTCCCTCATTTAATCCTTGAAACAATCATGTGACGTAGGTAATATCATGGTCTTCATTTTAAAGATGAGGTAATGGAGGGACACCGTGGCGTAACAACTTGCTCACAGTGACATAGTTGGTAAACGGTAGAACCGGCTTATACACTTAGATGAATTGGCTCCAGGTTTCCACGCTCTTAACCCCCAGCTGTGGGTTTAAAATCTAGGAACCTGTGTGGATAGATCATGTGTCGGAATCCACTACTTTACACGCCAGATATCTTGGGAAATCTAAATGGTAGAAACTGGCTGTATTGAGCCTGACCTGTGTTATAGTGAGGCCACTATTTAAGTATTATATATTCAGCTTCTTAGTGCAAGCATGCAAAGAAATGTTATAGTCATTTAAGCTCAAGACTTAACAGGAAAATTTTACTCTGATACTACTGTTCTCAGGAGGAGAATACTCTTTCTCCATTCTTTTATGTATACAAAATAATAATTATTATTTTAGAAAGCTGAGTGTGCAGTAGCTAAATCTTGTAGTTTATATCTTTTAAGTAATCATTTTAAGTAGGCTCTTGCAAACCACTTAGCCAGGGGATGTACTCACATGCTGGTATCAGTGATAATGTGCTCATATATTCTTGGCTGATTCCTTGTGTTGCTCTGTGCCCCCAGCTGCTGCTATGAGTGAGCAATTTCCAATGACTTCGTAGAGAGAATTGAAATCAAGTTGGCTTCCTGGAAGTAGAGAGGGGAAAGGCTAGAAACAGATCCCCGGCAGACACAGGAAGGAAAATAATGGTGAAAATGGGGTGAATAATAGCAATGCTATCTGGAGGAAGCTGCCAGTAAATGGAAGCAAGCAATCTCAAGATGAGTCAAGGCTGCCTTCTACAGAGAATGGCATGTAATATTATTTGATGTGAAACAAATGCATCTGTGTCTTTTTTCTGGTGCCTGCTAAGTTATGTACGATGGAAGGGTTTGGAAAGACAGGGAACTTACTGAGAAGCTCAATAGCACCAGGAAGGGGGCTCTGCGTATTTCCAGAGGAAAGGATGGAGATTCTTTGGCCAAAGGCAACTATTTCACAGTTGGTATAAATTTATGAGGGAAACATGGCATTCCACTAGTCAGTATGAGTAATCCTGACAACATATGTGTAAAAAACCTTCTTAAAAAAAAAATAAAATAAAATGAGATTATTTGTGAAGCTGAAACACTTAGAAAATCACTTGCAAAAATGTGACATGGAACAAATTAATGTGTGTTCACGTGTCTGAGTGACATTTCTGACTTTTATTTCTGTCTGTTGAGGAAAACCCAGCACTAGCACCCTGGTGCTGAGATGTTTAAGAGTGAGGAAGAAGGAGCAGCTTGTTTTGGGAAATGTGTGTTTAAAGCCAGTAAGATATTGAGTATGCATTAGACCAAATGACGTTACTTAGATCAAGAAAAGAATGAACAGAATTACTGGTCTATATACTTCTCTCTCAAGTATTAGTGACTTTTTAATTGATTTACACAAAGTTTAGTCTTTATTTCTACATGTCATGAATATGGCCCAAATTTTAATTTGTCACTTACATTTGCCTATGAAATGTTTTGGTATATAGAAATGTTTATTTTTTTCATCAAATACAACAACAATTTTCTTATTTCTGTCATCACTTTAATACTTAGGAACCCCTTGCTGGTTCTAAAATTAATTAATTTTTTTTTTTTAGTTTCAGTGCTGATGATACTGATGATGTGGCTTTAAATTTTTACATTTGATTCTTTATCTGAAATCCATTTTGATCATGCTTGTTTAAAACTAAGATACTCAGATTACATTTTTTAAATATAGCTGTGGAATTTGGTTAGAAAGGGTATCAATCCAGTTTTTAACAATAGCTGCCATAATCATCTTCAGTCCAGGTTATGTGCTTATTTTTTTTTTTTAACATAATCTGCATCTGTAAGTATTTTTCCTGAGAGAGCCTTCAACCTTTTCAGACATTCTCTAAGAAAAGCAATCTATTTTAAGCCCGAGAGAAATATCAGAGAGCATTTAAAGATGACACTTATTATGTGATATGTTATCACCAATATTTTTCACCAGGTAGCCATCATTAAAAAAATAAAAAAGTAACAGTGCTAAATGTTGGTTAGATGACTGATTTTTTGTGAGCTATTCTCTGCTCCTTTAGTAATATAAATTCTTGACTCTTGTCTGCCAGATGACTGAATGCATTGTTTGCATTACCACTATCCACTAAAACAATAGCTCTTGAAATCAGAACAGTCAGGGGGCAGATTGCAAACTCCCCCGCCCCAACATGCAACCTTACACACAGAAGTGAGCCTGACCTTCGTCCTGAACAGGAACTGAATGAGCATGAGAAAAAGCAAAGATGACAGTGAGTTAAAGCAATGCTGGACTTTCCCATGCTGCAAAATAAAGGTCTCAAAAACTGTTCCTTGCACAAAACTACCTCCTTCTGCCTAGGAGGAGAAATCAGTGTTTGATTGAGAACATAAGTTCAAATTCTAGAAAAATCACCATTATTCTCTCAATAGTTTGAACAAATAATTTTCATTTTGAGGACATGGCTTATTCCACTCTCACGTGAAGCCCTTCATCAATTTTGGGTGTAATTCTTCTGCTGAGGGAAGTAAACTGAACCCACGTTGTTTATAAATACACCCTAGAATATCACATCATGGCCAGGGGTAAAAAAAAAAAAAGATTTAAATTCATTAAATAAAAAGTAATTTTTTTAAAAAAAGCAGTTAAATGTTAACGACCTGATATGGGTCACATAATCCACAGAGAGGAATTAAAAGTTTACGTACAAAAATGTCACAGACAGCATTCATGTGTTATTGTACATCTCTAGTCTTAAATTCACTATATGTTAAAGCCTTCCTAGTTTTCTCTGACTAGTATGGATTTATCTATTCTCAACAAATAGTTTTGCTACCATAAACCAGTGTTGTAATTTTAAGCAAAAGGAAAAAGAAGATCTGGGTGAATATTACTATAATACCAAGAACAATTATTATGTAAGTCTCTGGACTAGAAGATTCTTTCCTACATCTTGCTGTCTGTGGCCAAACTAGATCTGCAGCTTTCCTGAAACAATACTCTTTTACAATATTCATTGTTCTTGAGCATGAAAACACGCTGCATTTGTCTTCTCATTTTATTTTAGGCATGTGACTAGTGTGTGGATAAGTTAGCACATCACAGACATCATTTACCTGTGCTTTAGTTATCTAAAGCTGCCAATCCTGGAACTTAGTCATTTCTAAAGGCTCTTTGAAGACATTCACTTTGTGAAAGAGGTGAATGGCTTGGCAGAATGTGTGACA
>NW_006442124.1:1576646-1582684 GCF_000325575.1 Pteropus alecto | reverse complement strand
TCACATGAAATAGCCATTGAAGAGAACCATTTGTCTCCCGCGTCATTCACGCTCAGAGGCACACCAGCTGAGGAAATGATCACAGGCTGTTAGGAGGAAAACAAGATTTTGTTCACGTATTTTCCGTAGACATGTTTCCCCCTGAAAGGTACTCAGTGGTACGCAGACGGATTTCACAGCTTGGGCAAACGTACACGTGCATGAAAATACTTGGTCTCCCTATGTGCGAGGGGTTGGCTTCGATTCACAGATCCTGCAGATGTGGATAAAGAAATCCTCTCCAGATACACTGGCTAGAATGCAGCAGTCCGGGAGAGCCCCAGAATGATTCTCTCTGCGATTCTTTTTGATTAAGTGTGATAAGGACATTCTCCTTGGCCCAACTCTCCTTAAGCTCTTCTGAATTCTCTTGTCAAGTAGGTCCTGATTTGGGGGCTGTGCATTGTCTAACTTTAGCAAAAATACTGCTTAGTCCATTTACCAGAATCTCCTGTCTTTACTGTCTGATCACCGTTGATATTTGATCTGATTTCTCATCCTCCATCATCTGGCCTAGCCAGAATCTCCCTTATCCCCTTGATGTTTCTTCTTGGAAAATTTCCATCCACTGGCCAGGCCCCACTGCCCCCTGACACACACACACCCTGCTACTAGGCCGTAAATTTGGACTTCTCCTTATTGTAGTTAGAGGTAGATACAATCTCTCCTTTACTAAAAACAAACAAACAAACAAAAAACAAACAGTTGCAGTGGTCCTCCATCTATCGTGATATCTTCCCTTGAGTAAAGTTTACTGCTTATTTTCTTCAGGAAAAATTTTTAAAGGGGGATGTATTTGATAGATTAAACCAAATTACTGTATACCCAGGCTCCCGCTGGCTATGATAAAAGACTTTCTGAAAAGTGCTGGTCATCTATGAAACCTCTGCAGCTTGCAGGGTTAACAGTGGTTGGAAGGTACCTAACTGAGTTTATAATCTGAACCTTAGCCCATTAAATGAGCAAATGCATATCTATGGAGAGAGAGGGAGATACTGAGTGCACTAAACTTAACTGTTTCCAAAGAAGTAAAACAGTTTTTCTGAGGTTCTTTTGTTTGTATGGTTGAGATCTGAAAGATACACATGTCAACAGCAACAAAGTCTTAATTGTCCTTTGCCTGTTAGTGTTATTTGAGTACAAAGACGAATCTTCATAAGCTGCAGTGGAGACAAACCAGATTTGATTGCCAAATGTCACACAAAAGCAAAGGAATTTGAGAGGATGAGATGTCATCAAAGAGAGGCAAGTGCCTCATTTCCTCACTTGGAAATTTCCAGATAGTCTTCTGGACCAGTGCAAACAAGCAAAGATTTGTTTACCAACATGTCCTTGAAGACTACAGATGTTTTTGAGGGCTTGTGTTGAAGTAGATAACAATATGTTGTAATAGAAAATGCATAAATATTGGTGTTCAATCAATTTTCAAAAGTTGCTATTCATCCAAGTAAAGATCACTAAGTGTAGAGCTAGTTAGTGATCTAGCTACCTACATGAGAATGTGCATAAGGAGGAATCTATACCAGATTGCTCACAAGGAAGAATCAAATATTAAAGGGCTAAAAGGAAGGTTGTTGCAAGTGGACACTGATATAACAATGCAAAAATGAATGAATGAATGAATGAATGAATGAAAAGACACACCTAAGAAGAAAGAACTCCATCCTAAGGCATAGAGAATGGGGAGAGAG
Organism: Pteropus alecto; assembly: GCF_000325575.1. NCBI lineage: Eukaryota > Metazoa > Chordata > Mammalia > Chiroptera > Pteropodidae > Pteropus > Pteropus alecto. The sequence continues at coordinate 1,580,954 of NW_006442124.1, read as the reverse complement.
GCAGTGGTGAGGCTGATGCAGTAGGCTGAGATATGCTGGTCATCAAGCCCACTCGCTTAGGAGTTAATGAGGTCCTGCTGCTCGCTCTATCACTTATTAGCTTTGTCACCTTAGGAGAATTATTTAGCTTGTCTAGGACTCAGTTCACCTCTCTGTAAAGTCGAAGTAGTAGTACTCACTTTATAAATTTGTTTTATTTGTTTTTAATTTTTTTACATTTATTTTTATCATGGTGACATTGGTTAATGAAATCCAGTCAGTTTCAGGTGTACAATTATATATATGCCTTACTATTGAATTGTATACATATTGCATTGTGTATTCACCGTCCATAGTTAGATTTCTTTCTATATTTTCTAAATTTGTTTTAAAGATTGAATGCAATAATACATATGAAGCACTTTACCTGCTACATCTCATCCTCTCAAATTCCTTTGCTTTTGTGTGACATTTGGCAATCAAATCTGGTAAATTCTTGAAACACAAGAATTGCCCCCCAATGAAACTGACGTTATTAAGTGTTTTCTAATTAGAAAAGGAGGTTAACATTCAAAACATCATTGTTACCTATTTTGATTTCTTAACTGGAAAAATTTACTTATGTCATTCTTTCTATTTTGAGAATTGAATGATATATTATAAGTAAATATGTAAAGTCTAATTAGCACAGTGTCTGGAACATAAGAAAGACTCCATGAAAACTAAGCATTATACTATTATTAACTACTGTTATCCTTCCCTATCTAAATCAGAAACTTTGACCCATTTCTCATGTTAGTGCCTGGGCAAAACAATTCTAAGATGTCCTCATAAATACTAAATTGTTGAATAGACATCCCCCCTAAAATCTTACCTGCGTCTGACACTTAAAGGGTAGAGATTAGTCAGAAGAAAAAAGCATAGAGAGATCTTCAAATGTTCAACGTCAAGGTGCACAAGTTAGATGCACTAGGTGAAATTAAAAGAGAATGTGCATGGAGAGGTGATTAGATGTGAGCCTTGAGCCAGAAATACGGGAGGCTAGCATCCCAAATCTAAACCATTGGCCATTGTTGGCAGTCTTCTCTTCAAAGATCTAGAATCTGAACAATTCGTCTACATCTACTACTACATCACTGGTTTAAGCCAACCTCACCTGTTCCTTGGATTTTTGCCACACCTTCTTTCTTAGACTTCTTACTTCCACAATCGCCCTGTGCAGAAACCAAAGTGATTGTTTTAAAATCTAAGTCAGAATATGCCACTTCTCTCCTCAGTGGAATAGCAGTGAGCAACATTCCATTGTACAAAGAATAAAGATTGTCCCTTTTCATTTTTTAATTGAGACTTTCACACTGATATCATTGTAGATTCACATGCAATTTTAAGAAATAATAGAGATGTCCTGTACCTTTTACCCAGTTTCTTTCAATAGTAATTTTGCAAAAACTACAGCATCAATACAGTACATTCCCATCACCACAAGAATCCCTTGTGTTGGCCTTTTGTAGCCACACGTAACTGTCTCTCCCAATTCCCTCTTTTACTAATCCCTGCCAGTCAGCAATCTCTTCCTCATTTTTATAATTTTTGCCATTTAAATAAATGATGTAAAAATGAAATTATTCAGTATGTAGCCATTTGGGATTTTTTTCATTTAGTATTATAATTCCCTGGATATTCCTCAAAGTTTTTGCATGAAGCAGTAGTTAATTCAAAATTTTATTGATATGGATGTAGCACAACTTACTTATAATTTACCCATTGAATCTGGGTTATTTTCAGTTTGAAACTATAATGAATAAAGCTGATATCCATATTCATATACAGATTTTTGTGTGAACATAAGTGTTCATTTATTTGGGATGAATACATAAGAGTGCAATTGCCGGGTCTTGGGATAGTTGCATACTTACTTTTGTAAGAAACTTTCCAAACTCTGTTCCAGAGTGGCTGTACTATTGTGCATTGCCATCAGGAATATATGAGTGATTCAATTTCTCTTTGACTTCACCAACATTTGGTGTTGTCACTACATTTTTATTTTAGTCATTCTGATGTCCCATTGCAGTTTTAATTTTCATTTCCCTAATGACTAATGATGTGGAACATCTTTTAATGTGTTTTTTGATTCCTTTCTCAACATTTTGTATTTTTAGTGTACAGATCTTAAACATGTTTTTTAAGTTTATACCTAGCATTTAATTATCTGTATTTGTAAATGTGATTATGTTTTTAATTTTGCTTTCTACACATTCATTGTTTATAGAAAAGTGATTAAATTTTGTGTGCTAGTCTTATCCACAGAGATATCACTGAAGTCAGTGATTAGTTATGGAAGGTTTTTTGTTTTGCTTTGTTTTGTTTTTGTTTTAGGCAGCTTCTTTTTTTGATTTCTTCTGATTTTTTATGTAGACAATTATCTTATCTTCAAATAGGGAGAATTTTAAATCTTCCTAATACGTATGACTTTTGTTTCTTTTTCTTGCCTCATTGCAATTGCTAGAACTTCTAGATATTGAATATGAGTCGTTAGAGTTTGTGTCTTTCCATGGTTTCCAATTTTAGGGGAAAATCTTTTCACTATTAATTATAATGTTAGATATAGAGGTTTTTGGTAGATGATCATTATCAAGTTGAGGAAGTGTCTTCTGTTTCTCTTTACTGAGAGCTTTTGTGGTTTTGTTTGTTTATGAATCTGTGCTGGATTTTTTTCAAATGCTCTTCCACATCAGTTGATATGATTATATAATTTTCCTTCTGTCATCTATTTATATTATGGATTACATTGATTTCCACATGTTGAACAACCAGTCTTGATTTAGTGATTGATCACATACCTGGAATCAATCTCATTTAGTCATATTTTATAATTCTTATTATACATTGCTAGATTTGATATGCTAAAATTTTGTTAAAGATTTGTACATCTAAATATGAGAGATATTCATCTGTAGTATTTTTTCTTTTTTCATTTTTTTACTATCTTCATTTAATTTGGGTAGCAAGATAATAATAGCCTAAAAAAATGAATCGAAAAATATCCCCTTTTCTATTTTCTGGAAGAAATTGTATAACATTGGTATTAACTTTTTTAATGTTTAGTAAAATTCTCCAATGAAATTATGTAGTCCTGGAGGTTTCTTTTACAGAAGATTTTTTTAATTAAAGATATGGTTTCTTTAATAATTATAGACATATACAGGTTATCTATTTCATTATGTTAGGGTTTTGGTATTTTGCAGTTTTCAGAAGGTAGTTCGTTTCTTCTATGTATTTTGAATTTATGACTGATTTTTTATCATAATGTAATGTTCTCTTTGTTTCTAATAATTTTCTTTGTTCTTCTATATATTTTATTTGATATACTATAGTCACTCCTGATTTTTCTGGAATTAATGTTTATTTGGTACATTTTTTCCCTTTTCTTTCACTTTCAATGTTTTTATGCCATTGAATTTCAGGAGAATTTCTTATAAACAGTATTTATTTGGGTCTATTTTTCTTGTCCATTTAAATATTTTCTGTTTTTTGGTTAAGAGGACAGGCTTTTCTTGAAGTTTTTGTTTTATTTTTTATTTATTTATTTTTTCTGTCTGTGCCTGTTAGCTGTTCTCGATGGAGGCTCTTGCAAGGTCTTCACTGTATATATGAGAGCAAAAAAGAAACCCAGGAAACTCACCATTCTGTTCACCATGTTCGAAGGTCCCTGAATAGTCCATCTTCTTCCTTTCACATTTTAGAGTCTTCTGTGCTTGTTTGGTGTGTCACGTCCAGTGTTTTAGTTGTAAGAAGGAGGACCTGGGAATTACGGGCTACTCTGTTATGCTGCAATGGGAGGTCCTTACCAGTTTCCTTTTAACTACATGATCTGGTCTCTTTTCAATTCTCCAGGGTCATCTCTACTGGGCTTCCTCTCATTCAATTTTTCCTGGACACAGTGGGCTCCTCATTACTCCTCCAACATGCTAAGGAAGCACCTACCTCAGGGCTTTTGTACTTACTGTTTATCTGATGGAACAATGTTCCTCTAGATATCTATATGCCCTTATCTCTGTTCAAATAATCCCTTCTGTGTAAGGTCTTCCCTAAGGACTCTTCATATAATAGCAACCATTGTCCCAGCATTTGAGATCCCTATGACCTTCCGCTATTTGGATCCGTAACAGGCATTGGACACCTTAAGTCCTTCCTTTTTTAATATCCATTCCTATACTAGAGTAAGGGCAAGAACTTCTTTGTGTCTGTTAGTTCCCTCGACAATATTAGTTCAATGAATGAAAAAATGAAATAGAAATGGCCTTTCTTATTTTCAAATTAAAAACTGAA
>NW_006442124.1:1550858-1575770 GCF_000325575.1 Pteropus alecto | reverse complement strand
TATATATTTTCCCTTTTGCCTTAGGTTTTAGAGACCTAGAGCCAAATTTACTTTAAAAATATAACAATCAATTTGTTTTGGGTGCCTGAAAGAACCACATCTTCTGTGCCTTTTAAAGTAGATTTTATACTTTTCCTTCTTCCTTCCTTCCTTCCTTCCTTCCTTCCTTCCTTCCTTTTTTCTTTCTTAATTTCTTTCTTCATTTCTCCCTCCTTTCCCCCCTCTCCTTTTTTATTTCAACTCTTAAACTCCTTAAACATCTCAAAACATCTTAAATCTTTTTTAAACTTTTAAACATCTTAAACTCCTCTAAAGCATTATTTTAGTATATAGTCTTCTTATATTATTTTGTAGTAATCATTATAAAAATAATTTAAAACTACCTGACCAAACAACCTTATATTTTTACAGAAACCTAGTTGGACTTTGCCAGAATGAAATTGCTCATACCTTTTATTGGTGTGAGGGGTACCAAAGGATAAAACTATCCGATAAGCCTACCCCTTTACTTAAGGGAGTCTGTCCAGACTTGCAATATATTTTTAAATATAATGATTACTTAGTTAGAACAAATATTCTGCATCTTGCGGTAAGATGATGTAAAACAAGTATTTGGACAGGTTTTAGGTGTTTTGTTATAATCGTCCACCACTATCAAAACATAGGATTGATTATTTCTTAACACTGCTAACCAAAAGAGACTTCCAAGAAATTGTATAAAACTCAAAGAAGAGAGAGATGCTCAGAGACAGAAAAACCTAAGCGTACAGGCTCTAAAGCTGGAACGCCTGTTTTCGACTTCCAGCATCTTACTGAATACATGGGGACCTGAGACTAGTTACTTATCTGTGCAGATTCCTTATGTATAAAACAAAAATTATAACAGCACCTACTTCATGAGATTGGTATGAGGTTTAAGTGTGTTAATCTTCAGAAAACGCTTGGAACAGAAACTGGCATATAGGTGTTAGCTATTATTATTTCTAAGCAAAAGTTGACACTATAATGCTTCCTTAGCCTGGAGACCTCAGTTACATTACCTGACATTCATGCCTCCCAATGACAAAATGGAATAAGAACAAAAAGCTACTGAAAATGGTTAAGAGAGGATGTGGCATCACTACTGTATCATTTTTAACTATCTGTGCTAATCATGAATTTGTGTCATCATTTCTTTATGAAAGAATGTTTTTAATTGTGTATTCATTCAAAACATACTCATTCCACTGCACTAAAGTAGATTCTGTAAGAAAATTTAAGATGTAATAGATTCTACCTTTAAAAGCTTAGGGCTAGTATTATAAGAAAAACTAGAAACGTAAATACGTAGATAGATGATAGATAGATAGATAGATAGATAGATAGATAGATAGATAGATAGGCTCAAAAGATATGCGGATCAGCTCTTTATCCATCTTATCTATCTATTAACACAACTTAAACTTGAATGGTTACTTATCCTACTTCTTAGAAAGTTCTTAGGAATATCTACTTATATTTTTAAAATTACTAATCAATTTTAACCTTTGATATTTCTAATTGTCCTTTATGTTTAGTTAAACCCACCAACTTGTTTGTTTCTCAGTGGAAATCCTTTGCTAAATTGATACTCTATTTCTGAGTAGCAATGCAGAATAGATATGTCTTTGCTTTTGCAGACAGTCTAATACCCTCCCTCCCCTCACAGTTTGTTTCCAGAATGAGTGGTGAAGGGCCTACCATGTCCACCCAAACTGCACCCCCTTCCCAGTTTCACCTCTGCTCGGTTTTAGACTTGTGGAAGGAATTGACTGAGTCGATAAACCACACATCACTATAGGCCTTCGCTACTAATTTGTAGATTACCAGCGATCCTGGCTAGCTGAAGGCATTTTGTTTATTGGATGGGTAGAGGAATAGAGGGCGTCTTTGTCAGCAGCTATGTTTGCTATTTTTGCCCAATGTTTAAACGGAAGAAAATTCCCTTGTGGCTTTCTCTCAGTCCAGCACTTTCCTCTGTCCTTATGTCCCTTTTATTTCCTTGCCCTGATGCCTGCTGCCTCTGAGGCCTCCCTCCCTGTTCCTGCCCTGGTTGGTTAGGCACTGCCTCCAGCTCAGATGAAATCCAGCAGGCCTCCAAGGGCTTGGCACATGGCACAGGAAGGCAATGGGGTATTTTTTTCTTTCTTTCTTTGTAACTCTTAATGATCTTTTCTTTGTAACTCCCATCCCCAATTATGTTCTCAAAAGGCAACGTCTATGCATATGTACACAACTGAGAGACGGTCTTCTCCTTGTTTTTCTTATGATTGTGCCTATGAATAAAACCCTGAAATTATCAATTGGATAATAGAGCAATGTAGCTCTTCCAAATGGTTGGGTTAAATTGGCTGCGGTTTCAAGTAGTATTATCATTAATAATAATAATAGTAATAACCCTCCCGCCAGTCGAATATTCATTCACACATAATAGCATACTAGTCCTCTACTCTGGAAGTACCCAGGGGATTACTGTCTGGACAGAATCCTCTAGATACTGAGACAAGGGGTGCCTGGATGGGCCCACCGTGGAAGGCTCTCCACCATGTTCTTTCCGCCTCTCGTCTTGCTTCAAGCCCAATTTCTAGTACCAGGTTTCCCTGGCAGCCCAAGTCCTTAACGATCCCTCTCCTCCCTGATAGTATTTATTATCTCCTACCCTCACTTATCACTTTACAATGCTGCCCTGGATTGTTATTGATCTTTTAATGTGTTTCTCGTCCCTTAAACTTTTATCTTTCTGCTTCACTGTAGTTCCGTCTTCTACTCCTGTCAGATGCAGGTTTATCAGAGGTAGCAACTATCTCTCAAACTTCTTATAAGTGTCTTAATTAACTCGAATAGTTCTGTTTGTACCTACCCATCGAGGTAGGATCCACACGTCGGAAAGTATTTGATACAGTTTGTCCCTTTTGCTGACACTGCTAATACCATGACCAACACTTGGAGTGCTTTGACTCCATGCTATATGTATGCTGACACCCTCGGGAACTTTATCTGATTAACCCTCATTGTGTTATTAATCCTTGTTAATTCTATGAGATGGGTAATATGTTTCCCTTATTACAGATGTTGTAACTAAAGTTCAAGGTCATATCCCTAGTAATTTTCAAACCCAAGTCCACAGTTATTAATCACCATTGTTATTCTGATAATAATACTAAAAGGAGTAGGTCGAATGCATTGTCTCCTGACAGATGCTATTACGTGCATCGTGTAATTCTCTACTATAACACTGAAAAAACAGGGCAAATTAGAAAGAAAAAAATAACGCCGCCTATCCAGGAGTCAGAAATAATCGTCAGATTCCTTAAGTATCAGGATATCCACTGCGTTATGGCCCACCATGATGTGGAGGTTGTCTGAAGAATTGTGGAAGAAAAACAGGCAATCCTCTTTTTGATGTTTAATTCAGTACATGAAAGGACCCCAGTTCAAAACGTCACACTGGCCCTGGACTGCACAGAACTGGCTGAGGAAGGCACAGAAAGAGCTCTCCCTTCCCATGATAGTTTCTTTTATTTGTTCTTTGGGGCTGGCAATGCCCCACTTCGGAACTTGTCTCTTTCCTAACATGAAAATTCTCTCAAGACCCAGTGAAATACTTCCAAGCACAGGGATTTCATTAAACAATATTTATCTTTGTCTAATCATGGCAATACTTTCTTGCTATATGTTATGCCTCATAAGCATGTCATAAAATGTTTGGAAGCTTATTAAACCATAATTTTTCCTGCTTATTCCAGTTACATGATTATATGTCCTTGGTTATAAATGTTTTCCTGGTATTTATCACAGCACTTGTGTGACTATCATTCTTCATGCTTTCTTTGTATTGTGTTACCTTCAGCTGTGCTTAACTGTCACTTGATTGCACATATTGCATTTGTTTGGGGCCTATTGTTTAATGACGAGGGAATTGATCCTATAGCAATTACCTACTTATTGGGGCCAACCAAGGTCAGGGATATTGCTGGAATTTTTTTAATGCTGGTAAAATCGAACCAGTAAGAACTCCTCGTCTGTCATTTTCCCTTGGATATTAAATGATGGAAATTAAATAAAATATGATTGTGCCATTTTAGGTGATTGACAATATCTTCCTCTAATTCTTCATTACTTCCCTATTGTTTTGTGAGGTTTTCTTTTGTTTTGTCGGCATTGCTGGTTTTCGCTGTTCGGTTGTAGTATCTGTTTTGCTAGGATTTTTCCTTCCCTCTCCTCATTCACAGACGTACTCCATCATGCAGCCCGAGGAGACTGACCTGACTTACCTTTCACATTTCTTACTTTCTCTGGTGATGGGGGATTTGTTGACATTTTCCGCAAACCCTGTTGCTATTATGAATCGGAAACTAGATTTCAAGCTCCAGCACGCTCAGAGTTAAGCTGCATTGAAAAGGTGAAAAAGAAATAAATGGGAAAAGCTTAAAAACTGAGAATAAGGGACCGTTTGTAATAATAAAACAATGCCAGCTTTCCCAAAACACCCTTTTAAATGCATCATCTACCACAGTGTTTACCATGAGGTTTTTCTCCTTTCAAAACTTTCTAAAACTAGGCCTTTATAGTTCCTAACCTAGTAATTGTGATCTCAACTAACAAATATACCCCTATTCTTATTGTGATCATTATTACAATTAATATGTAGTTAGTAATAACCGTAAGAAAACCCTTGCATATAGGGAAACATCCTTTCTAAACTTTAAAGACCACATGACAAATTGTTGTGGTTTTGAAAAAGAAGCAAAACTCATTACCAAGAATTCTTTCGCATGTATCTGCCAATATCCAAGTTTCACAACTTTGGAGAATTAGATGCTTTTTAAAGTATTAACTCAGTTATGGTCTGTGATAGTCTAAGTTAGTAATTCTTAAGTCTCCATTAAAAGAGAGATCTCCCACTGTATTCAGCAAAGTGAATACAGTGGTATAAATGGGTATACCACTGTATTCATACATAGGTATAAACATAGATAAACTGGGTGATTCTACATTCATGTAAAAGAACACACACACACACACACACACACACACACACGCACGCACACACGCTGATGTCCCTCATGACTGGTTTAGCCTGTTTTCTGTCACTGAGTTTAAGGATATTTTCAGACTTGTCCAAACGTTCGATTTTTGTAATTATTGCTGGAATTTTTTTTTTATCTTGCTCTACATGAAAAATAAAATTGTGATTTAGATAGTTTGGTCCCAGAGGTCCTGTCTGCGCTCAGCAAATGGTTCCATGTCACTCCCTGCATCACAATATGGGAGCCACCGAGCTTGGCAGCAGCTAATCCTCTGAGCCTGTTAATAAGCTTAGGAGCACGTTCGTTGAAGGCTGACGCGTTAGGCACAAACAGGGAGAAAATATCTACTGGGGGAAGCTGAATTGGTTTTAATCATCTGCTAATCACCAGTAATGAGACCTACTCTGGGGAAGAAAAGAAAAACAGATAGTCGGAGGGAGGTTTTGTTCTTCACAGCAGAGTAACAGGGAATGAGAGGGCAGCTGTTATTAGGAAAGAAAGGATGGAAAGAAAGAAGGGATTTGGCTGGAGCAGATGAAGCGTCCTCTGCAGCGCTCCGTTTTGTTAGCCTAGTGTTTTTCATTCAGTCTCTGAAACTTCAGATCTTGCGGAGTCTCTGACAGCCCACCTCTAAGATATTGCTTCTTGAAGAAAGGAACTTCCCCCTGTCGTCTCACACACTTTACAGAGTATCTTAGCTTGGAGAGAAAAGAAAGGAAAATGGAATGGGGAGCTCTGGATTGCTTCCCAAATAAAAACGGGTGTGTGCAGAGGACGGGTTACATGCAGAAAGCTGGGGTGAGCACACTGAGAGTCCTTGTCATGAGATGGGAAGCCTGACAAGGTGTCCAGAAAGAAAGAATCAGTTGTAAAATGGTCAGCCATAGTCAAACTGAGTAGCCAGTCTTTTTAAGTCTTAGGCTCTGTGTTTGAGGAAACTCAAGTATAGTTATGACTTTGCTGCCATGTTGGTTGCCATCATTCACAGGCCCTTCCTCCCAAAGTTCACTTTTGCAATTCATAATATTATAACCACATTTAAAGTGGTGGATTAAAAATGCTCTTCTATACTGAACCAGTGTTTTCCATCAGAAGCTAATAATATACTCGCTTGAATGGTATTTCTAGAAGAATCAATATATATAACTAAGCTATTACAATAGCTTCTCTGTCCACAATTGACTCTTCTTTCTCCAAACATGTCTGTATGCTGTGCCAGAGTGAATACCCCAAAGTACATCTTCTGTGGTCCCTCCACAGTCCACTTCTAGCTCAAAAATCTCCATCAGCACTTCATATTGAAATATAAACTCTGTATCTCTCAATTCAAGTTTCATCATACACTGGTCTCTTTCTCTTCTTCTAGTCCTATAGTCTAGATTTGTGCCCATGTGCACTCTACTTCTGCCAACACGAGGGCTTAATGATCTCATGTAGCCTGGCACCCCCCCATGGCTATGTGCTCTTGAGGTACCCTTTGCTGACTGCCATTTCTTTTAATTTATTCACTGTTTAATAGTTGGCAAGGAAGATTACTCCTGTAGCCTAAACAACGCAACCCTTTCTTGCTGGGCTCTCATGACAATTTGCTTCCAAGTACCCTGTATCTTTAATCTTATTTTTCTTTAGTAGAGGAAATCAAGTTAATATATTTTTTTTTTTTTTGCATTTTCCACATGTATATTTAAATAGTTAGTTAGGATTCAAGGCATAAGAAATAAGTCAAACTTGAAGGTTTGCATTTATTTTTGTTAGCCTTTTAGAGTCATTATTCCAGCTATAGGCAATGAGTTGGGAGTAGAGAGTCAAACTATAAAGTGTATATTGGAGAAAAATAGAAAAAGCAAAGCTAGTGAAAAGCATTCACTGTACATCTGAGTCATCATTTCATAAAACTTTTCACATAATACCAATAAGTGACAAGTGCTGAGGCCTTCCTAGCTGAGGGAATGCACAGTCTCTGCCTTGGGGGAGAGCACAGTCTTACAAGGAAAGAAAAACATGAAAGCAAAGTGGTAGCCTCCCACTGGTGCTATAACTGCATGAATCTGCAAATGCCCTGAGTGTACTGACAAAGCAAGACTCCCTCTGGCTGAAGAAACTTTGATAGGTAGAGCTCAAGAGAAGAGGTAACCTGGAAATCACAATCCTGGACATTGAGAGATTTCCAGGAGAAGAAAGCTAGGACTTTCAAAAAGAGAAAAGATAGAAGCATCAAGCGGTCAAAGAGAACAATGTGTTTTGTTTTGTTTTGGTTTTGTTTTGTTTTGTTTTGTATATTGACTACTCTGGTGTAAGTAGAGACGTTTGCAAGGTCAAACAAATGAAAATTCAGAGTAAATGCAATATCAAGTGTGCCTTCTATTCTGATCATTGCCCATGTTTGCTACTCTGAATTCTGTGTTCTAAGAATTAAAACTACACTTGGGTGTCATCCTATCACAGGGTCAACCCATGGTCCTTTTAAAGTGTGCTGCCAGGATCTTGGCACATAGTGATCATTTGGTATTATGTGATCATCATCATCATCATCATCATCATCATCATCATCATTTAATTCTAATTCTAAGAAGAATTAAAGAGCTGAATAGCAAAATTCTTTTATTTCATAGTAGAGAGCTGTGGTCCAAAAGGGGAAATAACTTATCAAAGATCAATAGTTATGAGAGTGATATCTTACATTAACATACAACATTTCAAAAGGCTTGGATATCCACTGTCTCAGACACAGACCTGTGAAGTAGGATGAGGAGCTGCTGTTTTCCTCCACGTGTGGATAATGTACTCAATACTCACTGCTAATCTGAGGCAGAGACAGTATTTAACTTCAGGTCTTGCCCCAGTCACCATATCTCCTTTAGTCACTATATTTGCATCCTATTTAGCAATTGGAAGTTGAGTCCTATTCAAGCCCACTATTCTCAGCATCCCAACTGCATTTATTAAAGAGAGTCAGGTTACTTATAAAACTGAGCATTTAAATGCTTTTTAGATCAGCAACATTTTCATGGTGTGAAACAATGGATTGGCCAGAATATTTCTTCTAGGGCTTAGTTTATTTTTAATGGCAGTATAGAGTGCTGAGATACGACAAGACAAGACCTCTAAGCTCATCTCACAGTATCTTACAGTATCTTAAGTCACACCGAAGACTTGAGAACTGAATTCAGAGACATGAAGTAACTTTCTCAAAATCACAAGCAAGTGTTTGGAAGATTCTGGACAAGGTTTCCTGCTTATACTGCACCACTTTTTCTGCACAGGAGACAAAGGAGAATGGAGGATGCTAAGTTAAAAAGAGCTATACTGTCTACCAGAGCAGTTAAAGAGATGCAGATAAGAAAACATCTTGAAGGAAGAGCATCTTGAAGAAAAGAGAAGGGGGAAGGTTCATAGCACCTTTAAATTCTAAGCTGAAAGAAATTGCCTAGAAAAACACAGGATTTAGAAGCTAAGGCCATTGATTTAGCTCTTATATCAACCAGTTTCTTGTGTGTGGCTCTTAAATGTCCCAGGCCTCAGTTTCCACATCTGTAACACGGCCATAAAAATAATAGCTGCCTTGCCCGCTTTTACTGGGTTGTTGTGAGGCTGTGAGTTGGCTTGGTCAAGGACCCTAACGGTGACCCAAGGAAGTGGTAGGTGGCGGAAGACAGAAGCGATGCCTGAGCCAAGGGTCCTAATGTGATTAGAAATGAACGGGGACGAAGAGGCGGTGAGTCTCTACCTACGCAAAGGCCCTTGAGTGAGACAGCAGAGATGGTGCCTGGGGAAAGCTGTTAAAGGCCCTTGGCCAGAGGGTAGCTCAGGGTAGAAGGCCTGGGTCTGCCAGACCAGGGTTAGGCCTTTATCACATCAATTTCAGGGCTTTGCTTAGGAAATATCTCTCAGGCAACAATGTCAACAACAAATGTGAAAGACACTAAAGGCAATGCAGCACTTAGGAGACTTGGTGGGAATATCCGCTGAGGCAGCGCCTGTGGGATCGGAGGGGAGCTGGCAACACTTAGAGCAATTAAGGAGTATGATTCTGCAGGACTTGCTGAGCCATGGAGGTGAATGACTACCAGCTCTCTGCTTAAGAAAAGTGGCCGGATAATGGAGTGATATTGGAAGAATGGGTTGAGTGTCAGGTGACATTAAGTTTGGGGCCTCCTGAAGAGGGAGGATAGCATGCTCTTGAAGGGGGCAGACTTTCATGTCAAGGAGATGTGGATTTTGATTTTGGCTGCAGCACTTTCCAGGCATGTAGAAGATAATGAAGAGAGGCTTGGAGTGTAAAGAGTACCATAATTAAGGCACGGATGACGATGACAGTTTACGGCGATAGCCATTGGTAGCTTGTCATCCAGCAAAACATTCCATAAGAAGAGAGCTCTGAGTGCACTTGGCACATGGACAATGATGACTATATGGGAAGGAATTAAATCACTATGGATCGTGTGCACATTTAGGGGAGATAACTGGGGAGAAAAACAGCCCTGCAGTGAAACAATACTCAAAGATGGACAGATGGAGAGAAGTTCTCCTTGAAAAAAAGTGGTAGTGGTTCAAGACAAGAACCACTGAGTAGAAGATAATGAATAACAGTTTTCCACTCACGTGTATCCTTCATGAAGGCAAAGACTGTAATGACTGTTTTTGTATCATCAACCACATACAACGCCTGAATTAGTATAGGTGTTAACTCATGAGACCCATCCCAGCATCTAGTGCATGCGTGCGTGTGTGAGTGTGAGTGTGTGTGTGTGTGTGTGTGTGTGTGTGTGTGTTTGTGTGAAAGAGAGAGGAGGGGATAGGTTTGTGAGTGTATGAGTGTACATGTGTTTGGTGGGTGGGCTTTACATATATAAAAATATTTTTGAGATGGGGGGATTAATGCCTGATTTTCTTTACATATTAAACATTGTCCAATACACAAAAAGGGACAATGATGACGTATTTGGAATAGGTACAAAGGAAAGAGCTTCAAGAAAATCTAAAGGTTTACCTGAAGTCAGCAATAATAACATATGGAGTGGAGTAGGTGGGCTTTGCAAGTAAATACATACAGGCTCGACTTCTGTCACTTTCCTAAGAACTTCAGAGTCCTTTGGGGTCCTTCTTCAAACACCTCTATTATCCTTAATCAGGTGATAGAAATCTCACTTTAAAAATTTAGAATTGTGAGATTCTCCCACAGAGGGGCAATTTGAATACCATCTTGCTGGACTAAAACCAGAATCATGGATTTGAGGGCTTACAAAAGTGTGAGCAGATCATCATTCATCCATTCCCTGACTCCAAAGATACCTAAATGATCTCTAATTTGCCTTTGCGGGAAGCCTGAGTGATATAAAGCAGAAAACATAGATTTTAGAGCTAAATATATAAAATTCCAGAAAAGTTACTATATATTGTTAGGCAGGTTTTTTTATTCTCTCTGGGTTTCATTTTCCTTTTTAGTTAACAAATGATGAAATGTCAACATTTAACTGCTTTTTTATGGGAGCCCAACGTGAAATGGCTGATGTAAAGCATTTGGCATAGTGTTTACAATGGAGAGTGTATTCAGTCGTTTCTCCTTTATTCTTCCCTATCCATTCTAGGTATAGGATGAACTAAATGGTTGGTTGGTGATATGTGAATTCAAAAGTCTATGCAATTTAGCTACTAGAAATAGTTACTTATACGATTCTATAGTCTTTAGCCAGTGGAAGATCTGGTTATGCTGCAGTAACAAAATAACCCTGAAATCAATGACTTACCAAACAAAAGTTTATTTCTTGCTCCCCATACATATGCTTTATTGTGTCTCTTCTATCCAGTTGCTAAAAATCCCAGAGAATCTGGAAACCTTCACCTGGAAGCTGGGCCGTCTGACTACCCAGTCTTGCATTAACTTTAGCAGAAGAGAAAGCTGAAAGGTACACATCATATCCTCAATGCTTTGACTCAAAAATGAGATATCATTTCTACTCACCCAGCCACAAAATCCCACCTTACTACAGGGAGTCCATGTAAAATGGGGGAGTCCATGGACATTTGATGACCAGTAAATGTCTCTGCCAAAATTACTAAATGGCATAATACATTCCGTTGGAACTGCAGACACCATACATCTGAACCTGAAATTTGAACATTTTATGTGTTCTCATCCCATCTACAACTTATCTGTGTGTGTGTGTGTGAGTGTGTGTGTGTGTGTGTGTGTGTGTGTTGAGTTAGTCTCCTTTCTTTTATTTTTTTAAGGTTATATTACAAAATTATTACTTTTTTGGCAATTACTTGACTTTTTCATTTATTAAGTTTATGGGGGTGGGTGACATTGGTTAACAAGATTATATAAATTTTAAGCGTACAGTTCTATACTACATCATCTGTATATTGCGTTGTGTGCTCACCACCCAAAGTCTAGTTTCTTCTGTCACCATGAATTTGACCCCGTTGATCCTCACCTTTTCCCCTCAGTAACCACCATACTATTGTCTGTGTCTCTGAGTTTGTTTTGTTTGATCATGTATCACTTTCTGTTTTATAACACACATATGAGTGAAATTATATGGTTATTGTCCTTTTCCTTCTGATTTATTTGACTTAGCATGATACTCTCAAGATCTATCCACGTTTTCACAAATGACAGTATTTCATCTTTTTATGACTAATATTCCATTGTATGTATACTACACCTTCTTTATCCAATTATCTGTTGAAAGACTTTTAGATTGTTTCTAAGACTTGGCTACCAAGTATAACGCTGCAATGAACATAGGGGTATATATATACAAATAAATGTTTTCAATTTTTTTTTTTTTCAGGTAGACACCAGAAGAGGGATTGCTGGGTCATATGGTAGCCATTCACAACTTTCTAAACTACAAATGTATTTCATGCTCAGCTGACAGTAAAAATAAATTTGCAGAACATATACAGATGAGCTGGCTCACCTTGCCGGGCTTAGTATAAAAATAGTAGCTTGCTTCTGAGGCTCTGTCTAGCTCTATCCTCTTGGGGCCACCCTGAAAGAGTGACTCTGCAGTGACCATTGCCTATAGTGCCCTTCCCTTCCCCTCAGCTCCTTACCCTCTCTTCTCTTTTCCCTACTAGAGCATCTGCCTCAGCATGTTATCTTTCTGTCTGTCAGGCTGATTAGCATACTTTGACGGATTAAAAGGCTAAGGTCAAACCAACAAATCCCTGAAGAAATTCTGCTAATTATTGTCATATGTTTTTTTAAATATTTTGCTCTTCAAAGAATCTAACAAGGAATAAAATCCAACTTTGTATCCCAAGGGTTGTTTTAATATTATATTTTTTAAAAAATCCCTTTACTTTCTGTGTTCCATGTTGCAAGAGAGCCATGAATGGATCCCAGGGGTCAGTGGCGGTCATTTCCAATTCAGAAGAGTTTCTTTCTAAAGTGGCACGCAAAATGGCAAGCAGAGTCTTGTGACACTGCAATAAAAAAGTCCATGGAGAGGTGACTGCTTTAGCATCTATATAGAATGTTTAAAGTTGACATCCAGACAGGAAGTGGAGCTGACTACCCAAGAGGCAGTGGGTTTAGTGGCCATGCTCCGGTGCTGCTGTGCCTGGGTTTGAATCCCAGTCTCATCCTTTGTGGGCTGTGAGACACTGATCTCATTACTTATCCTCTCCAGGCCTCAGTTTCTTCATCTGTAAAATGGGGACTTAGAAATATAGGAACCCTCTCATCAGATCATCATGAGAATTAAGCTAAATGAATTTGGAAACGTGCTTGGAACTATACGGTTGTTCGCTAGCAGTAATTTCTTGTTTTGGTATTTTGACCTCCGCGTTGTTACCACAGAGTAGTTGACCTCTCTGATGCTCAGAAGTAAATTCAAGAATTTTTAAATTTCTAAAGAATTAGTCATCTGATTGACAAGTATGTATGCGAAGGTGAGTTGCCAAACCACATCAGCTTCAGGTATGTCACCCCATGGCCCACAGACAGCACCCATGAGAAGCATTGTCAGGCAGGCTCCAGCTCTGCCAAGAACAGGACCTGGGGTAATGAGATGAGGCACACCCATGGCCCATCTTTAGTCGCCCACCAGATTTTTAATCAAATCAATTTAGAGAATGATAAGTGTATGTGCTGCCCCTCAAAGGTCTTCACACTTTTGGTGGTGACCTATGGCTTGTGACCAAGTGGCTCGTGTCAGGGGGCATGGGGCTGGGGCTGGAGAGTAGTCTGAGAGAGAGTAAGCTGGGGCGGGCGGGGGATGCAGACAAATGTGAGAGGAAAGAGGAAGGAGCAAAAGCACTAAACTCAAAAGCTAATTATTCAACGCACTTTGAAAGACAAGAACAGGATAGCCTCCAAGTAAGAGGCATCTAATAGCTCAAGAAAGTCTCCAGCAAAGTCGTTCACTACAGGTGAAAGGCCAAATTACCAGATCAAGTGGCTACATTATCAAAAATTATTCTATTGATTTCAGTGAGGTGTGTTTTTCCTGAGATAATTGCCACCATCTAAAATCTCCTTTCCCGCTGATTTGGAGCAGGCGGCGTCGTCTCCAAGTTGTTCAAGATGTGTACGTGTGTGGGGGTGAGCCTGCTGGGAGTCTGCTTAGCGCTGGCGCAGAAAGGCAGGCAGGCTGCCACAGCTCCCAGGGCCAGCACCTTTGTCACTGGTGAGAAATCTTGTGCAGTGAGTGTCATTTGCACGGAGAATGTTCTACATTCTGGATTTTCTGGTACATTTTCTACAAGGGATCCTACTTGGGGAAACCATTCCCATCAGCCATCATGTGCCTCCCAAACTTATCTAGTCACAGCTAGAAAGCAGAAGGACAAAACATTTAACTTCACATTTTATGGGCCACACGAGAGTGCATTAGGCTTAAAATTCCAGGGAGATGAGGAGTGAGGAAGAGAAGTACTTCTGATTTCCCTTAGATTACCAACTGCTCTTCATTTTAAAGAAGTATCATAAGAAAAAGAGCATCTTTATTGAGCTATGATTTACATATCACACTGTATTAGCTTTAGGTGTAGGACATAATGATTTGATGTATGTCTACACTGGGAAATGGTTATCACAGCCAGTTTAGCTGATATCCAGAGGAGAATCTTAGAAGTGCATCTGCTTTCTAAGAGAATGAACCGTTCTCCCTGCAAGTCTGGATATAATGTCTTTTTAATAATTCAGCTAGATTGTTCCCCAAGAATGATTTCTTTGGGGCACAGCGATGGGTGGGCGATTTCCACCAGTCAGTGGCTAAAAATTGTAATGAATTCTGCATGTACCGTCCCTCCTCATAGCGTCAGAACTCTCATCCCAATTTCCTGGCCACTGTTCTTGGATTCGCAGTTGGTTAATGTAAAACCAGGCTGATACGGGGCGTCTGGCAGTTTATGTTTGAACTCGAGCCAACAGAAAGCGTCTTTCTGGTGTTGGTGAACTTCCACCTCGCATGGGTCCAGAGAGTGCTATTGTGTCTGTGAATAAAAGCACCAAGGCGGTGGTGCAGTTGAACGTTAAGCCAATTATCGCTGCATTTGCTCGCCATCGGACGCCCCCTCCTTTCTGGGACTCCTCCAGCTCATGCAGAACATATTCAAATTGGCCCCTAAAAGGTTTAGTCTAGGTTGCTTCTTCAGTACTGTTTGAACATTAAATATGCAAATAATCATCATTACACTTCCAACAATTACACATGTTTGCGAGCACCGTGTCAAGTGCTGGCAGCAGAGCAATCATTTGTAGAGACAAATATTCCATTCCAAGAGATGTCATGCTGCTTCGAAGATTCTTTTTTTTTTTCTTTTTCTTTTGTATTAGTGGCCACACTGCTGCTTCCGAAAGTGTGCAAGTGAACGCGACAGTGCTACCAATAGCTGTCGAGCCCAATCCTTCGGCAGAGCAGGTGCCAATCACCCATCCCAACCGGCCAGGGCCTGGGAGCCGGACAGGCATGGAGTGTGTCCAGTGCAGTTGGCCTTGCACAGGGCAGGCGCTTCTTGATTCCCTTCTTCATCCTGCGGCCTCTTCCCCACCACCTTTCCTCTCAGAGGGGGCCTCAGGCCTTCGGAATATTCTAATTCTTGATTTCTGACTATATTATCCTGTGTCTGTAACAGACGAATTGTCATTCATAGCTCGGAGGTGATGTGTATAAAGCTGACTGAAGCCACAGGCCGCGTGTCACAGCGGGGGCAGACCTCCTCTGCTTTGCGTTTTTATCCGTCCTCTCTTCTTCCTTCTCTCCCCTCCCTTCCCTTTGCTCATCGCTTTCTCTTTCCTGCTTCTTCATGTAGTTATGGATAATTGTCACCGTTTGCCTTTATCGCAACCCAAAGTGGCAGCTTAGAGGGGCCTGGACTTGAGTCAGGAGTAATCTTCTAATCTCGCCTTCTCCCAAAGTCAGGAAATCCCACGTCTTACGGGCCCAGTTGATAACCCCTGTGCTTCTTTTCCATGAAAGACGGATGGCTCTGGCAAGCTTGGGAGACTGCAGATAATGGGATTGACTTGGTACTTAAATCTCAGTGAACCAGGACAGCATAAGTAATTAGTGAATTGGATCCATCCTGGGGTGCTAATGATGGGTAAGTCTGCCCCCACGCCATTCTGAAAACGGCGAGAGACACATCCATCTCACACAGATAAAAACCAAAGGGACACTGCTCACAGACACCATTTATTCCTTCTTTAGTGCACAATTTATCCTAGAAGGGGGAAAAAAAATCTCATTTTCCTCGAGTGATACCCAGAAGACCAAGTGACCACAGTCCCACCAGAGTTCATTTTGATCACAATACTGCTGCTGTTTTTAATTAAGAAAGTCTAATTAAGAGAAACTACATTTATCTTCTTATCTACTTGTCAGCACACACGCTCAGACCGTACCCATAATTGTTTACGATTTGGTTAAAGGCTTCCATTCACTGAGCCAGTGAGGAGTCTTCATTTTCATTGAAGTTGGGGCATTATAAGAATTGCAAAAGTGTAAGAGTTGAATAGCTAACTGCAAGGATAACTTTTAGCATATCGGATCCTAGTTTACATACATGTGCACATACATATATACTTATATATATTTACATATATACGTACATATATAGTATACACACACACATATACACACAAACACTGGTCACATGATATATTTTTCTGCAATTAATTCAAGTATAAAGTATATGTGCACAGACCGGTCTTCTCTTCCATTTTTCTTCTTACACAGAGTGACAGTACTTTATGAGGATAATTTAGATAAATGTCTTTTAGTGGACTTCACTTATCCTTCCGGCAAACATGATCGACAAAGAGCCACAAAAGATGGACGACACTGCACCCTGATCAAACAAACGTATGTTCTGTCAATGCAGAAGACTTAGAGATGGCATCTTCCTTTTGTTTCTTTCTTTCTTTTTTTTTCCTTCTGATTAGATCAACAACTAAAATGTCCAGGAAATACACTTCTGCGGAGATGACCAGGAACTCTAAGAATTATTAAAAGTGAAAATGTAAAGCAAATGCATTTCAACTCAAAAGGTAGCAGCAATCAAACATGCCAGCCTGACAATTTTTATGTGGATTGATCAGAACAAAATGTGACAGATTGTGAGCCTCTTTTTCTTGACTCTGTCATGGCAAAGGGGCATTAAAACCAAAATATAAGTCCTGTCTTTTTGGTCAATTTGAGTCTCTCTCTTCTGTAGCGATTGCCTTTCTGCAAACCTTTCATTTGGGGACCAACTGAAGTTATAACAGATAATGAGATAAGCTAAAAAAATTGGTTAGTAAGAAGATTATTTGTAACTAATTTTCTTCTCCACCCCACCCACCAATCCAGTCCTGGGTTTTCGTTTTTCGTTTTTTATTTTTCAACTACAGTCGACATACTGTTTTGTGTTACTGTGAGGTTTCTTTCCAGGTTCTTCATTTCTCAGTGACTGGCTTCTCAAAAGACATGTTTGTGTACGTGTAAGGAACATACACACGTCAGTGCATTGTCATATCAAGGACTGCTTTCCCTGAGACCTTTTTTAATATTTAATATTTAATATTTGAGGATAGAGAAGACTAGATGAGCACTCTGTTTTTCCCAACAATCTGTCCCTAATTAGGAGATATTTAGACTCAAGTTTGATGAAAGGGAGACAAGGTCTCTCTTTGAGAGTGGATGGAGAAATTTAGTTTCTTCTTGGTGCCCAATAAGTTCTGATTTGAATTTTTTTTCCTCCATATGGATTTTTATAAGTTTTGGTATGACTAAAACTTGACTTTCATGTTCAAACTGGACCAATCTGGATTAGTAGTCATGCTCTAAATAATGGCTGACTCTCTTGAGCAAAGAAAGTTTAGATTGATTTTATGACTTTGCTCAGAAGCAGTCTCATGTATGTGTTGAATGCGTGTGTGTGTGATATTCACGAGTGTTGCTTAAAAGAGTTCTTTCGATTAATAACATATAGTTTTATTCCAAAATATTTTATTTGATTTCTTTCTACCCATACCAAGGAATAATGTGGACTGATTAAAAAATACTACTCTTTTTCCCAATCTTATCTCTCATGTAAACGGACAGTTCTATCTCTCATACCACCACAGAAAAATTAAAATATATGTCTTTCGATTACTTTGGGAGAACTCACAACATATTAAAAATGTTAATTTAAAAATTTAAAAATAGCTCTATAGATCAGGAGGACTTGAATTTAGAAAAATATATTTAATCTCTACTGGTTAAAGTGGCACTTTTATGAGATATTTTTTAAGAATGATACATAGGTTCAAACTAGCTAAGAAAACTCTATTTTAAAAATGTTATGAGATATTGAAAGCAAATACTTACTTATATATTATAAGTAAGAGGGTGAGGTAGTGGGTGTTGCTGTCTGCTTCCCTGGGTGTAATCCCAGCCTCATCACTCACAGGCTGTGTCTTCTTGTAATTTGATTTCCTCATCGATAAAAGGAGAACTGTCATAATCCCAACACCATCCGGTTCTTGTAGAATTGAATTATTTTATCCACTTAAAACACTTAAACAGTACCTAGTACATAGTAAGCACGAAAAAGCAATCGGCTGTGTTTAAGAAAGTTGTATCTTATTAATAAAAGTTTTTTTTTTATGTTTCTATCAAGAACTCTGGCTACTCCTGAGGTGTTCCGCTGACTAAAGAAAGAAGAAACGTCTTCCAGATAATATTCACCCAGGGCTGCTATTGGAATTTGACAAAGGCTGCCTCCTGTAAGGAGCTGAGGAGATCCATGAAAGTTCAGACCACGCAGTGGTCAGCCTGTATTCCCATCGTCCCAGAGCAATGCTTAGCCCATACTGTCCACTCAAGGTCTTTTCAGTGGAAACCTAGACCTTCTACACCTAGCCCTCTCCCCCTCAGAATCAAAAAGTCACTAATAAATGTGATGCTGACATTTGCTGCCATGAAATACGCTTTGAAAAGAAGCTCATGACTGAGATTAGAAAATGGGACTGCCCCTTTACGTAGCACCAACTGAGAATGAATTATCTGATTTCAGATGGTCCTAAGTGTGGGATTATGTTTAAGAGATAAGTTTAAGATTATGTCAATATCACCTTACAGCAGTTGGAAATTAATAGTGAAGCAGAAGGCAATGTTGTAAATGTCCATCGGTTTTTGTATTTTAATTGTTTGCACCTCCTTTTCTCCTGGCCATTAAAAATGTTCCCGACTTTTCTTCATGGATTAATTTGCATAGTAATACAAATTGTTGAGTACTTTTAAATTCTAAGGAGAAAATATTTAATGAAAAATTTTAAATCTTTTGGTGTGAGGACTGCTCTACTACCACGATTCACTACTTTTCAACTTCGATAGTCATCGTGGAAGTTTCCACTTGCTTGATTGCAATATATCAAGAATTGTGTTGCTATTTGAACTTCCCCAGCCATAAATGGAGAGCTCCTTTACTTCGTGGAGTCTTTAAATGGAATCCTGGCAGGTGGAAGAGCCACACTCTCTGAAAAGAAGGGTTACACAGACAACTTAGATGAAATCTATGAGGTATTCTTTCTATGAAAGAGACCGAGAGAATGGGAGAGAGAGGAGAAAAAAAAAACTTTGAGTGAAGGATTAAATGAACTTCAGGAGCATTTTCATCTGAGAGACAAGTGTGAATGGAAGAATAATAAATGACTCCCTGCCTTTCTAGAAAATGATTGGTGTCTATTGTCTATTCTGGAGGCCATCTGATAGCCCTGCCATCTACCAATGGGCATAGAGAAGTTTACATAAAAGAAAAGGGGTCAGCTAATAGAGAGAAGAGGCTTAGCCAAAACAAACTGAAATGCTTCATTTCACTAAGGTTTGATTAATGGGATATTAGACACCTAAGACCGTTAAGACAAGAGCTAACTAGCCTTTAGCAAACTGTGCTGTGAATCGCACTTCACACATCAAGATGTGAGGTAATGAGATTCTCAAAAAGTACTACATTTAGAAACAACCCCTTAAACTCGAACACACAATTCCCAACTCCTGCCAGTTGCTGGCACGTTTCCATTGGTTAAGTTGGAAAGGAAGCTCAGCTTTTTTTTTAGGGGTAGTTTGTGTTTGTTTGTTCCTGACCACTGATAGCATGAGCTGGCAGCTGGTGTGAGAATAAAGGAAAATATGTGTGTATTGGCAGCAGACAATTTATAACACGGCATGATTATTCTCTCAGAGTCTTAAACATCAGAACTTATGGTTTAAAAAATAATAATTCGCATGAACAACTTTACAACTGTACATTGAGGGTTATTTGCTATGTTGTGTGATGTGTTATTTTTTTTTTTAATTTCCTCTCCCGCGACCCCTCCCCCAAGATTAGTGTGACTTCGTGACCAACATGATTTACAATTGATCGATCTGGAACATTTTAAAATTTTTGTTAGGGATGTCACAGCCATCACAGGCCATTTTTAGCCGGGCAGTGCGCTCTTGGTAAAGCTACATCTCCACCTAGTGGTGGTAGAAGGCAATTAACTACCTTTAACCGCAAGGAAACGAAGATTTCGTTGTCCTTTGCAACCGGCACCAAAGTCCTTGGCCGCTGTGTCGTTGAAGCACAATATTTAAAGATAACATTTTAATCTCAGAATATTTTTTACTTCTTCTCCATCCCCCACATTTTTCTTCTCCTCACTCCTTAACGCTGGCATTATTAGATTGCAAAATAGCTGAAAAATATTCCTCCCACTCTCTTTTTTATTTACACTGTGCTCAAAGGCTTTGACCAAAAACTCATTTGGGTAGCAAAGGATCATCTTTCGAGAATCTTCCACCCCTCTCTGCTTCCTTATTCTTTGCCAGCTCACTATTTGGCAAGCATCTCCACTGCTAGAGAGGCCAAAGAGAAGTTTCTATATAGATGTCTCAAAGCTTATTCCCAATCTGCTAGAAAAATTACTTATGATGCTCCCTCACCCTGTAGGTTACTGAAGGTGCCAGCTCTGCACCTGCCACCTCAGGTCGTTCCAAACAGAGAAAGGGTATCAAACCCCGTTTTCACGCAGCAGTTTAGCGCATGGCTTTCCCATTAAGCCCCTACGCCCATACTTAGAAAGAAACAATTTAACCACACTAATGTATCTCGGGTTTATATGATTTGAATAATCAATAAACAATTAAGAATGTTTTGCTTCTTTAAGACCAAAAAGACATTGAATCTGGTTGCAGTTAAAAGGAAATAGTTTGTTTTGCTTTTAATTTGATTTGCAAGATTATGGAGCACCTGCTCCTTAGAGATGCTATTTTGGCCAATGATATAGATTATTCTATAGTTATTTCTTCTTGTCACTGGATTCGTGGTTGGCATCCTCTGCACTGTACTGAAATGTAAGAGAGAGCCAGAGTTTTGGGCTGGTATATGTCTAGTCAAATTCAAGCTAACAAAGACAGTTGTGGCTTGCTAATCCCTGTAATTAAACACTTCTTGTAGGAGGGTATATTACACTGGTTGAAGCTATTGCCACTGTATTGGACCCAAAAATCTTTAATAATCCGACCCTGTAATGTTGAATTTTTTAGTACCTATTAATTAACATCCATTAACTTATATAGAAGGCAAAAAGCAAGAAATCTATTGTCAGTTAGCTTCTGCTCCAACCTGTCTTTTCCTTAAACTTGGTGTTCTCACAGGCGATTCCTTAAATTGCAGGAAAGCTCCATAGGTAGAGAAATGATATGGTAAGAAGTTTAGAACAGTGGAATTCTTAGAGCATTTTTAACTTTCACCGTGTTTGGAGCAAAACCCACAGAATTCTTCAGCTCAGATGCTTAAATTTATCATCTTCTGTGTGACCATCACCAAAGGTGAGTGACACAGCGTCGTTTTCTTCATAGTGCTACAGTTGTTTCCCAGAAAGTTGTACTGACGGATAGGGGGAATTTGGTTTGATTTGGTTGTTAATGCATTCTCAATATCATGCTCTTTAAGAAAAAACTGTATTTACCATGTTTTTTGCCAGAATTGTCTGCAATTACATGGAATTAATCATCACAACTTTATTCCTTGAAAGTCCTTTGAATTTTCCCATACTTTTAACAGAAGTGGAAAATGACCAGAACATGAAGCTGTAAACTTGGGATATTCCAAGCTTTGACCAAAGGACCAGTCCAGAATGAAGGAGCAAAGAACCAGACAGATTCTCAGACTTTGTCACACAAAGAGAGACCGGTTTTGGGCATTGTGGGTGAGGAAGGTCTCTGGGTTTTGATGGCTACACTTGATCACAGGCTTTTTGGAGGTACCCAGTGGCCACACTACAACACGGATACTGAACAAAATTCAGTCTCCCCTGAGCCAAACTGGATGTGAAGGCCTCCACAGGACAAGCTAGGACACACTACAGTGTGGGGACGTAAGAGAGTTTCCGGTAGTGCCTACAATGGCACGCGCGCGTGAACACACACACACACACACACACACACACACACACACACACACGCACACGCACATATTGCCCCCTTTCAGTTCATCGGCTCAACAACTCCTCAAATTAATGTGAATCTTGTATTTTGAAATCAGTAAATACTTAAGTAAGAGTTGTAAATGTCACTCTACAGGTGATTTATCAGCTTGGACTGGACATGTGAGGTTGCTTCTGGCTTCTCATTACTCCTCCTACCCCAAACCCTACTGATGTGCGATGGGAGGATGGGTATGTGTGTGAACCTTCTACAATCAAAGCAGCCCATTTACCAACAGTGCTATTAGCAGGGAGAAGACATAGAGGTTTGTTAGTAATTTCTTAGACTCCAAAGTTAATTATTTCCATAGAAAAAAAATCTTTCTGATTTACCCACTGTTTTTGTCCTTGTGACAATGGTCACCGTGGCTCCTCTGTTGCCAAAGATACCATTGTTACACATGGGCCTCACTGACATGCTCAGTCCTCAAACACAAGGTAGTAATGGATAATGAGCAAAGGGGCTTCCAACCCTAGCTACACACCAGGTAGAATGCCCCCCACTCCGGTGCCCGACCACAAAAACCTGTTACCAACAAAAATCTTTTCCTTTACATTTCAGGGAACATAAATCCCTGATCGGGGCTGCTCCACCCCAGGGGACTCCTCCTCTGCAGAACGCCCACATATCAAGGATTTTTACAAAGAGTAAGGCCTCAGCAAGCCAAGGGGGTTCCCCTTTCATTTTGCAAGGTGTGAGTCCTCCTCATGTACCTAACGAAGAGACCCTGCCTCAGACAGAATTCTATAGCCTGCTACAGCTTTCCCACATGACAGCAGGAAACCCAATTGGAAGCTCTACAGAACATACCAGAAGAATAAATGAGAGATTTTGTGGAAATAAAAGGAAAGAGAGTGAATTTATTTCCAGTACTGAGGTGTTCTAAGAAGTATACTGCACCAAAAAATACTTATTGTCAAAAGTGTATAAAAACTTCCCACTTCACAAAATCAGGGATTTGTTCTAAAATCCCACATTGATTTGAGTATGTCAGCGGTGGGAAGGAAGCCCAGTTTTTTCTAAAGTCAAGTGTCTTCCTGTAAGGATGGGCCCTAAAAGGAGTGAATTTTCCATTCACTACACGTGAAGCTACTAGAGCTCAGTGGAGTGGTTTAGAAAAATTAAATAAGATAGTCACTTCCTGCTCTTCAGTCCCTAAGTAGTCCTTCAGCTCCTTACAGAATATAAAACTATAATGTTTGGAATTACTGGAAGGATAGAACTAGAGAAGTCCAAATTTTATGATCTCTATCTCAGGCAAACTGTATAAGCAAACACTTGGCTTACATTTCTGGCCACTTTCTCTAGCTCCCTCACAGAAATGCTACTGTGTCTCTCTCAGAGATGCCAAGATTACTTCATAAGTGGTTCTGTAGTGATCATTTTGAAATTCCAGTGCTTAAATGATGGATGTTATTAGGCCGTGGGAAATACTGTCACCATCCCAGGTTGAATGGAAGGGTCTTGAAGTGGGACATGAAAAGAAATCCAACATACACCTCTAAATTCAGCTAAATTCTGTTGTTTTCTGCTCCTAGTTCTTCCAGAGAATAAACCAAACTCCAGTGCCAGGATTTCAAGACAGCGGTCATGCTCTTAACCAACCTCATTAATGCTTTATTGCTTAGAGCAAGTATCAGTGTATACTCTATTTATTTATCTGTCTCCTAGTCTACATTTTGATTTAGTTAAGAGCAACAATCGCCACTTATACCCAAAGGTCACTGCCATGTGTGGTTTGGGGTAGATGTTTAGTAAGTATATGTTAACTTAATTGTCTTTAATGAAAATAAGATGACAGCTGCAGTGGTTCTTATTAACTCTTGAAATGTGCTACCTTATTGTGTCATTTCTTATGCGTATGTGCGTGTGAATGTGTGTGATGTGTATGAGTGTTGAGTATTTTAAGACTTTTTTGTCGGTCCTCTAAGAATTTAATAGTATGATTTAAATGAGCCTTGATTGCTGAGAGATTCGAATAAATTCTCAAAATTCAAGAATTATTCCACCACTTCTCACATACAATTATTTCAACAAGTCTAAAGTTATTCGAATTAATGGCACTGGAATCACAAAAATCTGATGGCTTGACATAACATTAAGGCTCATACCTCTTCATAATAATAACTCAAAGAATATATCAACTTCAGAAACCATTTTAAGGACTCCCAAGGTTTAACACAATCATAGGTCCTCATGAGAACATAATAGCTCAGAACCCACTTATCAGAGAATTCAGATAGATTCTTCTACTCCTACTCTCTTCCAAGTTAAAAATCATAAGATTACAATGGCTTTGAAGTTGTCTTTTATTATCTTGTTTCCTTTTTTATATCATTTCCAGATTCCCCCCTTTGCTCTCCAAGATCCCAAATTTCTTCCATCTTCCAGATTCTTCCCAGCACAGTTACAAAGATAAAGCCATAGCGAGCCGTGCTGAGTCGCGGTCTTCTTTCTCTTTCAATTATCTTCTTAATATGTCTTTTAACCCCCAACATTTCAAATCAAAATAAAGAAAAGCAAGCTGTTATATCACACATGATAAATATTGCAAAGCACAGGGGATGGGGCAGAAAAGAGGCACCAGGAGGCACCATGTTGGGAAAGGCAGGCTGAGAACTGGAGGGAGGGGCAGCAGTACTTTACCGCACAGTTGTAGCTCATCAGTTTGTTTCTTAGATTCCTTGTCTTCAGAGTAGAAATGAAAATTGTACTTCTGCTCAGCTGCTGTGAAGACTGAATGAAATGATGCATATCAAGCACCCAGTTCAGCCTCACCGAGCTGGCAGTGCTAGCCGAGAAGATGTCAGTCCTTTGGTCGTGGATGACTCAAGACATCTCGATTTCACATATTATTAGAACTCCTCCTCCCTCTCATTCCCATTCTCCCCTCACCTCTCTTCCTCTTCTCTCTC